>NC_059119.1:44162489-44481528 GCF_020740685.1 Jaculus jaculus | reverse complement strand
GGAGCTTCGCTGAAGGAGGTGCGTTGCTGGGGGTGGACCTTGATGAATTAGTAACCCTCCTTCTCTGCGTCGCTTCTGCCCGCTATGCCAGAGGTGATGTCCAGCTACTGCTCATGTCATGCCGTCCCCTGCCATCATGGAGCTTCCCCTTGATACTATAAGCCAAAAAAAAAAACCTTTTTCTCCCATCAGTTGCCTTTCGAAGGGTGCTTTGTGCCAGCAACTAGAATCTAACTACAGTGCAGGCATTCTGCAGATCGCCAGGGAAAATGGCCTTAGTCCTTGCAGAGCACCAACCAGGTTTGCAAACTCCCCGAGAACACGAGGCTGTTCTGTGGTGGGGTGTGGGTGGGGGGAGCTGTGGGAAGTCAACACCTCAGAGAGCCATCTGTGAAATGAGTAGAGACCTAGACTGAATCTCCATCATTCCTGCTTGAAGCTATAATCGGGCTCCCTGGGTCTTAGTTTTTGCATCTGTGAAATGGGAGTAGAAGCAGCATGTCACATGAGATTGTGATGGATAAGGAGATAAAGGGAGTGTGGTGGGTACAGAAATGTCATAGGAAACGTTCGCTTTGTTTATACAGGATGTGGTGCCTTACACATGTTATCTTTGGTGTGCAAAATGATACCAGGCCATCTACTTGAGTGAGATAACCACTCACTGTTTTTCTTTTTATTCCTTCACTTTTGTAACTCGGCTTTCAGTTTTCACATACTTGTTTAGCAATGTGACAGAAACTTTGTCTTTATAACCCCTGACCAGAGGGAACTCGGGGTGACACTCTTGAGGTCCCCTGCTCAAAATGTAGTTCTGGCCAGCAGTAAATGCCTGCATTTAGTAATGTCATATTCGTGTCGGACTGGTGAACCTCTGCGTGACCCGAGACCCGTTACAAGATAATCCATGTCAACATGACACGTCGTCATCTCTGTGATGCCCACTCTCACTCAGTGACTGTGAGGGCACACAGAAGATAGGGCACAGTTGGCATGGAGCAAACACACTGTCCTCAGCTTGCACGCTCCTTGTATTATTGCTGAACTGTTCATAGGAGGGTAATCTTAATTTCAGAGGACTCCGAAAACAAGTGTTTATTTTATTTAATCTCCATGATATAATTTAACAACTATTATTCTACTGGCAAGAATTTACAGAGGGGTTTTTCTTTTTCTTTTGTTTTTTCTGCATGGCTTCCTTCTATTTCTTTTCCTTTTGTCTTTCAACCTTATTATCAGATACATTTGTTCACATGGAAACATTATGTTATTTGGATTCTTAAAACATTTTTAAGAAAGTGTCTTGTGCTTATCCCTCAAAACAAATAACTAAAACAACAACAACAACAACAACAAAAATGCCAACAAGCAAACACACAAGCATGCAGAAAACATCCCACGAGTGACCCAGAATCTATCTCGGGGACAGGCCTTTACTTTGGCATTACAGAGTTAATTAGAGCCGCACTTCTGTAGTCTTAGCATAACGGAATGCTGTACCATTCCATCAGTGTGCAGATCACTCTGTCTTTCTTGGAATTGCATTGCCCTGAAAGTGGACAGGAATAGCAAGCAAGGGTGACTGGTAAGGAGTCAGTTCTGTCTGGGAATGAGACCATGAACACTACCCTCATGTCTGATTTCCTTTCTCCCCACACCGCCAGCCCTTGTTAATATTTACTGTTGCCATTTGCTGTTCCAGTAGAAAAGGCCAGACATGCTCACGAATTGCCTCATAAAAGAAACTCAACTTAGAAAAGCCTTATTCACGAAGGATTTATTAGCTCTTCACACTCTGGAAGTCTAGAGTTTTATTTTTGACTCTGTGTGAATTCTACACCCAAACCAGCAGAGTAATTCTCCCCTGGAGACATGGAGGCCACTCGGGAGGCAAGAGAGCCTTTCAGCTGCCAGCAACTTCTTTGGTTTACAGTCACGGCGTTCCTGGTGTGAGGCTGCCCTGTCTCTCCCCAGGGCATGGCCACACAACCCATACCAAAAACCGCTGGGGACACTGGTGGGATAGACATTTCGATCAACTCATTGCCCAAGGTTTACAGTTAAAATTTACAAAGGCTATCAGCTCCGTATGTAGTCAGAGGAGGAGTGGCGAAGTACAAAAAGTCATAGGAATTAAATACCAGCAGAAGGCAACTTTCCAATGAGGCCTGAAGGGACCCGTGGAGGGACTGTGAACTGAGTGGTCAGGTCAGGGGCATACGAGGCTGACCAGGGAAGGTGTCATGAAGTGATGGGGTTTTAACTGGCATCGCAAACAAGCATGGGCTTTGTTCAGACAGGCAAAAAGGAAGTGGAAACATTTCAAAAGACCTCCCCTCGTTTAGGATTTCAGCCAGGATTTGCCTGCCATTGAAAGGGAAGTTCAGAGCTATGCTCAGATTTGGATTAACACTTAGGCTTGGGGATCATAAAAAAGGGGGGGGGGTAGAGAGATGGTTTAGCGGTTAAGCGCTTGCCTGTGAAGCCTAAGGTCCCCTGTTCGAGGCTCAATTCCCCAGGACCCACTCTAGCCAGATGCACAAGGGGGCGCATGCGTCTGGCGTTCATTTGCAGTGGCTGGAGGCCCTGGCATGCCCATTCTCTCTCTCTCTCTCTGCCTCTTTCTTCTCTGTCTGTCGCTCTCAAATAAATAAATAAAAATAAACAAACAAACAAAAAAAGAAAGACTGATCACATCTCTGTGTCTCTCCTCTTATTACCTCCTCCCCAAGGCTTCAGAACAAATACAGGCTCAAGGGAAAACAAAATGTTGTCAGTTATGTATATACTGGGTAACAAACCACTTAAGGTACCTTTGGAATCGTGGTGGTTGACCACTTCATTAATCTGGAAAATGCCCAGTGATATGGAAGTCCCATCCAAAGACCTCTTGAAGGTCAAGGCCAACAGCTGTCCCAAGCCAGCGACTCTCACTGTGCAGGAGATAGCAGCAGGGGCATCTTCTGGCCAGGACCTATTTTGAGTAATGATTGTTTGAAAATCGAGGTTACTAATGTGGCGAAGCCTAGTTAGGGGAGGAAAGGGGCTGGGATAGAGGGGGTGGTGTGCTGTGAAGAACAAGAATGATAGAATCACCAGTCTCTTCAGAGAGGCGGGCCTTCTCCTCACTTCCGACCCCAGAGCATCGCAAACAGGCTGAAAAGTGTACACTTTGTTCCATCTCATACGGTAGGCAAGGAAGAACTTTAGGAAGACCTCTCTGAAAGTTGGTCAAGGCCATTACCATGCTAGAAGGTAAGTTCTGGGGGTGGGGGAGGAGAGAGCTGGATGGTCTCTCCACTCTGTTAGGGGCCCTCAGCCTTAGCAATGATCATTTGCCACACAGCTGTGGTGAGACATTCTTATTCCAATTTGTCCTTTGGGGAAACTGAGACTCGGAGAGATTGGTTAACTTGTTTATTGTCACACAGCCGGAGGAAGGACTTGGACCTAATTGCTATGCCTTTACAAACCCTATATCATTTGTGGAGAGGTCCTGTTGTTTTCTAATCACACGTTTGGCAGGTTTTGTGGTCTCAGTTGTGGGTCCTCCACCAAGCTGCCTGGGAGAACCCCCACTCCTGAGACCAGGCACTGGCTTGGTTTAATACACCAGCTTGTATTTAGCAAATGTTTTCCAAAGCCAGAGAAAGGATGAGATGTGGTCATTCTTATGCAAAACCTCGCGCATGATAAGAATTCAATAAATGCTATCTATCATGACAGTAATGATGAGGTTAATGAAGATGATTAAACCAGTCTCTTCCCAAAAGGATTTCCCCTGACAGACTATAGATTTCTGAAAAAGAATCAGCCTAACAGGATACAGATTGTCATCTCTGCATCATTAATTATGAAAGCACTTATAAAATGAAGACGCAGGCTCTGGAGCGGAGGGCTCAACTACGTGTCCTACTGATTCCCACGGGGGCTGCGGGGCCTGGGGCCTGTGTGACGGAGGACAAAATGTGTCAGTTTGTATGGTTGTTAGTCAACAAGAACATTGGAGTCACCTCTCCTCATAGAGCTACAATAACTCACCGAATGCCTGGCATAGGCTTTCATTAAGAATTCAACACAGGGCTGGAGAGATGGCTTAGCGGTTAAGCGCTTGCCTGTGAAGCCTCAGGACCCCAGTTCAAGGCTCGGTTCCCCAGGTCCCACGTTAGCCAGATGCACAAGGGGGCGCACGCGTCTGGAGTTCGTTTGCAGAGGCTGGAAGCCCTGGCGCCCCCATTCTCTCTCTCTCCCTCTATCTGTCTTTCTCTCTGTGTCTGTCGCTCTCAAATAAATAAATAAATAAATAAAAATTAAAAAAAAAAAAAGGTGTGTGCCACTACACCTGGCTACAAATAAAAAAAGAATTCAACACAGCCTTCTGCTAAGTGACGGGCATCTTCTCAGCCAGTAACTAGTCCCCCACCCTTTTTTTTTTTGCATTCCAGCCCATGTTCCTTTGACTAGCCTCTTTGTTCCTTTTGTGAAAACAAAAGATGTGCATTTTGGGGCTGATTGGAGGGGGGTGGCATATTTTGGCCTTGACTTCCATACAAAAATATCGGATGGGGAGTTGATTACCAAGTCCTTTTTTTTTTTTTTTTTTTTTTTTTTTTTGCTGACAATAATTGCCGGAGGGCTTCAGAGAAATCCTTCAGAATTTGTACCTGCTCCGGGGCAGTCAGCTGGGACCTGTTGAGGTCTGAGATGGCCCTCAACATCAATAAAAGCCAGACTCTCTAGCTCCGAGTCTCTCAGCCTCACAACTTATTGGTTGTGAAATGATCTTGGTAGATCTCTTCATCTTTCCGTGCCTCAGTTTCTTCATAGGAGCAGCAATAGTACCTACTTAGTATCTATTTCATGTTCACGTTGCAATGACCAAGGCAGTTTCCAAGAGCTAGGAATAGTATCTGACATGCAGATCTCACAGGCAGGAAAGAGGATTCAGGTCAGATCCCTGTTCCCTCCCAGCCATGGCAAGAGGCCCATCTTATTTTATTTCACTGTCAACCCAGCCAAGGGCAGCCTGTTTTCCATCGATACCCATGAAGGCTCCCTGGGTGGCTACAATCTGGAACAGTTTTCTGAAGAGCTTAATTTGCTCTTCAGGAATACACTTGATCCTGAGGAAATGTTGGCCCCAAGGGGAACATTTTTGTTTCATTTAGGAAACGTGACTGGGAAATGTCGGAGAACATGTCTATTCAGTAGGCTTTGCTCTGAGACATCCTGGAGCCCAGGGCTCACCTGAGCTTCTCTTCAACATTCATTAGGCATTTATGGATCATCTTTAATGTGCCACAGTTTACTGGGTGACACAGATAGCTAAAGGGGCAATTGCATTGTGGTGTGGCAAAGGCTCTCAGGGGACAAGTGTAGGGCGTCACAGGAGTCAGTGGGAAGGGAAACTAATAAAGTCCAGAGCAGTGGGAAGGAGCATTAGGTAAATTAACCTCCAAAGGAGGAGCAGGAATTATCCCGGAGCGGTAGCAACAGGGCTTTGGAGAAGTAGAGAGCTGCTCCATGGCGCCAAAGAGGCCGCTGTGTGCTCACACGCGCATGTGTACTGTGTATTTGTGTGTGAGCATGAAGGGAGATGAGACAGGGTGGTTAGGAAAGGCTTGATCTGGGTTTCAGAGAGGAGTTGAGGTTCCTGCAATATCTTACCAGCCAACTCTGGGCAAGTCATTTAGCCTGGATAGCTTGTCACTCCTTTCATCTGTAAAATGGAGTTTATACCTAACATAAGTGTACTTCTACTTCCCCAGGCTAATTCATAATAGGGGTTCTGAAAGAATTTAAGACACCTGGTAGTCCACATGTTTAAGAAATTACTGGGGCTGGAGAGGTGGCTTAGCAGTTCAGGTGCTTGCCTACCAAGCCTAAGGAATCAGGTTCGATTCTCCAGGTCCCACGTTAGCCAGATGCACAAGGCGGTGCCTGCGTCCATAGTTCATTTGCAGTGGCTGGAGGCCCTGGAGTGCCCATTCTCTCTCTCTTTCTCATTCCTCCTCTCCCTTTCTCTATGTCTCAAATAAAAATAAATAATTTTTTTTTAAAAAAAGAAATTATCATTGTCGTCATATCACCTGGGAAGACTGACAGCAAGTTATTTCCCTAAATCCATACTAGCTGGAGGGGGATGTGAACCCCAGGCATAACACCTGACATCTCCCCTATTAATAGACACAGCAGCCGTGCCTCGAGTTTTGGCAGAGGGCACTATTAGTTCATTAGCAGACAGAGTCACGTTGACCCTTATGTTGACCATTCCCTTTCCTCCGCAGCTCCCCTGGACCCGATTAGACAAGACACCCCCGTGGTAACTTATCGATGGAATGCGTACACACAGCCGCCACTGCATAGCATTGATTCTCGCTGTTGCTTCTCCGCTCCTGATTCGTGGCCATTATTCAAGTCTATGGGTCATACAATGGTGGGACAATGTGATGCAGCAAGGGGTCGTCTCTTGGCGTACAGGAGTAATGGGAGAGCTTTAGAGACATGCTCTAGAGATAGGATGTGAGGCTGGCAACGTAAAATACAGTCAGAGACGTCAAGGAGGAGCCGTAGGGCCTTTCTTTCTCAACGCTTCGCTTTCTTGATCTGTAAGCTGGGGGCAATAAGCGGGTCAGGTCTGTAGGGTTGTAAGGATTGTTAAAGAGGACTCATATTGTCAAATAACGACACGGTGAGTGTAAGTATAAAATGAACAGGTGTCAAGGATTTTTTATGTAACTCATTAGTTAATAAAGGCTTAGCAGAGACTTCAAAGAACTGCATGTAGTATAAGCAATCACAATGCCGGAGTGCGTTTACAGAGAGGTGCAAACTGGGTCTGTTCAAAAGGCAGAAGTTTCTGGGCAGGGTGGTGCATGCTTGTCATCCTGCATGGAGGAGAGAAGGCAGGCGATTGTGGGTTCAAGAGGCAACAAGATTAGATCCTGACTGAAAACCACAACAAACAAAAACAAAACCCAGGCAATTCTCAGCTGCATCCCACCGGGGCCCATTCATTTACATTTCAATGACTATTTCCATCATTACCCGTCGTTTCCTACATCTTCCAGCGTTGTGGGATATAGCTCAATAAATCATAACCCAGATCCTGTCTTGTTTTCCATTCAAGGTACCTTCTGGGTCTATTTCAAACTCTTTCTCACAACTTCCTCTGAGGCCATGGATGTGGAGGTCTTGGCCAGGAGTGAGTGCTCAAATAAGCTCACTGACAAGGGCAACCATCGTAACAGCTGACTACAGAAGATTCTGCCTTCCTGAAGGAAGCTCTCTGATAGCCCTTCCTTCTGAAACCCTCTGTGACTCTTTGCTGTCTCCAAAGCACATTCTGCACCTGTTTGCTGGGACGTCACAGGTTCTCTGCACGTGTCCTCGTTCTCACTTTCCAGTCTGTTTCCTACACATCCGTTTCCTGTGACATCCATCATGATGGGTGGACTCTTTGTTGGAGACAAATCTGTTTGGACACTGGAGAGACTTGCCCCTCTAAGAACTCATTCTGAACGCTCCTATGCCACAGAAGGAGGAGGGCACTGACACACCTGTTCAGGTTAGCAAGGGCATTGATCTCTTTCAGCTACCATCACAGATTGGGTGGATGAAGCAACATTTATTTTCCCGTAGATCTGATGGGTGGGGGTATCCGTGGTCAAGGTGTTAGCTCTCTTCCAAGCCTGCAGACAGCCACTGTCTCTCCTGTTTTCACATACACCTTCCTCAATGAGGGAGGGACAGGCCTTTATACCTCTTTGCTGTTTCTAAAATATTTTATTTATTTATTTGAGAGAGAGAGAGAGAGATGAAGGGAGCAACAAGGCCTCTAGCCACTGCAAATGAATTTCAGCCACCTGCATCTGGCTTATGTGGGTACTGGGGAATCGAACCTGAATCCTTAGGTTTCACAGGCAAGCACCTTAACCGCTAAACCACCTCTCCAGCCCCTCTTTGCTTTCTTTTTAAAAAATTTATTTATTTATTTATTTTTATTTATTTATTTGAGAGCAACAGACAGAGAAAGAGGCAGATAGAGACACAGAGAGGGAGAGAATGGGTGCGCCAGGGCTTCCAGCTACTGCAAACAAAGTCCAGATGCATGCGCCCCCTTGAGCATCTGGCTAACATGGGTCCTGGGGAACTGAGCCTTGAACCGGGGTCCTTAGGCTTCACAGGCAAGCGCTTAACCACTAAACCATCTCTCCAGCCCCCTCTTTGCTTTCTTAGTAAGACAATGGCCCTATCAATTTATGCTTGTTTAACTACTAGTACCTCCCTCCCCCAAAGGCTCTTACTCCAAATACAGTTACGTCGAGGGCAAGGGTTTTGACATATAAATTTGGAGGGTCACAACTCAGCCCTTGTATCAAGACACAAGAAGACAAAGGGTGATCAAAACTGGAGACTGGGAAATCTAGCTTCATTGTTTCGGAACACTCTGACTTTTCTGGGGTTTCATTCTGTTGAGATGCTTTCGTTGGGTATGGTCTGCAGCTGAACCCCTTGTCTCAAAGCACCATCCCTCACTGTTGACAGATGGGATCGCGTTCTCTCTCATGCCTTTCCCCCAGTCTTCACTGCGTGGTGTCTCACGTAAAGTAAAAACTTAGCACAGCTGCCTAGGACTGGCTGAGATTTTTCTTTTCTCTTTCCTCTAGGAGAGAAACACCTAGAAATACAATCCACTTCTCTCAAAAGATGCCTAAAATGATTAGCTTTGATTTTTTTTTTTTTTTTTTTTGGAGTGGCTAAAATGTGCTTTTCTTTGTGCATTTGATTTCTGTCTGCATGTGTCCATTTTCAAGATCTCTTCCATATATGCTGCCTTAGGGTCTCTCCTTTCTCTTAATCACCATAACCCATTTTATCTCGGTACTTACAGTTTTAAAAACTACAAAATGTTCATGTGATATTTGGGTAGCGAGGCACCCGAAGTTACCGAGTGAAGTTCTCATCTTGGGAAAAGTATTATTTCTTTTTGAAAGTGTGTTATGTGCCAAACGATTGCCAGGGTTTTGCAGGAAGACATTTGGGTAATTTCAGGAGCAATTTCAGGGTAGGTGCTATCATGTGAAACTGTTGAGTGGGTGGCTGTAACTTCCTGTTATTATGGTTTATTTATTGGGAGCCAAGAGGGATGAGAGTATTAAGTGGTATGTATGTAAGTTGAGGCAGTGAGACATAGTGGGGAAAAAATTTAAAAAAAAAAAGAAGCAATTTTCTGGATTTAGAGCCCATAAGAACTTGTTGCTAATGGCTCGGTGATGGTGACATTGGACAAGACCCCACTTCTGTAAGCAGCAGCTCTCTTACCTGTGACATGCATATTGATGGCCTCTGAGGCTTCATGTGTGCCAGGAAGCTTTGGAGGCCCCAAATACATTCCATAATTTCAGTGGCTTTGAAGAAACTTTACAATATTTCTGCTGATGGGATTTACTTTGTGCATAACGTATTTAACTTAAAATACAGCATGCAGGGCTGGAGAGATGGCTCAGCGGTTTAAGGCGCTTGCCAGCAGAGCCAAAGGACCCAGGTTCAATTCCCCAGGACCCACATAATGCCAGGTGCACAAAGTGCTGCATGCATCTGGATTTAATCTACAGTGGCTGGAGGCTCTGGTGCACCCATTCTCTCTGTATGTTTTCTCTCGATCTTTTTCTGATTATAAATATACAAATAAATAAATATTTTAAAAGTGTAGCAATTAAAGCCAAAATACATGCAAATAGGAAGCCTGCAGGTCAGTGAGGTTATAAGAAAACAAACCCTCTGTGATCAGTACCGTTCATTCACTCTCTTCCAAGTTGCCCAAAGCAATCATTGTTTTCACTTCTAATACCATACCTTAGTTTATGTTTTCCCCCCACACTTTGTGTAGATGAAATGAGAGTATATGGATAGTTTTTTGTTTGGACCCCTGAGAGTGATACAATTGTGAAATTCATACATAATATTGCATGTGGCAATGATTCTGTAATTTTGATGCTTCATGGCCTTCTATCTTAAGGATATGTCAAAATGTATTCAATCTTTTCTGGTAGATGTTTGAGCTATTCTGAATAATGCTGTTATGAACTTTTTTTGTTTTTATTAAGTGGAGACTTTGCATGGACACATCATGTGTCGGTACCACCATTTACCTCCGCCCTGCGGAGGGCTCTCCTTAATGGGATTACTGGTGTCCATCACAGACTACAGGGTGGTGATTTGTGGAGGCAGCAGTCAGTTCCTGTGTGCGTGAGGTGGGGAGGGGCAAGGCCTCTGGATGGTCCCTCCCACCCTGTGGCTCTAACCTTTCCACCCCATCCCCAAGCCTTACTGGGTGTGCTTTAGGTCTACTTTAGTGCTGAGCTCTCAGCAGCTTCTAAGTTTCTGCGGTGGCGCATTTTGAATACCCTCGGAGCCTGTCTCCCTCACCCTGGCACAAGTTTTCTGGCTTGCTATGGAAGCAGCTCTCTTGCTAGTTCATCCGTGGATTCCCCGGGGCCTTAGCTGCTGTGCTAGGGTTGGTTCATTGACTGACAAGGAGTCAGCTGTCTGTTCTTATCTTATTAGTAGATGATGGTTGTCCTTGGTTCTCCCTGCTTTCTAAAAAATTAAAAAAAACAAATAAACAGATTCTCCAACAGAGAGTGAGATCAAGATAAGTGAGAGGGTATAAACATTGTTCACTTAGAAAGATTTTGATGGGTGCAGCCTTACTTTTATAGACAGGTGGGAGCTTCTCTTTGATGTCTATCATCTTGGTCTCCATAGGATTCTAACTCGGTTCCCAGTTCCAGCTATCTGTTCCTTTCCACTGAGCATATCTCATTGCCAATCAGAGAGCCACTGGTTACCCACCTAGGTTGTGTGTCACTATTGCACAGGTGTGTAGATCTTATCGGGCTGGTTGCTTTCCTATAGTAGAGTCCCCAGCTTGCTCACAACATTGTTGGACATTTCCCCCCAGCAGCTCATAATAGCACTTTTCAGCACTATATATGCTAATGAGCTGGCTTCAACATTCTGCAAAGGCTGCGGGGTCTTACCTTTCACCTCAGGCAGGTAACTGAGTGCTTTGATAGAAGCCTGTCTTGTTTAGGGGACCCTGTAGGTCTCTCAGATCAACAGCTCGACATAGGTTGTAACCAATTTCTTGTACTGGGAGTTACAACCCAGGGGCAAATATTTTAGGATTAGGTTTCATACTACCTTCTCCAAGGTCCTTCTTACCACATGATCCCTCTGTTCCCGTTCTCCTATTGAGAGTTATGTCTTTTATTATTATTATTATTATTATTATTATTATTATTATTATTTTTCAAGGTAGGGTTTTGAGGTAGGTTCAGGATGACCTGGAATTCACTATGGAGTCTCAGGGTGGCCTCGAACTCATGGTGATCCTCCTACCTCTGCCTCCTGCCAAGTGCTGGGATTAAGGGTATGTATCACCACGCCCAGCTTGAGGGTTATATCTTTTGGTCTGCTATCCAGGAGAAAGGTTTCTATGGTACCAATTCATTTTGCATTTGCTTTTGTATATATCTTCCTCCCTTCTATTCCCCTCCCCTCAAACCCTCCTAATCCCCCTTACTTGTCCCTTGAGTTCCCTGTTCAGGCATGCCTGCAACTTAAGCCATTCCAGTTTACAAACCATAGATGAGGGAGAACATGTGATATTTGTTTTTCTGGGATTGTGTGAGTTTGCTTCGTATGATCAATTCCAAGTCCATCCATTTTCCTACCTATTTTATTATATCATTTTTCCTTACTGCTGAGCAGAATTTCATTGCATGTATGTGCCACATCTTCATTGTCCATTTTTTAAATGATGGGCATCTGGGTTGATTCCAGTTCTTACCTATTGTGAATTAAGCAGCTGTAAACATGGTTGAGCAAATATCTCTGTAGTGGAGAGTGGAGCCTTTAGGGTAGATGCCCAGGAAGAGGAATGGCTGGGTCAGGAATCTCTATTTTGATTTCCACAGTGGTTGTACAAGTCTGTTCTTCCACCAGCAGTGAGTGAGGGTTCCTCTTTCCCCACAACCTTGCCAACTTTTATTGTTATTTGATTTTTTTTTTAAAATGGTTGTCAACCTGCTGGAGTAAGGTGGAATCTCATAGTTGTTTTAATTTGCATTTCGTGGGTGGTTGAGGATATTAAACACATTCTTAAGTATTAGTCATTTGTATTTCTTCCTTTGAGAATTTCCTATTCAGTTCTCTGTCCCATGTGTTGAGTGGTTTGTTTGATTTTTTTTATTGCTTATTTTTTTTTTTAAACTTCTTTGTAGATTCTAGATATTAGGCCTCTGTCAGTGGGATAGTTGGCAAAGATTTTCTCCCATTCTGTGGGTAATCTGTTGGCTCTGTGTATGGTATGTTGTATAAAACTATTTTAGCTTCATGAAATCCCATTGGTTGAGTGATTGTTTTTTTTTAATTCCTGGGCTATTAGGATGTTGTTCAGGAAGCCTTTCCCCACCCCCACTCCTGTATTGCGTATAGATCTCCCTAGTTTTTTATCCAGTAATTTGAGAATTTTTGTTCGTACATTGAGGTCTTTAATCCATTTTCAGTTGGTTTTGTGCATGATGGGAAGAGTGGGTCTAGTTTCATATTTTTCACATGTGGCTATCCAATTTGTCCAACACTATTTGTGGAAAAGGCTGTCTTTTCTCCAGTAAACATTGCTGACTCCTTTGTCAAAGAATAAGTAACTGTAGTTTCTTTGAGCTAAGGGCCGGACTTCAGTTCTGTTCCCTTGCACCATATGTCTGTTTTCATGATAGTACCATACTGTTTTTGTTACCATAACTTTGTAGTGTTGCTTTAGATTGAGAATGGTGATACCTGCAGAGGTATTTCTTTTGCTGAGGATATTTTTGGATATCTGGGGCCTCCTGTGAATTTTGAGATTATTTTCCCTATCTCTGTAAAGAATGATGCTGGGATTTTCATTGGCATTGTGTTGAATCTGTGAATTTCTTTTGGTAGAATTGTTATTTTCACAATATTAATTCTATCTATCAAGGAGCATGGAAGGTCCTTCTGTCTTCTCATGTCCTCCTTGATATCTTCCTTTAGTGTATTTTTACAAATCACTTTTTAATATATTCTTAAAAATGTGTTAGTTATTTATTTGAGAGAGAGCAAGAGCCTCTAGCCATTGTAAGTGAATTCCAGACGTATCCAATCTAGGTCCTTAGGCTTCACAGGCAAGTGCCTTAACCACTAAGCCATCTCTCCTGCCCACTTTTCTTGAGTGTTTTTATGTTTTCATTATATAGGTCTTTCACTTCCTTGGTTAGCATTATTCCAAGGTGTTTGATTTGTGTGTGTGTGTGTATGTGTGTGTGTGTGTGTGTGGGGGGTGTCTATTGAAACCTGGGCAGGCTCACTGACTTTTTTCTCTATATATTTGTCTTTTTCATCTAGGGAGGCTACTGATTTTTGTGTGTTGACTTTGTATCCTGCTACTTTGCTGAAGGAATATATCATCTTTAGAAATTTTATGGAAGAGTCTTTTAGGTCACACATATGTAGCATCATATCATCTGCAAACAGGGCTAATTTGACTTCTCCCTTTCCAATTTGTATTCCTTTTATATCTTTCTCCCACCTTATTGCTTGGGCTAGAGTGTTTTGTCATGAAATGGTGTTGTACTTTGTATAAAGGTTTCTCAGCATCAATTGAAATGATCATATGGTTCCCGTGTTTCAGATTATTTATGCACTATATAACATCAATTGATTTCCATGTGTTGAACCATCCCTGAATTCCTGGGAAGAAGCCTACTTCATCAGGTGGATAATGCTTTTAATGTGTTGCTGAATTCGGTTTGTGAGGATTTTGTTCACAGTTTTTGCATCTAAGTTCATCAAGGACATAGGTCTATAGTTTTCTTGTATCTCTGTTTGGTTTTTGGTATTAGGGTGATGCTAGCTTCCTAGAACAAGTTGGGGAGCGTTCCCTGTTCTCAGATCATGTTAAAAAGCTTGAGAAAAATTGGTTCCAGTTCTCCTCTGAATGATTGGTAGAATTGTTGATGAGAATCCATTAGGTCCTAGACTTTTTCTTTTGGGGAGGGTTTTGATTACATTTTCATCTCAATGGATGTAATAGACTTGTTTAGGAGATTTACCTGCTCTGGATTTGGTTTTGGTAGGCGGTATTTTCTAGGAATTCATCCATATCTCCTGGATTATTCAATTTTGTTGAGGAGAGGTTTTAAAATATTTCCTGATAATTCTCCCCATTTCCCTAGTGTTGTAACCTCTCCTTTTTCATTTTGTTAATTTGAGACTTCTGTTGTTCTCATTTGATCAACTTGTCAAAGGCTTTATCAATCTGGTTTATTTTTTTCAAAGAACCAGCTCTTGGCTTTGTCAATTTTCTTGATTGTTTTCTTAGTTTCCTATTCATTAATTTCAGCTCTGCTCTTAATAATTTCTTTCCATCTGCTATTCTTAGGGTTGGATTGTTTTTGTTTTTCTGATGCCTTTAAGTATATGGTTAGGTAATTAATTTGAGATCTGTCTTTTTTTATGAAGGCGTTTAGTCCTATGAATGCTCCCCCTAGGACTGCCTTCATTGTGTCCCATAAGTAGTTTTGGTATATTGTGTTTTTGTTATCATTCAGTTCTAGAAACTTTACAATTTTTTTTTATTTCTTTCCCAACCCATTCCTGATTTAATAGCAAGCTTTCCAGTCCCCAACAGCCGTTGTAATTTCTGCTGTTTCTCTTGTTGCTAATTTCAAACTTTAATGCATTGTGGTCCACTATGATGCAGGAAGTAATGTCAATTTTCCTGAATTTATTGAGGCACACTTTATGCCCTAATATATGATCTATTTTAGAGAAGGTTTCACAGGCTGCTAAGAAGAATGTGTCTTCTGTAGAATTAGGGTAGAATGTTCTATAGATATCTGTTAAGTCTAATTGATCTGTGGTATTGTTAAGATGTATTATTTCTTGCTGAGTATGGGGGCACATGCTTTAATCCCAGCACTCAGGAAGCTGAGGTAGGAGGATTGCTGTGCGTTCATGACTACATAGTGAATTCCAGGTCAGCCTGGGCTATAGTGAGACTCTACCTCAAAAAACAAAAACAAAAATCCCCCCAAATAGATGTATTATTTATCTTCTAATTTTCTGCTTGGGTGATTTGTCTATTGATGATAGTGGTGTAATGAAATCCCCTACTATGATGGTATTGTGATTTATTTCTGTCGAGCAGGTTTTGTTTTATAAAATGTGGTGCAGCTGTGTTTGGTGCATATAGATTTATGATTGCGATGTCCTCTTGTTGGATCATTCCCTTGATGAGTAAAAAGTCTCCTTTGTCCTTTTTGATTACTTTTGACTTGAAGTCTATTTTTCGTCTATTAATATAGCCACACCAACTTGTTTCTTATTGCCATTGGCTTGGAAAATCATTTTCCATCCTTTCACCCTGAAGAGGTGTTTATGCTTAGTGGTGAGGTGGGTTTCTTGAAGCCAGTAAATGAAAGGGTCTATATTTTGATCCACCCTGCCAAGTTGTGTCTCTTGGTGGGCAAGTTCAGACTTAATATTTAATGTTATAACTCTGAGGCTTGATGTAATCCCTCCCAAGTTAGAGGGTTTATGGGGTTTGGTGCTTTCTTGGATTTTGATGTTTTTGCGCCTGCTCTGGTTTTGGTTATTGTGTTGTGGACTCACTGGCACTCCTTGGCGAGTGGTTGCCAGATATTTATTTATTTGAGAGGGAGAAAGAAGGAGAGGGGGTTGGCACCAGGGCCTGCAGGCACTGTAAATGAACTCCAGATGCATGTGCCCCTTGTGCACCTGGCTTATGTGGATCCTGGAGAGTTGAACCAGGATCCTCTGGCTTTGCAGGCAAATGCCTTAAGTGCTAAGCCATCTCTCCAGCCCCCTCTTGTATTTTTGACTTGCACATTACCCTTGAGCTTTTCACATTTATGATATCATTTGAGCATTCTTTTTTTTTCTAAGTGCCTATTTAAGCTCATTACTTATTTTAATATTGGGCTATCTAGTTGTTAACTTAGAGGAGTTCTTTATTCTTAATATTTTTATTTATTTATTTATTTTTAAATTTTTTTGTTGTTCATTATTTATTTATTTATTTGAGAGTGACAGAGAGAGAGAAAGAGACACACAGAGAGAGAGAGAATGGGCACACCAGGGCTTCCAGCCACTGCAAATGAACTCCAGACGCGTGTGCCCCCTTGTGCATCTGGCTAATGTGGGTCCTGGGGAACTGAGCCTTGAACCGGGGTCCTTAGGCTTCACAGGCAAGCGCTTAACCACTAAGCCATCTTTCCAGCCCTATTCTTAATATTTTTTGTTACTATATTGATGTCTATTTTCCAATTTTTGCTTTCTTCCTTTATCTATTATAGCTAATTATTAATTTGTGGTGATTTGAATATAAAATGACTCAAAAAGACTCCTATTTGTTGGTAGTGAGGTTTGAGGAGGTTGCGGAATCTTCAGGAGTTACAGCGCAGCCTCCACTTGTTTCTGCTAGTTCCTCTGTGCTAATGTGATGCTGTGACTCCAGGCTTTCCGCTCCAGCTCACCATGTCTTCCCCACCATTGTGGACCCTTTCCCTTGAAACCTTCGGTTGGGAATTTTGTCACAGAAATGAGGAAGTAACTGTGACATAATTCTCTTGAATTTTGTTTTTCTTTTTAAAATTTCTTGACATGGAAGCATATTTGTTTTATTTTTATTTACAAGAGAGAGACAGAGAAAGAGGGAGAGAGAAGGGACATGACAGGGTCTCCAACCACTGCAAACGAACTCCAGATGCATGCGTCTGGCTTTGTGCATCTGGCTTTATGTGGGTCATGGGGAATTGAAGCCAGGTCATTAGGTATTTCAGGTAAGCTCCTTAACTGCTGAGCCATCTCTCCAGCCCTATTTTCATTTATTTTTTAAATATATTGTTTAAAAAAGTGTTCTAGGCAGTGAATTCTTCTGAACATTTTGTATTTGGCTTTCTTTGGGTTTTGATAGTCCCATTATTGTTTTGTTTTAAATTTGTTTATCACACTGGAGCCTAAAGATACTGTTTGTAATAACTCTACTTTGGGTAATTTAGTGCCATTTTCTTTGTTTCCTGATGGGTTATCAATTATCTATGTATCATCATGTGCCAGAAACAATGGGAGAAATAAAGAGCGCATTCAAAAGAATAAACACAACTTTATATGCATTTATTTATTGATTTATTTAATATTTTCCAAAAATATGAAGCAAAGATACAAGCAATTTTACCGTTTTTTGGAATTTTTTTTTGAATCCTCCAAAATTCACATGTTGAAACTTAGTTGTCAATGTTTTATTAGTGGGGCTTTTGATAGGTGGTAGATTAGGGAGCAGAACAATAACAGAGGCTTACAGGCATTTGTAGGTCTCTCCCACCATGTAGGGACATGACATATAGGCTTCATGTGTGAAGCAGAGAGTGCTAGCAACTTGATCTTGAATTCAAAAACTCTCCAGCACTATGAGTAATAAGAGATGAACTTCTGATGTTTGTAATGTGTCCAGTTTATTATATTTTGCAACAGTTTTCTGAATAGACTAAGACAAGCAGCTATGTAGAAGTGAGGTACCATATGTGGCTGTTTTGGGGAATGCATTTGGCCTTTCAGATTATTCCTAATCAAAAGCAGGGACGAAATTACAGAGGCTGGCTATTGTGCTCCTGGCTATTTGGGGATGATTGAACAAGACTTATTACTTCTGTTCTGTGCTAGATACTCAAGAGGGTGGGTCGTACTTGTGTTTCTATATATGGCCCATTTGCATATTCCTCTCCATACTTATGTTTTCTCTCTTGGACATTCTAATTATATCCTGCTATACTTTTAACTGTCTTCCATATCAATTATATTCTCTCAAGTCCTTTTAACTTTTATTTCCACTTGACTTCTTTTTCTGTCCTTTATGTCTTATTCTGGGTTCGCTGGTATTTCTTTTCTCTGTGCTCCTTGACTTTGTCTTCCTTTCTGGGGAGGCTTTATTCCTATTCTCGTTCCTGAATGGTTCAAGCCCATCCTTAATCTCTTCTTGCTTTGCTGCTTCTTCCTTGAGCCCTTGCTTATGTGCTTCGTCCTCGTGTTGAATAAAGGACATTGCTTTGTTAAATACTTCAGACTTCCCTCCACAATTCAGCGCTATACCTCTTCCACTTCTATTTGCTTTCACTGATCCTTTTCTCAGGATCTTTATTTTATTATTATTATTTTTAATATTTTGTGTATTTTTATTTATTTATTTGAGAGTGACAGAGAGAGAAAGAGACAGTTAGAGAGAGAGAGAGAGAGAGAGAGAGAGAGAGAGAGAGAGAGAGAGAGAGAGAGAATGGGTGCACCAGGGTCTCCAGCCACTGCAAATGAACTCCAGATGCGTGCGCCCCCTGTGCATCTGGCTAACGTGGGTCCTGGGGAACTGAGCCTCGAACCGGGATCCTTAGGCTTCACAGGCAAGTGCTTAACCGCTAAGCCATCTCTCCAGCCCTCTCAAGATCTTTAAAATCTTATCTTTCTGTAAATCTTTTGTCTTATTTCTTAAATTAATTATGAAAGAGTTAGTTGGATTTATTTTTTTTAATTATTTTTAAATTTTTTATTTTTATTTTTATTTATTTGAGAGGAACAGGCAGAGAGAAAGAGGCAGATAGATAGAGAATGGGCATGCCAGGGCCTCCAGCCACTGCAAATGAACTCCAGATGCATGCACTACCATGAGCATCCGTGGGTTCTGGGGAATTGAAGCTCAAATTGGGGTCCTTAGGCTTCACAGGCAAGCACTTAGCTATTAAAAGAGCTCTCCAGCCATTTTGTTTGGTTTTGAGGCAGGATCTTGCTGCACGACCTAGTCTAGGCTCAAGCTTGGGATCTTCTTGCATTGGCCTGTCAAGTGCTGGCATTATCAGTATGTGACACTCTACTCAGCTAGGTAGAAATATTGTAAGGGAACCATTGAAGGTATTCAGATTAGTTGAAGTTATTTTTTTTTTCTGATTTGGGTTTTGTATATAAGTTCATTTAGGTGTCACTCACAGACGATAATCATTTCTGTTGCTTTTATTATTTACCTACTATTATTTTAAAATACATTCCTTTCTTCCTCTGGGACACTGACACAAGTTGAATGCGTGTCATGTGGTCCTTGAATTTCAAGAGTGTACAATGTGGACACCTTTGTTGTTGTTGTTCTTCTTTTTTTAAAAATTTTATTTATTTATTTATTTTTGGTTTTTAGAGATAGGGTCTGACCTGGAACTCATTATGTGGTCTCAAGGTAGCCTCAAACTCAGAGCAATCCTCCTACCTCTCCCTCTTCAGTGCTGGGATTAAAGGCATGCACCACCACGCCCAGCTTACCTTTGTTCTTCTTATTACAAGCTATGTGTCTCCTACCTTTAAGGAACACGTTTTACTTCATGCTTTCTGGAAGTAGCACTTAGTCTTTTCTAGAATCCTCCTGCACTCCTCCTTCCTGAATGTTAATTTCTCAATGGTAACTGTCATCTATAGCCACTGTGTTTCTGTAGGGGCAGGTGCCATAACCCATCTGAAGTACTGTGACAAAATACTTAATACTGAGTGATCCAAAAATAGTGGGAATTTGTCTTATAGTTCGGGAGGCTGGAAAGTCCAAGGTCAAGGGAAGTTTTGGGGTCTGGTGAGGGGTATAGTCTATGCTTTTCAAGACGATGCCTTGATGCTATGTCTGCACACAGTGAAAGGGGAAAACGTGGAGCCAACCTGCTTCCTTGGGCTCTAGAAGGCTGCTAATGCCATTCAGAAGCAGGGAACACTCATAACTAATCCCTTCCTAGAGGCCCCGCCTTTGAATGCGACTGCACTGGAGACAACCTTCAACAAGAATTTTGGAGAGAAGCAAACCTTCAAACTCTTAGCATATTTTAACCCCCTCCTAGACTTGCTGAAAGTGGACACACTCTCTCTCCTCACTCTCTCTCTCTTTCTCCTCCCCCCCCATCTACTACATGTGGATGCTTTTTAGTCATCACCTTCTGAGAAAATAGAAGGGAAATGTTGGATTGGAGAGATGACTTGGGAGTTAAGGCGCTTGCCCGCGAAGCCTAAGGGCTCACGGTCCATCTCTCCGGATCCTAAGTAAGCCAGATGCACAAAGGTGAGGCACGTGCCAGGTCACACATGTCCACTAGGTGGTGCAAGCGTCTGGAGTTGGATTTCAGTGGCTGAGGACCTGGTGCACCGATTCTCTCTCTTTTTAAAAAAAAAAAGTGGAGGGCGAGAGACTGTTGACTCTTTGCCATCATACTCAAATCAGCATATCAGCAGTGCTCCTTGGAAGCACAGGGACCAGTGGCATCTGGAAGTGACGGTGGATGTTCTCAACAGGGCTTGCTTGAAAGAGGGGAGCCCACCTCTTCTGACTAGATTAACCGAGTTCTCACTCTGATCTATTTTTGCCTTCCAGCTGGCATTTACATGACCCTATCAGAACCCTTTCTGTCTGAAAACCATAATTATTAGATAGTGCTGTGAGGCCTCTAGTTTATCCTGGAAAAAAAAAAAAAGAAATCTGGGTTTATTGTTAAATAATATAAAATTGACTACAAATCAGTGTTTGTTCTAGTATCTGGGAGAGGTATGACAGAATAAAATTTAAATTTTGGTCATGTGTAATTGGTATTATGATAGTGAAAATATTTTGCATTTTCCCCTTGAATTGACTTTTCAAAAAAAAATCATCCTAGATATGATCTTAAAAGAAAGATGAAGAGAAAGATGAAAGTAATCTCTAGGGTTTGAATGTTGAGAGGATTTGGAAAGAGAGCCCTTCCACCCAGGACCCAAAAAAAAATCTCTTCTCATGAGCTTTTACCCCCTTAACTTTACAAGGGTAGTAATGAATATTTTTTTTTTAGTCAACTGCTCCAGCCCTTTTCCAAAAAAAATTCAGATATTCCTAGGTCAGGCAATAGCAACGGACAAATGCAAGCAATACTTATGTGACTATATGCCTTTTCTCTGTTCAATAGATTCTCACAGCAGTACATGACGAAGAACTGAGGAGGACTCTGCCTTCGTCCCCGTGAGTAATGACTATTTGGTTGACTTTAGACAAATGGACTAAGCTTTAACAGTGGCAGTGATGACGGAGTCAGGGTGGTGGTTTGAATGGAACATAGCCCCATAGGCTCATGTGTTTTGAATAACTTGTCCCCAGGTAGTGTCAGTTTTGGAGAGTGGCAGAGCCTTTGGGAGGTGGAACCTTGCTGGATGAGGTCACTGGGGGTGGATCTTGAGGCTTATTGGCTCAGTTCCCTGGATGTTCAGAACTACTTCCTTACTGCTGACGTGAAGATGTGACTCAGGCTTCCTTCTCAGGCTTTGCCATGCTTTTCCCACCACAGTAAAACTTCCCCTCAGCACTGTAAACTGAAACAAACTTTGTCCCGTCCCCTTATAAAGTGCCTCTGGTCTGGTGTGTTGCCCCAGCAATGTGAAGGTCACTGCTACAGCTGTATATTTCTGCCTTTCTCAACCCCCTTGGCAAGCTTGGGACTTCAGGCACCACCCTGTTTAAAAAATATATTTTATTTATTTAATTGACAGGGAGAAAGAGGGAGGGAGAGAGAGAGAGAGATTGAGAGAGAGAGAATGGGCATGCCAGGGCCTCCAGCCACTGCAAACAAACTCCAGACGCGTCTGCCCACCATGTGCATCTGGCTAACACGGGTCCTGGGGAATCACACCGGGATCCTTTGGCTTTGCAGGCAAACGCCTTAACTGCTAGGCCATCTCTGCAGCCCCACCACCCCCTTTTTGTGAAGGTGCTTGGGCAAAGTCACTGATTGGGCCTCAAAGGGGCTGAGGTTAATTATGCCTAGAAAGGATCAAAACTCAAGTCTTTAACTTCGTTCTGTGAACTCAGCTATTTCTTTCATTCCCAGCAGACAGTCATGAATATTTCTGCTTCAGCATTTAGAATCGAGAGTACGAGAGTAAATAGGAGACCCCACTTTGACCTCAAGTCCTTACTGAACTGAGCCGTTAATCAGAATTCTGTCTAAAGCATGCTTTTGTGCAGTTAGGAATAAAATGGTGCTCTGATTTACATCCTGCATTAGTTCCTGTTTTGAACTTTCCTGAGGGCATGGGGGATTAATAGGGCAATATTAGGTCACTCTTTGACCCCTGACCATGTCCCCCATTATAATAGCACCTGGTATGCTCATCTTAGCTTCTAACATAACCTACTTTGGATGGTGCAATGTCCAGGGCCAGGCAAAACTGTAAGAGAAAAGAAATTCTTAAATACAATACACCAGTATTTAAGATCTAAGCAAGCCTGTGGGGCAGGTGTACATATGTGAATCTATGAGCTGGGGGTTGGTGGTGAGGGAGAATGAGCTTTTTTGTTTCTAAGATTTTTTTTTTGTTTATTTTTATTTATTTATTTGAGAGCAACAGACAGAGAGAGAAAGAGGCAGAGAGAGAGAGAGAATGGGCCTGCCAGGGTCTCCAGCCACTGCAAACGAACTCCAGATGTGTGCGCCCTCTTGTGCATCTGGCTAACATGGGTCCTGGGGAACCGAGCCTCGAACCGGGGTCCTTAAGCTTCACAGGCAAGCGCTTAACCGCTAAGCCATCTCTGCAGCCCGAATGAGCTTTTAAATAATGAGTGGGTGAAAGCATTGGAGATGGCAGTGTAAGTGTTGTTTACAATATTCTTTTCTAATATTTATTTATGAGAGAGAGACAGAGAGACAGAGAGGGAAGGAGGCAAATAAAGGGGAGAAAATGGTTGCACCAGAGCCTCTAGCCACGATAAATGACCTCAAGCACCATGTGTAAATAAAACCTGGGTCCTTACGCTTTGTAGGCAGGCGCATTACTTGCTGAGCCATCTCTCCATCCCCTGTTTATAATCTCTTAGTGTCTTCCTATTATCTTTTCTGAGGATGAAATTAAAACCTTTTAGACAAAAAAAAAAATTCTGCTTGATGAGGACCTTGTTTCATAGTACATCTTACCTTATGTTAGTCAGCTCTCTGTTATAGCAACAAACACCTGAGAGACAACTATAAAGAGGAAAGCCTTATTTTGGCTTACAGTTTTGGAGGTTTCAGTACACGGTCCAACAGAGGTTTTGCCCATGTGTAGTAGGGATCGGTACTTTAAGGTGGCTGTTAGTGACCTTTGCATCAGTGTGACTGAAGTGCCTGACAGGAACCAATGGAAGCAGGAAATGGATATTTGACTCATTTTCAGAAATTCCAACCCATCATACTGTATTGAAGGCACGGTGGAAGCAGCTGGTCACGTGGTGGCTAATCACATGGTGGCAGTCCTGGACGAGACCCGTCCTTAATGACCTGCTTCTGCCAGCGTCACAGCATCTTCTAAAGGTTCACCACCTCCTAATATATGGCTAATTGTTGGGCAACAAATGGGGAAAGCATGAGTCTGTGGGAGAACACTTAAGATTCAAGCCCCCAGTTCCCATAGGCTCATGGTCATCTCATAGTGAAAAAGTGTATTGAGTGTCCGAAATCATGCAGTCATCATTTCAAGAGACCACAGTTCAAAGTCTCTCCTGAGATTAAAGGAGAACCCTTAACTGTGAGCCCTTGTGAAAAATCGAAGAGAAAGTTGCCTACTTTCCAATGCACAGTGGCTCAGATAAAACATTCCCATTCCCAAAGGAGGGGCCAGGAAGATAGCGAGGAGAGACTGGAATACAGTAAGGATGAAATCTGGCAGGGTTGATGAGACATTCTCAAGGTCCGTGTCCAGCACCTAGGGGGCATGGTGCCATCGTGTGGGCTCCAGTGGCCTTGGCCAGCCCCAGCCTAAGCTCCTGCTCGGCTGCAGCATACACGGTGGCATCTCTCCTGATCTGGCTCTGTTTGCAGCCTGCAGGGCTCCTCAGGAAAAGTTCCATGCTCTCGGGGGTCTCCCACATTCTCGATTCATTATTATAACCCTAACAAATTCTGATGCTGGCCCAAGAAGGATCAAGGTCCACTTAGGGCATAGTCATAATGATCCTTGAGGGCTTATGTAACTGAATCTGGGGAAACAGATCCCTACATGGCCCTGTTTGAGCAGGGCACCCCCACCCCCAAGGCTGTCTCTTTAAAAGAAAGTCTTTCAAGTGGCTTTACATTTTCATACACTGGAGCCTTCAGTGAGTGTGATCTTACTCTCAAGGCAGTGCAAAGTGTACTTCTCTTCCGTGGTGTTGCTGTGTTTAAAAGTGACAGCCACCGCACCCACACTTGATTTGTCTGCAACTATTTCTTTCTTGCCCACCTGGCTGCCCGCCTTTCTCCTTTTCTCTTGCTCCCGAGTCTCACTGTAAAGCTGGCTGTAAGCAGCCAACAAACCCATATGCATCTTGAATGATGTGCTGTTTTGAAAATTGCTCCACCACATAAACTGGCCTGTTACTTCAGAAGTTCTCCTCACTCACATTCTTTTAAATTATTTATTTAACAGAGAAAGAGGGAGGGAAGGAGGGAGAGAGAGAGAGAGAGAGAGAGGGAATAGGGTGTGCGACAGCCTCCAGCCACTGCAAACAAACTCCAGATGCGTGCGCCCCCTTGTGCATGTGGCTAACGTGGGTCCTGGGGAATCGAACTTGGGTCCTTTGGCTTTGCAGGCAAACGCCTTAACCACTAAGCCGCCCCTCCAGCCCGATCCTCACTCACATTTTGAGGACATGGCAAATGGAGCCAGATTCTTTGCCAGGCTGTGAAATGTGAGAAGGCCACAGTCCGTGTCCCTTGCTTCTTTGTGTGCCCTTGTCAGCACAGTCTTTACTCTCTGTGTTTCTGTTGGGGCTGTCGTCTTCCGAGCTCCCACTGGAATTGCCCAAAATCTTGCTTATAAGAGTCTTATGTTTCTCTAGTTCTCCTTTCCAAACTCTTCCATATCCCTCCCACCGATCAGTTCCAAAGGCTCAAGAGCCACGTAGCCAGGCTTAGCTATAGCAAATGCCTCATTTCTCTGGCACTGATTTTCCACATAAGTTGCTTTTTTAAAAATTTTTTTTTAATATTTTATTTTTATTTATTTACTTGAGAGAAAGAGAGAGAGAGATACAGAAATAGGCAGGTAGACAGAGAGAATGGGCGTGCCAGGGCCTCCAGCCACTGCAAACGAACTCCAGACGTGTGCACCCCCTTGTGCATCTGGCTAACGTGGGTCCTGGAGAATCGAACCTTGAACTGGGGTCCTTAGGCTTCACAGGCAAGAGCTTAACTGCTAAACCATCTCTCCAGCCCCATAAGTTGCTTTTTTAATGTAATGACCAAACACACTTGACAGAAACAATCAAGGAGGAAAATTCATTTTGGCACACGGTTTCGGGAGCTCTGTCTGTCCCGGTAGAGAATGCCCGGTGGAGGCCATAGCGGCGGGAGTGCGGGGCAGTCCACATGGAGGCAGTCCAGAAAGCAGGCAGCGGCTGGAACTCGGGGATGTGGGGGGGGGGGGGCAGCTGATAGCCTTCAGGGGCACTCCCCCGGTGGTTGCTTCCATAAGCTAGATCTTACCTCCTATAGTTCTACACCAAGATACTGGCATCTACTCAGGGACAGGTGTTCACAATGCGAGCCTATGGGGACATTTTTGATCGAAACTGCAGCATAATAGGACTGCCTGACACAGCAAAACCACTTGCCTCATTGCCAGGACATGCAAAGAGAGACGAGCCGGGCCCCTCCATCCTTTGCTACATCACAGCTCCAGTGACTAGAAGACTTTCCACTAAGCCCTATCACTTACAGTGTCCAGTATGTTATTATCTTCCAATGCACAGCCAATGACAATATATATATATATATATATATTTGAGAGAGAGACAGAGTGAAAGAGGTAGCTAGAGATAAAATGGATACACCAGGGCCTCTAGCCTATGCAAGTGAACTCCAGATACATGCACCACTTTGTGCATCTGGCTTTACATGGTGGGTACTGGAGAATCGAACCCCAGCCATTAGGGCTTGGAGGCAAGTACCCTGAAGTGCTAAGCCATCTCTCCAGCCCAGAGGACTGTTTTCAATACCTCAGCCTTTGGGGGACATTCCAGATGCAAAACTGCTCTTCAATCTTTTAGGTTAAGTAACCCCACATTAACTCTGGCTTTCAAGCCAGTTTGCTCTGATAGCAGATTTAAAAAATCTATTTTGAATCTCAAAAGCTGCAAATGGACTGTGTTGTTTTTTTTTCTCTTCCTCTTGATATATTCTTGCCTTAAAAGTCTCATTTCTTTTTTAGAGCACCAAATGCCTCTAACTGTATAGGGGACAGTCACAACAAGAAATTAGCAGACATGGGAAGAAGAGCTTTTTTTTCATGAAATTAATTTAGCATAGACATATTCTTCACTCTTAGGATCACACCGGGGACCACTGTTGAAATTCCATGCTGAAGTGATTCGCTGCTGTGTCTGGGTCAAGTCCACACGTCAGGCCAGCCTCCAGGCTCCATGAATGTTCTGGACCTGTGCCTGTTTTCCCTACCACCAAAGCTGGGGCTCTAAGCACAGGCTTGGCAGGGAATAGATTTCCCACAGATCCTCACTAAGGTTGGGTGCTCTGACAATCTGGAGAGACACTGAGGTGGCCAGAGGGGTTCAGCTATGAGGGATTGGGGGGGTGCTTTGGACACAAGGGCCAAAGGCTGCACAGTAGCTCCTCTTTGACAAATGCAGTCCTACTTATAAGAGCAATGAGGGGCCGGGCGTGGTGGTGCAAGCCTTTAATCCCAGCGCTCGGAAGGCAGAGGTAGGGGGATCACGGTGAGCTCCAGGCCAGCCTGAGACTACATAGTGAATTCCAGGTCAGCCTGCGCTAGAGTGAGACCCTACCTTAAAAAAAAAAAAAAAGAAAAGAAAAACAACAAAAAAACCCCAAACCAAACCAAATCAACCAACCAACCAAACAAAAAAAGAGCATGCATATTGCCATAGATCCTATCGAATCTTTGTCTTGCATAGAGTTCAAGCACAGAGGCAGTTTAATTTGTGCTATTTTGGGGTGTCCGTGTCATGAAGGTAATGAAAGAAAGGTTTGAAAAAAAAAATCATGTCATCTACAGGTAGGAAGAATCTAACTACCTGCTAGAATGTGGAAGCTTCTTCACATGGTCCCCCTCGGCACTTCCTGGAGACACGCACACCCCGATCGTAATTCTGGCTCATCACAGAAGGGGCTCTGTGTTGCCATGGTGAGGACTGGGCTGTGGAAAGTTCTGTGCAGCTCTGTGCAGCGCAGGGGTCAGAGGTTCCCAGCGGAACAAGCAGGCTTGCCTGAAGAAAACAAATAAGTTAAAAATAACAAGCTGGTAATTCGCGCTCTCATTTCATCAGGTTGTCAGGAATGGGTGTGTGTGTGTGTCTTTATAATTTGAAAAGCATATCTGAATCTCTCTTGTCAGATTTGATTATTTTGGGACTCCTAAGAGCAATAGACTCAGGCAGCAGATCTGTGGAAATTCCTGACATGAAAGCAGACTGGTTTCTTTCTCACTGGGCACTCTGGAAACCCTGGCACCTTGCTGCTGCTCCAGAGACAGGGTTAATGTCATCAGGGTCGCCGTGTCAATTTATTCTTCCCAGAGAAAGGGCGCAGGAGCAAAACGTAAACAAGGCTGGCTAGATCTGTGCCCGACCCGAGCTGGCGGCTTGGCATTGGGTTTGGGAGCTTGATGTTGGAGAGAAAGCCCGTGTAACTAGATTGGCAGTCAGAAGCCAATTCCCAGCGCTAGTGACCCACCGTACTTCAAGGGGCACAGTTGCTTGGTGTGGGGTAGACCTGCCACACTGACTTGAGAACTGTGGCTTCTCCCAAACTGTTTTCCACACAAACTCCAAGAGCATCCTGTTAGCACGGTAGGTTCTGATGCAGGAAAGCGGGGCGCACAGCCCCAGCGTTGGCATTTCAGCATGTTCCCGGGTGATGGTGGGTTGTATTCCTGTTCCCTGGGCAACAGTGATTTAAACAAGTTGTGGATAATTTCACACATGAATATAATATATTTTGAACATAATCCCTTCTTATTACCTTGTCTTGTCCCCCACGTCCTGTCCCCCTTCCTCTGAACCCCATCTTCTTTCCAACTAGTTCTTCTTCTACTTTGATGGTGTGTGTGTGTGGGGGGGTCACCCACTGAGTTTAATGAGGGTTGGGTGGGGGATTATTGGCAAGAGCACGTGAAACTTACCTGCGGCAACAGCACTGGCAAAAACAAAAGTATCTCTCCCCTGCCCTGGAAGAATGAGCTGCAATAGCTCCTCAGGGAGGGGTGGGGGCCTTATGACTTTCTCCACCATCCGTGACAGAATGCTGGTAGGTTCAAAAGCATGCAGGTCTGGTGCAGTAACAACAGCCTCTGTGAGCTCGTGAATGCAACGGTCACGTCACGTCACGTCCAGAAGGCAGCATTGCATAGCGCTCCTTCCCATTTCCGGCCTCTTATATTCTTTCTGCCTCCTGCCCGGCAAATGCTCCTTAAGTTTTGGAGGGAGTGGTCTAATTCAGCACTGAGCACTCAGTAGTCGTTTATTCTCCTACTTTGATGAGTTTTGAGTCTCCCCATTAGTCACCCCGCCATTTTTGGAAAGAAGCATCTCTGATCAAAGGTGAGAGCAACATTGGTTTTATTTATTTATTTGTTTTTTTATTTGAGAGAGATAGAGAAAGAGGGAGAGAGAGAGAAAAAGAATAGGCACACCAGGGCCTTCAGCCACTGCAAACGAACTCCAGATGTGTGCGCCCCCTTGTGCTCATGTGTGACATTGCATGCTTGTGTCATGGTGCATCTGGCTTACGTGGGACCTGGAGATTCGAACATGAATTCTTAGACTTCACAGGCAAGCACCTTAACTGTTAAGCCATCTCTCTAGCCCTTGTTTTTTTTTTTATTTTTTTTTTGAAATTATAGGAACCTGATATTATACCTTTACTTAGTATTTTTTTCTGAGAAAATTCTGGGCTAAGGTATGGGAAGGATGGTTAGGAATACTCTTTTCTCCTCTGTTTCAGGATCTTCCTTGTTAGACATGTTTAAAAAAAAACAACAACAACAAAAGACTTTGCAGTGGCCTCTTAAAAAAAACATAAAAGATTACTGGCTATTGAATTCTATAGAATTCTAGGCATTGTCTAGAATATCACCTGGTTCTTTAGTCTGTCTGATTTGTTAATGGCTACTCTTCTCAAGGTCTTTAAATTTCTCTGAGTTGTAGAACTCTTAATGTCCGTGGAAACGCAGACAGCTTGTTCCAGGAAATCCAAGTCATTATTGTTCTGTGGATGCTGACCACAGCTGTTGGAAAATTCATCTCAGCACTTCCGGTGTGTGTGTGTGTGTGTGTGTGTGTGTGTGTGTGTGTGTGTGTTGTGAGTCCTCCTTGTAACATCTATTTTCTTTTTAATATATTTTCTTTTACAATTTTTATTTGAGAGAGGAGAGAGAAAGAGAGAGAGAGAGAGAAGAGAGAGAGAGAGAGAGAGAGAGAGAGAGAGAGAAAGGCAAAGTGAAAGAGAATTGGCACACAGGGGCCTTCAAGGCAAATAAAGTCAAGATGCTTGCGCCCCCTTGTGGGCATGTGTGACATTGCGTGGTTGCATCCCTGCATCTGGCTTACATGGGCCCTGGAGATTTGAACATGAGTTCTTAGGCTTTGCAGGCAAACGCCTTAACTGCTAAGCCATCTCTCCAGCCCCTTACTTTTTTTCTTTATGAAGAGGTAAAATAAAATATTTTGTCTCAGACTTTTTAAAATTTGTTCAAAATTTATAGTTTTCTCCTTTTAAAAATTATTTTTAATATATATATTTTATTTTTATTTTTTGGGGGGTAAGGTCTCACTTTAGCCCAGGCTGACCTGGAATTCACTCTGTAGTCTCAGGGTGGCCTCGAACTCACAGTGATCCTTGTACCTCTACCTCCCGAGTGCTGGGATTAAAGGCATGCGCCACCATGCCTAGCTATTTTTACTTATTTATTTATTATTTATTTTTTAGAGAGTGCGGCCTGTATGCGAGAGGGTAGGGAGAGAGAGAGAGAGAGAGAGAGAGAGAGAGAGAGAGAGAGAGAGAGGGAGGGAGGGAGGAGGGAGGGAGGGAGGGAGAGAGATTGGCAAACCAGGGCCTCAGCCACTGCCATTGAACTCCAGATGCTTGCGCCACCTAGTGGGCATGTGCAGCGTTGTGGGCTTGTGTGGGACATGGAGAGTTGAACATGGGTCCTTAGACTTCGCAGGCAAGTGCCTTAACTGCCAAGCCATCTCTCTAGCCCTTTACTCATTTATTTGAGAGAGAGGGAGAGGGAGAGTGGGAGATTGAGAGAGAGAGAGAGAGAGAGAGAGAGAGAGAGAGAAAGGGAGAGACTGAGCAAAGCAGGGCCTCCATCTGCTGTAGATAAACTCCAGACACATGCGCCACCTTGTGCATGTGGCTTACATGGGTCCTGGGTCCTTTGGTTTTTGCAGGCAAGTGCCTTAACTGCTAAGCCATCTCTCCAGCCCTAAAACTTATTTTTTATTTTAAATGTAACTGACCATTTGTCTAAATAGTTTCTTCGGGAACAGGTAAGATTGATTCTGCTCTTTAATGCGAAAGCTTGGGATCTTAGGTTTGTTTTTTTTTTACTTCGTTCCAGGGTGTCTTGTGGAGCCTGAAAAGACTCCCAAATTACTGATGAGGACACTAAAGCTTAGGAAAGAGGAGAGATTCACCCAGACACAGGGGCTGGGCGTGGTGGCGCAAGGACACTCTTTCTTCCACATCTGGGGTTTCAGTGACTCAGGTCTCACCATGGCCCGAATCGTGAGTGGGCTGGTGACTGGAGAATAGAGGAAAAGGGCCGGACCTGTTGGAACTGAGCACCCTGTGGACAGGCAGGATGAAACGGGATGAGGTGCGTGTGGGTACGGTTGTGTCTCCCATTCTCTACCTTAGGCCTCTGGCCTGCAGAGGTCCAGAGTGACTGGCGGGGGCGCGCGGATTTCTATTGCAGACCAAGTGAAGCCCCGCACATGCGAGCAAGGAGACAGCGGTGGTGGCGGTAAGTTGAGCACACGTTTTGGGGTCACACTGGCCGAAATCTGGTTGATGCCCTGTCATTAGCAAAGTGCACCTTTGGCGGAGCTGAGATGAAGATGCACGGCTGTGAAATACGAGCGCAATCCCGGGGTTACGGACAACTGGGAGCACAAGAGACGCCCCGTGTACGGAGCTCCTAGTCAGTGGTCAGGAAGAGCTATTTCCTTTCCCTCTTTTTTCCTCCTTTGATTTAAACTTAATTTTTTTAAAATATATTTTTAAATTATTTATTTATTTATTTATTTGAGAGCGACAGACAGAGAGAGAAAGAGGCAGAGAGAGAGAGAGAGAGAGAGAGAGAGAGAGAATGGGCGCGCCAGGGCTTCCAGCCACTGCAAACGAACTCCAGACGCGTGCGCCCCCTTGTGCATCTGGCTAACGTGGGACCTGGGGAACCGAGCCTCGAACCGGGGTCCTTAGGCTTCACAGGCAAGCGCTTAACCGCTAAGCCATCTCTCCAGCCCATTATTTAAATTTAATTTTAAAAATTTTCTTTCTTTCTTTCTTTTTTTTTTTTTTTTTGGTTTCCTCGAGGTAGGGTCTCTCTCTAGCTCACGCTTGACCTGACACCCCGCAATCCCAGGCTGCCCTCGAACTCGCGGAGATCTTCCCACCTTCGCCTCCCAAGTGCTGAGATGAAAGTCATGTGCCACCACGCCTGGCCTCTCTGTGTCTCTTAAAACAGGAATTACTTTTATAAACATTGTTTACCCAGCAGAGAGCTAATGCCAGGTGACACTTATTGAATGTTTACGAATTTGTTCCTGATTAGGAAGCATGGGCTATGGGGAAACGTAGCTATTGCAACCCCTCCAGTCAAATGAGAAGAGGGGTGAACCCCAGACCTGGGTAAATAGGAACATGACGCAGTGAGACTGGGCGCAGGAGGCAGGAGTGAAGAGGTTTGGCCACGGTGGTTGTGCGCACAGCATGCATGAAGGTGAGGTGGCATCATGGATGGTGCTGGGTCATTCCTCAGGCAGCTGTGGACACAGACCAATAGGGAAGACCAGCATTGGCCTGGGGGACGGGGGGAGGGGGACCTTAGATGCTACGCCCATCAGATGGGCTTGAGGCAGTGGCCGAGGCAATCCCATGGGCTTAGAGCAGAGGAATGAAGGACAGCTTCGCAAGTCCTCTGCCGCTTGCATGTGGCCCTGCCTGTTTCCTGAAGGACAGAGACAGCATGCTGACAGTTCCGAGACCGATTCAGAACAGGCCTTGGAGGAGGAGGGAGGCGGCTGTGGGAAGAGATGACAATTTAATTCAATTTTTTTCTCTCCCCATCCTTCTTTTCCCTCCCCCTCCTTTCTCTTTCCTCAACTATGTTATTTCATGTTTCATGTATGTATGTGTGTGGTACATGTGTGTATGCATGGGCACTTGCATGTAAACAGCTATGTGGAAGCCAGAGGCCAATGCCAGGTGTCTTTTTTTTTTTTTTTTTTTGAGGTAGGGTCTCGCTTTAGCCCAGGCTGACCTGGAATTCACTATGGAGTCTCAGGGTGGCCTCGAACTCATGGCGATCCTCCTACCTCTGCCTCCCGAGTGCTGGGGTTAAAGGTGTGTGCCACCACGCCCAGCCACCAGGTGTCTTCTTCAATCATTCTCTAATATTTTGCAACAGGGTTTCTCACTGAACTTGGAGCTCCTCTATTCAGCTAGACCAGCTAGCTTGCAAGCTGCAGGGATCCTCCTCTCTTCGCCTCCCTCGTGCTGAGAATGTAAACACGGTGGGGTGCCAGGGATTCAAACTCAGGTCCTCATGCTTCTCTGGCAAGCTCTTTACCAACTGTGCCATCTTCCCTGAGATGACAATGTAAGTGTCCACCGAGGGGGCAGCTGCTTTTTGTTTGCTGCACTTCTGGCCCTGGCCTCGAATCTTTCATTTGATAATCTGATAGCTTGTGTGAATGACTCCCCAGCCTTAAATATTAACTTCAACCAATTCAGATTTGTCAGCACGCCCCCGAAGGTGTAGGATGATAACACCTGGACGTTAGGAATCAGGGTGGCTGGGCAGGGTCGCATCTAGTGGTTAGGGCCAAAGACAAAGGTGAGAGAGGTCGGTGTGTTACCAAGACCACTGTAAAGTGTCAGGGCAGTAAGGAGCTTGGGATGTGGCTGCATGATTCTTGCATGCCACACTTCTCTGATCATCTATACTATGAGCAGGAAGAGGCTATCTATAATTTTTCGTCATAAATCTTTAACGTTTTTGTTATTATTATTATATTTTTTTCTCCAGGGCCTCAATTTAATGACAAAGTATACTTTTGACTGCTAAAAAGGGGGGGGGTGGACTTTTCTCTTCTAGTTAACATATTTCATTATCACTGTACTTTCTAGAAAGTCTCTTGATAATCAAACTGCATATGAGTCCTTCAAAACCAGTGCAAGTTCAATGGTTTGGGAAGCAGCCATCATGGACCTAGGGATAGGAGTCACCTCCCTCGAATGGACCCATCACTGCGAAGGATTAGCACTGGTGCTGGGACGTCAGGAGGAACATCATCACGACCTTGTCCACACATTCATCAGCCATCGAGAACTGAGCCCTGCAGCCACCTGGGAGGGGAGATGAGAGGCGGGTTCTGGAGATAACATTGCAGAATGTGACTGACGGATAATCCTGACGAGAGAGCAACACGCGGCAGCTCCCCCTCCTGCAGTGACCGCAGCCATGATAAAAATAAATAAATAAAAATAAGCATAACAGATGCCCTTGCAGACTACTTTTACGTGCACTATTTCATTTTTATCCTCACAGAAACCCCGAAAGGTCAACATTATGAATTTCATTTCACTGGGCATGACAAATGTAGAATGAAAAAGGCTGGTCTCTCTGAAGCTGAGTTCTCTGCAGCGCATCAGTGCTTCTAGCCATTGAAGAAGAAGAACCTGGGACCTTGGTGTGAGGAGCCTCGTTTCGACGCGGGGATGCGGCTGTGCCTCACAGAACAGCGCTCTGCCCTCACTCCTTACTTAATCCCATGTATTCAGGAAAGAGAAGCAAGCCGGGCCAATGAAGATGGATGTCTTCCAAATGAAATGGAGGGCACAGCTAGTGGCTGACTCTGAGGTTCCTGTGTTCACAGAGGTCATGGATTTCAAACCTTCCCCACGATGTTTGCTGCACTTCTGGCCCTGGCCTCGAATATTTCATTTGATAATCTGATAGCTTGTGTGAATGACTCCCCAGCCTTAAATATTAACTTCAACCCATTCAGATTTGTCAGCACGCCCCCGAAGGTGTAGGATGATAACACCTGGATGTTAGGAATCAGGGTGGCTGGGCAGGGTCGCAGCTAGTGGTTAGGGTCAAAGACAAAGGTGAGAGAGGTAGGTGTGTTACCAAGGCCACTGTAAAGTGTCAGGGGAGTAAGGAGCTTGGGATGTGGCTGCACGAAGAGTTTTCTGAAAGGTTTGGGTTACTGAGGCCCTCTGCTGTGTAGGTAATATGAGCAAAGTGACTGGAAACAAAAAAGGAAATTTATAAGCCGTCTCCTCATTCAGAGTTGAATAAAGACAGGCAGAGTTATGTCTGATACGCTTTGGACTATGGCTCCTTAACTGCCACTTCCTGGGGCTGTCTGCTGGGTGGATCAGGGTTTCATCATTTTAAATCAACACTTTTAAAAAAATTTCCTTTGTTCATTTTTACTTATTTATTTGAGAGTGACAGAGAGAGAAAGAGGCAGATAGAGAGAGAGAATGGGCGCGCCAGGGCCTCCAGCCACTGCAAACGAACTCCAGACGCGTGCGCCCCCTTGTGCGTCTGGCTAACGTGGGCCCTGGTGAATTGAGCCTTGAACTGGGGTCCTTAGGCTTTACAGCCAAGTGCCTTAACCTCTAAGCCATTTCTCCAGCCCAAATCAACACTTCTGATGTTGGCCATGATAACTGTTGATAACATACCCACAGTGCCATTTAGATTAGGCAGGTACGTTTTACAGGTCAGCAAAATCCAGAACATAGAACATAGAACACTGTTGTCTAGTTTTCTCTTCTTCATTCCCCATTTTCCTCTCATTTCTAATAGGAATGGTAGCTAATGCTGCAATGCGTAAGCAAATCCCAAAGGTTTGCTGTTGTTCAGAAGCCATCAAATTGACAATTGCCAGCATCAGCCACACAGCTCCTGCTATGGAGGGAAAGGAAAGATAATTTTGTCCTTTTCTTGGACTAACCAAGAAATAATGGCCAGGAGATAGTTCCCTCTTGCCTGTCACCAACCAGTCTTCCAACCCTGTAGATCATACATTCCTGATCCAAATTTCTACAAGATGCTTGAACAGGTGATCCCACATTGCTAGGTCACCTGTCTCTGTGAATGCCAATCTTGGTTGCCTCCTGACTTGATAAATAACTGAATCGATGTTGAAAAGAGAAGTAGCTTTGTGGGGCCCACCTCTGTCTGTCATTCCTGTTGTACCAGTACTCAATAATATGTGTAGTTTTGCCCCGGCCAGCAGGGAGTTGAACAAGGACTCGAGGAGAAGCTAACCTGGGTGAAAGAAGGCAAACAGACACAAGAAGGAGACCATGCTAGGTGTTTGTCATGGCCTAGAGAGTTTATTCTTACATGTAGGTTTATATAGGGCTGTAGGGGGAAGGGGACGTGGTCAGGGCAAGGAGTTATAGGGGGAAGGGGAAATAGTTAGGGCAAAGATCACAGAGTTACTGGTTAAACCGCAATGCCTTTGTTTCTTCATCAGCTACCGGCAGGATGGGGGAGTGTTTAGCCAGGTGTACGATCCCATTGTTTCTGGTAGTTGAATATTAGGTGAGGAAGTAGAAAGTTAACTTGCTATATGGCAGTCTGTTTGTGGTAGTTGAGTATTAGGTGAGGAAGTAAAAACTTAACTTGCTATATGGCAGTCTCTGTTAACATGGCTGAGGTTTGGTTCATAGCTCCCAACGTAGTTTGAGTAACTTAATCTCCTTAGACCCCAGTTTCTTCATTTGTAAAATGAATGAACTGGACTAGATGATTTCCCAACTATTTCTGGGGTTTCATGCTTTAAGCATCCAGGAGCTTTGGGCATGAGCCATGGGCATCTCTTTCTGCTCTACCCACTGCCCTTCTGACCCTGATCTTGAATCTTCTATTTAATGGAGAATATAATCCATTTGTGTACCATTTCCCTATTCTTTTTTTATTCAAATTTTTATTAACAACTTCCATGATTATAAAAGATATCCCATGGTAATACACACTTTCCCTTTTGAAACTCCATTCTCCATCATATCCCCTCTCCATCTCAATCAGTCTCTCTTTTATTTTGATGTCATGATCTTTTCCTTCTATTATGATGGTCTTGTGTAGGTGGTGTCAGGCACTGTGAGGTCATGGATATCCAGGCCATTTTGTGTCTGGGGGAAGCACGTTGTAAGGGGTCCTACCCTTTCTTTGGCTCTTACATTCTTTCCACCACCTTTTCTGCATCAGACCCTGAGCCTTGGAAGGTGTGATAGAGATATTACAGTACTGAGCACTCCAGTCACTTCTTTCCAGCACCATGATACCTTCTGAGTCATACCAAGGTCACTGCCATTTGAAAAGAGAAGATTTTCTACCACAAGTGAGAGTAGCATTAATATAAGGGTATGAACATTGAGAGAAGTGCTTTCTGGGCAGTTTGATAAGCCTAGTATATACATTTAGCCAGACAGCAGCAGACGTTACACCCCTAAGGCTCATGACTACCCTGTTTTAAATTTCCAATCTCAGGGATGTATTCCCTCCTATGGAGCAGGCCTCCAGTCCAATTAGAGAGCTGTTGGTTTCCACCAAGACCGACGTGCCACTATCTCACTTGTTGGCTAACTTGCCCTGGCTGGCCAAATATAAGGCTTGCAGTGTCCACTGTTGAGTATCTTCACTGGTGATTTCTCTCCCTCCCATTGAACTGCATGCAGAATGGCTTCTTCCAGCTTTCTGTCAGCTGGTCTACATGGAAGAGGTTTTCAGTTCAGCTCCAGCAGGATTTCTCAGTGGGCTTACAGCCCAAACATGTGGAGTCTTCAGCAATAGGATCTTAACATCTGTTCCTGGTATTTCCCTATTCTTGAATAGTCACTTCTGCTAACTAAGCTTTCTTTGTACAGGCACCCCAGTTATCCACATTCTTCCTGAGTCCTGAGTGTGGTCATGAGGTAGGGCAGGTCAACATCAGTAGAATTTAGTGGAATGTTGGTGGAAAGTGGAAACCAGCCATGGGCCCAGTTTCTTTTGCTACCTTTCTCTGTGAAGCTGCAGGTAGAGGGGGAGAAAACCACAGAATGAAATAAATAGAGCTTTAGTCACTAGGAAGCCTGGGATGGGAGCCTGGATGCCACCAAGGGGACCACTGGAATGCTGGCTTCCTGAGGGACGGAGATAGTAGGAACCAATGACCCAGGGCATTCATGGGCCCCACAAGTGGCCTATCTCAGTCTCCTTCGATTCATTCTCCTCCTGCAAACTCTGGGAACAAGAGTAGCTGTTGGGCACCTTGAACAGCCTGACAGGATTTCTCTTCCCAAGTCCCAAGGTGGCCAGTAAACACTGTCACCCAGGCACAGAGATGTGTAAATGTTATCTGAAAACTAACACTTATTTCCTGGTGATAAAAAATTGTCTTTTTTTCATTATTGTCCTGTCAATTCCAACTCACAAAGGGGCTTAGGTTTCGATGCACACTCTTAGAATTGCCTGCTCCAGTAATAAAGAGGTTATATTCTCTTCCGTTGTGACGGCAACAGAACATTTTAGGAACTCCAGCTCCCCTCTGGCCTCTCAACCCGCGATGTGTTTGTTGAAGGGGGGAAATCTGGGCTCTATTTCTCTTTTTCTGTTTACTAAAATTCATCTCCCCTGTAACATGCCTCCGAACAAGTTGGTTGAAGGGTTCACAACCTGAACTAACTGGTAGTGTAGTGTCTCTGGCTTTTTTTCTGGCAGCCAGTTTTAAGCCACTCTTGGAGAGAGTAAGGGGGTCTTAGCTGTCCTGTTTGGTTTAGGATTTCGGAAACACCTGCTTTTGCCCTTCAGTCTTACTTCTCCTATTTGTCCATCTCTCTGCACATAAAGGGTCTGCCTTTAACTGGACATGGCACACTCCTTGTTCCAGGGTTCACAGCGTAAGTTCCTTTGGCCATAGGGAACAGGTAGTTGGAAGAAGTGATTCCAAGGAGCAGGCAGTAGGAGAAATATTTTGCTCTCTGTAGGTTCCCATTTCTTCCAAGTTCTGCTAGAGTATAGAGAGATCAAAGAGCTTATCCCCAATGGGGCCACTCTTTGAGAGTCTATTGATAAATATTGATCATCACGCTGAGGTAACTAAGAACAAACTGGAACATCCCGGGTCAATATGAATACACAGCCCCTCCCCTGCTGGATTAGGCCTTCCTTGGCTCTTGGCCTTTGCGTATGTGACTTGGGGTGGCCACAGTGTTCTTTTGCTGTCTTGTGCTAGTTAGCGCCACACGCCCATGAAAATAAAAGCAACACAATGAATCAATGTATGATTATCTTCTATTTACCACACTTCGCAAAACAAGGCAGATCTCACTTTCACCACCCACTTTATCATATTTGTTTAATGTCTGAGAGCATTAGGTGCAACCTGAGTTTAAACATCATTTCACAAAATAGGAGTCCTTTTCAGTCTATATTAAGTCACACTTGGATTTGGCTTTTGATGGTATCCAAAACAAATATTGAATTTGGATACATTAGTTACTTTCAGATTTTGATATTTTTTATATTTATATTTGTATTTATTTATTTATTTGAGAGAGACAGAGAAAGAGACAGAGAGAAGGAGAGTGATGGAGAGACATGGAGAGAGAGAGAGAGAGAGAGAGAGAGAGAGAGAGAGAGAGAGAGAGAGAAAGATTGAGAACAGAAATGCCAGGGCATCTAGCCACTGCAAACAAACTCCAGACACGTGCTACCTCTGCATCTGGCTTATGTGGGTCCTGTGGATCCGAATCTAGGTCCTTTGGCTTTGCAGGCAAGCACCTTAACTGCTAAGCCATCTCTCCGGTGTCAGATTTTGATATTTTTGTATCTAATTAGCAACTTGTGACAAATTGACTATGGTCGGTGACTCCTGTGAGCCAGGTATTCTAAACCCAGGCCTGAAACATCTCTGCTTCTCCAGGCTGGTAGCTCTTCCAGTCTTGGTGGCGTGAGGTAGAATGGCACACCGTGAGCTGGTTTGTAGTATTAGAACTGCCACAGGCTGCATGCAGAGTGCTATCTGTTTCCTGGTTTGCTCATAGCCCTGGGGTGTTCCTTCACAAGCCAGTCCCTAGTCCAGCAACGTGTTCTTGGAAGGGGCCAGGCTGGTGTGAACTCTGCAGCTTTTCCATGTGGGTTTCTACCCACCTGCTGAGAGAGGTCATCTGGTGGTCTTTCTTGCAGTGAAGAGAGTCAGAGACTCCAAGAAAATTCTAGGGAAGGAGAAAGCTTTCCTGAGCCCATGTAGGTGAGCTCTCACAATTTGCAGGCGGTGAAGCAAACAGCTCAGGAAATGGCTTTTCCCAAGCCTTCACAGCTTGAGGATGACAAGGCAAGCTTCAGGCTGAGCCTTCTGATTCCTCGTACAACGGCCATAAGGAAACGATGCCGAAGAATGGAGTCCGACACCAAATCAGCAGCCATTTCTTGCTGAGTTCCACCCACGTGGGTTCCTCAAGCTTCCGTTGGTTCCGACTGACTGTTAACTAATCCCTGGCTAATGCAATGTCACCAACTCAAATAGCAACTGATGGCATCCTGCTCAGGAGGAAATGCTAGGAGCACAGCAGTCTTGTGCATATGGGGCTTGCACTGGAGACAAGGAAGGAGCGGGGCCTTCCCTTCTCTTCTCTGCACAGCTCTTCTCTCCTGTTGGCTCCGATTAGGTTCAATGCATGGGAAGCCTGCATCATTCTCCCCCCTCTCTCTCTACACACACACACGCACGCACGCACACACAAACACAAACACACACACACACACATACACACACGGGGCAGGGCAGGAAAAAAAGTGAAAGAGCGACTGCCCTACTGATGGAAGGTTAGGAAGTTTCTTGTAACCATAGGCTAAGTTGTTTCCTCCTGAGAGCCCTCTCCCAACTGCAGCTGTCAGGGGAAGTCATATTGCTCTCCTCCTCTGGTCTTCTGTTTCATGGAGGACGGATGAGTGACTAAATGGGCAAATGCAATGACTAATTTCCAGCACCACACAGAGTTAAAAGAAGAAAGCAGATTACAGACCTGTCTACTTACAGGCCTTCCCTGGCTTCCCATTCTGCTGGAATCAAAGGCAAACTTCTCCACCACTCTCCAGGCCCAGCATGCCGAATCCTACCCATGTTCCCATTCCCTTGTCACTGCCCCTCTTTGCGATGTGGCTTGCTTTTTGCAGAAACTGCAAAGCAGTTGCCCATCTCAGAACTTTGCCTAGGCTCCTTCGCTGTCCAGAGCACCGCTCTCTTGATGTTTTTGATGGACTAATATCTGCCTTCCACGGCAGATCCAAACTCAAGCTGGCTCTAGCTAGGCTCTGGGACGCGTGTTACCTCTGTGGTTCTTACCAGCTACAGGTGTATTTGTGCCTTTGTGAATTCCTTATTTCCCCACATAGACCATTGGCTACATGAGAAGGACCACAATGTATTACTAAGTAAGTCCACCATTATGTTAACTGGATGTTTACAGAGTATACCCAGTAAATATTAACTCGATTTAAAACATGTTTTTAAAAGTTTTTAAAATTTTTATTTGAGACAGACAGACAGACAGAGAGAAAGGGAGGGAGGGAGGGAAGGAGGGAGAGAGAGAGAGACAGAGAGAGAGAGAGAGAGAGAGAGAGAAAGAGAGAAAGAGAGAGAGAGAGAGAGGGAGAGAGAGAGAATGCTGCCAGGGCCTCTAGCCACTGCAAAAGAACTCCAGACGCTTGTGTCATTTTGCGCCTCTGGCTTATGTGGGTACTGGAATTGAACCTAGGTCCTTTGGCTTCCCAGGCAAGCGCCTTAACTGTGAAGCCATCTCTCCAGTTCTTAACTCAATTTTCTAATTGCCTCATGGTTATCTATTATCTGTTTATCTACCTGCTCATCATCTATCCACTTATGTATTGTATATCTAGATTATATTTCCTAAGAATCAAGATTTCTGTTTCTACCACACAGCCATGTGCAGACATTATTTACAATAGTACTCTTTCCACTGTGTAGAGAAGGGACGTTTAGGATATGAATTCAGATGAAATTAGGTGCATTCAGGGTCATATGGTCATTGAACAGTATCTGAATTCAGTGACAGGATGCTTCTCTAAGCTTGGAGATATCCTACTTATAAATCTAAAGATTTGTAAATTTTTTTGATAAAAGGTCTTATTCTATAACCTACACTGGCTTAGAATTCACGATCCCCTTGACTCAGTCCAATGCTAGGATTATATACCTATGTAGGCCTTAAAAAAAGAAAAAAAAAAACAAAACAGCTTTAGGTCTGGAGAGATAGCTTAGCAGTTAAGGCACTTACCCGTGAAGCTTATGGACCCAGGATCAATTCCCCAGTTCCTATGTAAGCCGGAGGCACAGGGTGGCACATGCATCTGAAGTTCGTTTACAGTGGCTGGAAGCCCTGGCATGTCCACCCACTCTCTCTCTTTCTCTGTCTCTGCCTCTTCTCTTTAAATAAACAAGTAAGTAAGTAAGTAAGTAAGTAAATAAAAAAAACAGCTTAAGGTTCACAAAAAATGATTCAGAGGGTATAGGTGTCTACCATATGCCCCATTCTACGCCCACAGCCTTCTTCCTCCACCGTCCATGTCCTTTACTACATGATGTGGTTCTACAATAGATGAATCTGCATTGATATGTCATTATCACCCATGTCTCCAATCCCATTAGTGTTCGCTCTTGACAGTCTCCATGTCATTGATTTAGACAATAGATCATGACATGAATTCATGATTACAGTTTCACATCGGATCGTTTCACTGTCCCAAATGTCACTATGTTCTTGCCTGACCTCCCTCCTTTCTCTCAGCACTTGGCAACCATTGATCTGTTTAATGTCTCCAGAGTTTACCTTTTGCATAGTGCCCAAATTGTGCAGTACATAGCATTCTCAGATCAGCTTTTTAAAAATTCTGTTGTATGCCTTGAAGTTTCCTCCATATACACAGCACTCCTCCCCTCTTTTTCCATGGTGCTAGTGATGGAGCCTAGGACCTTATATATGAACCCATCACTTCTTTTTTCATTTTTTTCCTTTTCATTGACAGCTTCCACACTTACAGGCAATAAACCATGATAATTCCCTTATTCTCTTTCCCCTTCACAAACCTACACTCCATCATATCCACCCTCTCTCCATTAATCTCTCTTTGATATTGATGTCATAATCTTTTCCTCCTATTATCAGGGTCTTGTGAAGAGATTGTTCAGTACTGCGAGGTTGTGGATATTGATGCCAATTTCTGTCTGGTCGATTGCATTGTAAGGAGTTCTGCTCTTCCGTTGGCTCTGACATTCTTCCCACCACCTCTTCCGCAAGGGGTCCTGGGCCTTGGAGGGTGTGATAGAGATGTTTCAGTGATGAACAATCCCCCCTGCCCCGTCACTTCTTCTCAGCACTATGTTGTTTTTTGGGTCATCCCAGTGGTCACCACCACCTGAAAAGTGAAGCTTCTCTAACCAGAAGTGAGCGTAACATTAATCTATGAATATGAACACTAAGTGTAGTGCTTTCAGGGCAGTTTGGTGAGCATAATATATGCATTTAGCTAGACAAGAGCAGGCATTACACTCCGAATGCTCATGATCTCCCCCACCATAGGCTTTTGATAAGGTTTTCAGTACCAGGCCTGTATTTCCTCCCACAGAGTGGGTCTCCAGTCCAGAGAGCAGTTGGTTTCCTCCAGAGCAGACATGCCACCATTGCACCCATTGGCTCATTTGGCCTGACCATTTCTTAAGTATATGTTTCATGCAAAGTCTTTGGGTCTGTAGGTGAAAACGTGACTCCTGGCCAATTAGATGGCAATTCTGACTCTTCACTTCTCTATTACAGGGTCAAGTTCACAGTGGCATTATGTCGCAGTCCAGTTCACATTGCTGGTAGAAATCATCCAACCAAGAGCAGCTTGTGGGAAAAAGAGATTTTGGCTTACTGGCTTGAGGAAAAGCTCCACGATGGCAGGGGAAAACGATGGCATGAGCAGAGAGTGGACATCATCCCCTGGCCGACATAAGATGGACTATAGCAACGGGAGGGTGTGCCAAACACTGGCAAGGGGACATTGTCTATAACACCCATAAGCCTGCCCCCAACAATACACTCCCTCCAGGAGGCGTTAATTCCCAAATATCCATCAGCTGGGAACCTAGCATTCAGAACACCTAAGTTTATGGGGGACACCTGCATCAAACTGCCACACAATTACCAACATTTTTAACCCATTATTGCTTCAGAGCTCTTTTTCCAGTAAGAACTATTAATTACTTGCCATAGGATAGGGTCCATGAAGCCCTTATCTAACGACCCCCTTATTTTACCTCCTCTTCTGTTTTGATTGCTACTTAGGTACTGGCTCGGTTACATCATCTTTAACTCTCCCAGTGGAAACAGTATGAAAAAGTACCTCGCAAAGCAATGCTTTAGCAGTACCACATGTTCCGTGCCAAATTTATCCCTCCAAATGTTGCTGTGGTAACAACACAAATAGCCGAACACTAGATAACACAAACTGGCAGACAGAATAAAATTTCATTTTAACAATAAATTCATGGCTGCCCTGGGAAACCGGGACACATTCATGGCATGTCTTAAGGTCTTAGGAGGCATTGTGAAAGTTATGCTTTTTGGAATAGATTTGCGCCCATGTCTGAGCTTATTGTCCGTGAGATCTTTGGTGGTCGCCAGCATCGGAGACTGGCTGGTAGCTGCCCGTTTTGTGCAGGTATGACATGGTTGTGTTCATCCTTCCTCCGTTATCTCAAGTGGGGACTCTTCTCATCTCAGCGCCTTGGTGGATAGTGTCACACTCTGAGAACGTCTTTTTTATTCTGCCTGTTACAATTTTCCTCATCTTGAGTGAAAACACTCTGCCTTGACGACTCAGTCTAGAGGTCCCTTTTTGGTAAAGTTTGCCCGGTTCCTACCTCCCCTCTTCCATAGGAATTTTCATGCAGAACTCGGTCTGAGTTTCTGTGTACAGTGCTCATCTCTCTCACTGCTTCAGAAATGCTGGTTCTGCTGGAATACCGTTTTCCTTTTATCCTTAAACTTAACTAAGTAAGCAATTAACTTGCGTGTGTATGTCCGTAATGAGACCTCCTGCCACTGCAAACAAATGCCAGGTGCGTGTGCCACCTTTTGCATTTGGCTCTATGTGGGTGCTAGGGAATGAAAACCAGGCCAGTATGTTTTTTTTCCAGCAAGTACCTTTAACCACGGAGCCATCTCCCAGCCCTAGAATGCAGATTTCTTTTCTTTTTTTAATCTATGTTTTTTTAAATTGACAATTTCTATACTTACAGAAAACAAAACATGGTATTTCCCTCCCCTCTCCTCCCCCACTTTCTCCTTAATAACTCTGCTCTCTGTCATATCCCCTCCCTTTCCTCATTGGTCTCTCTTTTAAGTTGGTGTCATCATCTTTCCCACCTATTATGAGGGTCTTGTGAGGGTATTGCTAGGCACTGCGAGGTCTTGGATATCAAGGCCAAATTCTGTCTGGACAGTTGTATGTAAGGAGTGGTACCCTTCCTTTGACTCTTACATTCTTTCTACCTCCTCTGGACACTCCTCTGTCCCTTCTTCTCAGCACTGTGTTGCCTTTTGGGTCATCCCAGTGGTCATTGCCATCTGAAAAGAGAAGCTTCTCTGACCAGAAGTGAGAGTAGCATTAATATATGAGTATGAACATTAAATGTAGTGCTTTCAGGGCAATTTGGTGAGAGTAATACATGCATTTATCCAGACAAGAGCAGGCTTTATGCCCCTAAGGCTCATAACCTCACCTGCCATAGGCTTTTGATTAGGTTTTCAGTACCAGACATGTATTCCCTCCCATACAGTGGGCCTTCATTCCAGTTAGAGAGCAGTTGGTTTCCCCCAGAGCAGACATGCCACTATTGCACTTGTTCAGTCATTTGGCCTGTCTGGCCAAACTTGAGGTTTCCAGTGTCCACTGTTTTCACTGCTATGACTTCTTTTTCCCATAAGACTGCATACAGTGCAGCTTTTTCCAGCTTTCAGTTGGCTGGTCTATAGAGAGGTTTTCTGCTCAGCACCAACTTGATTTCTCTGTGACTTTGATGCTCAGGCATGTGAAGTCTTCAGCAATAGGGTCTTACCATCTCTTTCTCATGGGGGAACCAAAGGCCTTGGAAATAGCCCGTAATGTTTTGGAGGCATCAGGGACCTCCCTGGCCAATGACTCACTGGAAGGTATCCCATCCCAGGCACTAAATTTTTCTAGTAACAATCTATGGCTTCTGGATGTGCCACTGTTTAAGAAAGTAGATTTTCATATATCTTATTCAGAAGATCTTGAATTTTGATTGACCCTCCCCCCACCCTTCTTTCTCTTCTCCTGACCTCACTTAGGCCTTTCCCCTCCCTGTAATCTGTTCTTCTACTTACATATATACAATACCATCCTCTTAAGGCCTTCCCTCTACTCCCTCCCTTATAGCCTTTTTCTAGCTTATGGGCCTTTGCTACTGATTTTTGGTTCCAGATCACACACAAGTCTATACATTTGTAGCCAGGATCCACATATAAGAGAGAACATGTGATGTTTGGCTTTCTGGGCCTGGGTACCTCACTTAGTATAATCCTTTCAGATCCATCCATTTCCCTGCAAATTTCATTTTTCTTTACTGTTAAATAGAATGCCATTGTATAGATAACCACATCTTTATTATCCATTCATCTGTGGATGGACATCTAGGCTGGTTCCAGTTCCTGGCTATTGTGAATAGAACAGCAATAAACATGGTTGTTCAAGTATCTCTAAGGTAGTGAGAAGAGTCATTAGGATATATGCCTAGGAGTGCTATAGCTGGATCATATGGTAAATCATTTTTTGCTGCCTCAAGAACCTCCACACTGATTTCCACAATGGCTGTACCAGATTGTGTTCCCACCAGCAGTGCAGAAGGGTTCCCTTTTTACCACAACCTCACCAACATTTATTGTCATTTGTTTTCTTGATGGTAGACATTTTGATGGGAGAGAGATAGAATCTCAAGGCAGTTTTAATTTGCATTTCCCTGGTTGCTAAGGATGTAGAACAGTTTTTTAGATGTTTATATGCCATCTGTATTTCTTCCAGTGAGAACTCTCTATTTAGTTCCTTAGCCTATTTTTTTGATTGGGTTGTTTGATTTCTTATTGTTCTGTTTTTTGAGTTCTTTGTATATTCTGGATATTAATCCTCTGTCAGATGTATAACTAACAAACATTTTACCCCATTCTGTAGGTTGTCCCTTTGCTCTAATCACAGTGTCCTTTGCTGTACAAAAGCTTTGTAATTTCATGAGACCCCAGTGGTTGATTAGTGGTTTTATTTTCTGGGCAATTAGGGTTAAATTCAGAAAGCCATCACCTATGCCAACATGTTGAAGTGTTTCCCTTACCTTCTCCTCTAGCAATTTCAGAGTTTCAGGTATGATATTAAGGTCCCTGATCCACTTGGATTTGATTCTTGTGCATGGAGAAAGACAAGGGCCTATTCTGAAAATAGAATGCAGACTTCTTAAGGGCAGTTATGACATCATGATTCTCCATTTCAGAATCCACCTATGGTTGGCCATAGGAGACTGTTGTACAAACATTTAATGAGTGACTGAAAGAAAGGGTGGATCAATCAGTCATTTACTCTGGTATATGAAACCTTAAAATCAGTAATAAATATTAGGCATATGAACAAACACAAGTCTTGCTGATTTCTTTTTTGGTTCGATAAGCATAAATTTGATGAGGTAATTCTTCCAAGTATAATAACCATAATTTAAATTCTTGGGTTTCCAGAGAAAGGATCAAAATGGGGACGCATTGCTAATTTGCCTCCTCGTAACAAAAGATGGTTTTGTTTCAGTTTTAGCTATGGTGAGACACATGCACAACTTTTTTTTTTGTCTAATTAACTATACCCTCAAAAGTTTAGAAGTTGTTAATTTATGAAAATGAACTTCAGAAAGTTAAGCAAGATTTGAAGTTGAGGAAAACAATTTTGGTATTAGCTTCTCCTCCTTTTGCAACCAGCTACATAACACTCTCATTGTCTTTGAGTTTCATTACAATCCAATTATGGAACTGCACGGACTAAGGTGTGAGATGGGGGTAGAGAATCTGGTTCTGCTGAATTAAAAGGACAGGGTGATGGGCTGGAGAGATGGCTTAGTGGTTTGCCTGCAAAACCAAAGAACCCAGGTTCAATTCCCCAGAACCTATATAAAGCCAGATGCACAAGGTGGCACATGCTTCTGGTGCACCCATTTTCTCTCTCTCACTCTCCAATAAATTAAAAATATTAAAAATATAATAATAATAATAATAAATTAATAATCCACAAATAAAACATTTTAACAAAATGACAGGGTGAGATTACTTTGGTTATTCATTTTGCCTTTTAAATTTTCACTCCTTATCTTTGTATTCTCTTCCTACAATAACAATAATAATAACTATGATAACAATAATAACAACAGGCGCAGAAGAGAAAGAGTGCCGATGTGATGTTCCCGCCATCTTCCCAGTGCCTGGTACAAGGCAGGTCCTCAGCCAATATATTTAGAACACATATTTGCTGCGTGTCAGAGTGGGACAGAAGGAAGGCCTGAATCCAGCAGTGATTGGAGAAAGGTGGGCACTGGGTTGGATGACAAGGGTCCCCCGCCATGTGGGGCTGGCTGTTCTTGGGCCCAGCTAGAGACAGCATCAGAGTGGAAGCCTCCTGAGTTGACATGTTGAACAAAGGGAAGTGGTGTTTGGAGGTGGGGCCGCTCATCTCTGATTTGGGTGTAATGCCTGTGGCGTTCCCTTTGGGGGACATATCCCAGACAGCTACAATATGAAAGTAGAGCTTGAAGAGAAGTTTCCATGTGAAAGTCACCGTTCTCGACACAAGACCAGTGGGGGTGAGTCTGCTGTAGAGGTGAGTAGGCAAGGGTACGGCCTAAAAACCAAGTGGTATTGTAGTGTGTATGTGTACACAAGTCTAAGACGAGAGAAAGATGTCATCGTCATTAGAAACCTTCATACTATTGAGTTATCAGCTTGAATTTTCAGATATATTTAACCTATAGTAGGTATTCAGTAAATGCTTGTTTGAGAGAGGAATCTCTATCTATCTATCTATCTATCTATCTATCTATCTATCTATCTATCTATAAATATCTATATATCTATCTCTGTCTATAGATATCTATATATCTATATCTATCTATAGATATCTACATATCTATAGATAGATATGTCTATAGATATCTATATATCTATAGATAGATAGATATAGAGATACACACACATATATATGTAATTATTATTATTTATATTATTATTATTATATATTATTATATATACATATATATAATTATTTTTGGTTTTTTGAGGTAAGGTCTCACTCTAGCCCAGGCTGACCTGGAATTCAATCTGTAGTTTCAGGGTGACCTTGAACTCATGGCAGTCTTCCTACCTCTGCCTCCTGAGTGAGGGGAAGCAGCTGTTTTCACAATAAGTGTACTTTCCAGGAAGTTGCTGAGGTCGACTGTAGGTCGACTCTAATGAAAGTAGGCTTGCACTTAGCTACAGCTTAAAAAAGTATTTATTTCTTTGTAAAGGGAGAGAGAGAGAGAAGAGAGAGAGACACAGGGAGAAGGAGCATTCCAGGGTCTCCAGCCACTGCAGATGAACTCCAGATGCATGTGCCCCTTGTGCATCTGGCTTATGTAGGTCCTGGGGAATTGAACCTGGGTCCTTTGGCTTCGCAGGCCAACGCCTTAACCACTAATCCATCTCTTCAGCCCTTATCTACAGTTTTTATTGGCTCTAGTTATCTGCCATGTGATCTACCTGGGAAACCATATGTTGCTAAGAGCAATCTGGTGGTGGGGTAGAAAAAACAAAAACATACAGACTTAGTAAGTGCCTAAATAAAAAAATAATTTATGCTTTATATAACTGAAAATTCTTGATTGACTTTTGAAAATTAGTGTTGTAATTTGCTGACTATAACCTGGCTGAGATAGATCCATTAAGGGTTGAATTGTGGGTTGGGGAGAAAATGGATGTACTTTGTAGCCTGCAGTTACTACTTCTAACACTAGATGGCGATCGTGCACTGACCTGGCGAGCTGCCCCCTTGACAAAGGGTGGCAATAATCGAGTCTAGGTGGTTGAAACCCAGCAGAGAGAAATAAGGAAACTTTATTGATGTGAAATAAGGTGGTTGATGAGTAGTAGAAATTGTTGATGAGTAGGTTGAAGCAGTAGAAATTGAGGAAGCTCACTATGCAGAGGATGATGGATTGAGAATGTAGAAGAATCTGCGGAGAATACTGTTCAGGTAGAAACCTATTCCTATCTGTTTGCTGGCCACCACTCAAGGCATCCACCGGCTCATCTGTAACATGACATTGACAATACCAAACTTGTTTGGGGCTGGACCGATTTTTTCCCACAATCACTTTTTTTTTTTTTTTTTTTTGCCTGTGATAGGGAAAGCAATTCTTTAGTATGAAGGCGCCAAGCAATCTCTATTAGTCATTATCTACATTAAAAACAATTACTTTTCTTTCTGAGTGACATGGATGGAGGCCTTCAATACATCTTTCTGCTTGGAGAAGCGTGAGTGTGAGGCTGTTGCAGGCAGAGGGTGGAGAAAGGGATGGCTAAAAGCTGAGAGGAGGCTGGAGAGATGGGTCAGCGGTTAAGGTGCTTGTTTGCAAAGCCTCATGTCCTGGGTTTGAGTCCCCAGTGCCCATGTATAATAGCTAGATGCACTAGGTGGCGAATGTTCTGGAGTTCTTTTGTAAGAGCATGAGGCTCTTTGTGCCCATTGCCCCTTTCTCTCTCTCTCTGTTTCTTTGCTTGCAAATAAATAAATAAATAAATAAATAAATGTAATTATAAAAGGCCGAGGGGAAAAAAAATCTTACGTGGTACAGTGGTGTGTGTGTGTGTGTGTGTGTGTGTGTGTGTGCACTCAGAGCATCATGAAGAGGAGAAAGAAGAAATGCTCATTATCACTAGGAATTATCTTCATATTATTGATTGATCAACCTTAATTGTCCCCCAAGCCTTCAAAGCAACCCTGGAAGATGGTTTTGCATTCCAATTTTACAGCTGAGAGACTTGAAGGCAATCTTGTGATGTGTCTTCATCCGGTGTTAAGGGCTTGTTTCCAGTCTCATCACCACTCTAATTAATAATGTCAGCATTTTGATTTTGTGCTTAATCAAAGGTCTTGCATTTGGGATACCTTGTCCATTTATTCATAAATGAGTTGGCCTAAAACTTGATGCTATTTCTCTAAGAGTTCCATGAGGTCCAAGGCCTAAATTGTTTTTCTTGGTTTTTCACGGGAGTCAATGAGAATGTTTAATTGCCTTCAAGGAACTTGATTCCATCCTCTGTAACCCAGAATTTCCAAAACTGAATCACAGGGAGTGTCTTGCTTGACCAACTTAAGGTAACTCCTGCTTACTCAGAATTCACTGGAAATGAATTGTCATTCTTTTGACAGGAGAACTCATCGAAGTGTCTCAGCCTAGTACTGTCTACATCTTCCTACTGGAATAGGATAAATAACATTCGAGTAGGTGAAAATTTGATATTGTAGGATGGGGTGGGAGACATAGAGATCTGAAAAGATACTCTGACGAAAAGATGAAATGAACTGGTTGAGGGCAGGGATAGTGTCTGAGGGAGGGTATATTTCTTTGCCTGTCTTTTTAGTCTTCTTAGGAGCTACTGCCTTTGAGAAATTGTCAACCCTCTCCACCCCCCCCATCCCTGGTGAGCTTTGATCAAATCAAATTGACTCTGAAATCTCTTCTTGATTTGAGGGTGGTCAGCAGAGGTGTGTTGCCTGGATTGAGAGCTCGCACCCACTCTGACTCTGTATCGTTCATATATCCCCCATCTCATAGTTTAATTTAAAAATATCTCTCTCAGGCTGGACGAATCGTTTAGTGGTTAAGACATTTGCCTGCAAAGCCAAAGGACCCAGGTTCGATTGCCCAGGACCCGTGTTAGTCAGATGCACAAGGGGACACACACATCTGGAGTTCATTTGCAGTGGCTGGAGGCCCTAAAACACCCATTCTCTTTCTTTCTCTCTTCCCTCTTCCTCTGTCAAATAAAATATTAAAGCAATCTCTCTCAACAAAACATTTATTGTGTAGCTTTGGGCATTTCTTGAGTCCCATTTTCTTTGTCTTTGTATGATATGTCTCTTCTCTAAACCCATAGTGGAGATGCAATAGGGTGGAAGGTAAGATTGATCTTGACTTTTTTTTTTTTTAATTAACTAAGACACACATAAGGCATCCTCAGAGAGATGGAAATGATGGCGTTTGTCAAGACGAGAGGAATGACATACTGGAAAGGAAGAAAGCCAGAAACATGAATGGGATTAGCTGGCGGAGTTTCCTAGTGTGCATTGCTTTGTGTGTTGGCTCTTGGCCTGTTTGTCCAGGCAGGAGAGCAACAGGACCAGGCAGAAGTCCAGGGCAACCAGGCAGCTCAGGAGCCAACATGAGAAGCCAGTAAGTATCAAACACCTGGCTGCGCGCCCCCCCCCCCCCGCAAACATATTCTTTTCCTGCCTTTGATTCCAGTTGGTGGCAATTTTAACAGGTCCTGCCTATCCTTGAGAAAACAGGGCAATGGAAGGGCCAAGGGGACACTTGGGAACATCTGAATTTAGATTGCAAACTTCGGGACTCTCTACCATGAACACCATTTTCCTTCCACTCACCTGAAGAAGAAACCAAGTCAAACACTTCCTTTCTTCCAGGTTGACATTATTTGCAAAGGCAGTTGGTTGTCCTTAGGGAATAAAATATGAGCTTCCAAGGGGTGGGGGAATAGACATGTGAGGAGTGGAAAGTTCTTTGAGAGAAATGTACTGAAATAAATAAATGGAACCAGGGGAAACCAAATGAGCAGCAAGTAGAGATAATTATACAGTTATCCGGAGAGAGAGAGATGAGGGACCATTGACAAGGAAAGAAGCGGGAAGCAGAGACGAAGAGGACCTGACTGGAGACAGTGCATGTAAATTTCTGCAGTGAAGAAGTCAATTGGCCACGCATCACAATGGAGAGAGCCCCAAATATAGTAGTAGTCTGAAATTCTGTAACAAGGAACTTCATTAGAAGGCATTAGAAATGATTCAGAAATTCAGGGAATGTAAGTTAACTGCTACAGAGGATTGAACTGGAAGTGTCATATTCCTTCACAAAGATCACAGACAGAGAAAGAAAAATAAAAAAAAAAAGAACATATTGAAAGGACACAGAGAGTGTTGAACAGGACAGGTGACCTCACACAGAGACATTCTTCAACAACATTAAAGGCTATCCAAGAAAAAAGAGGAAAGTCCACAGGCTTTCAAAGATTAAAAGAATATCACCCAGAGGAACAAGAAAATATTTTGCAATAAAAAGTATTACAAGCATACTTTTCGACAGTTACACTAGATATGGGAAAGAAATGAATTATTACCTTCAAAGCGTTGAGAAAGAAGACGTTACACCTAGAATTTTATACTGAGTGCAATTATTATTCACATCATTAGGCTTTTCTTAATAGTGTTGGTGATTGACCCCAGGGCCTTATGCATAGTAGGCAAATTGTCTGCCTCTATATTAGCTGCTTTTCTTTTTGCTGGGACAGAATATCTGATAGGAGACCATTTAAGGGAGGAAGGGCTTATCTCTGCTGACAGTTCCAGGGGACGCGGTCCACCATGGAGAGGGAGGTGTGGAGGTAGGCGTACCTGTAGTAAGGAAGCAGGAGAGGTTACATTTGGGGTTCAGCATGCTTGCTCCTTTTTATTTACTCCAGGACCCTAGTCTATAGAGTAATGTCACCCACATTTACAGTGGTCCTTCCCACCCTGGTTAATCCGATCTACTAACTCCGTCACAGACATCCCAGAGGTTCATCTCCTAGGTGATTCTAGATGCTGTCAAATTGAAACTATCACAACCAGTAAGCTACCTTCTCCAGCCAATAGCAGAATTTATTTATTTATTTATTTTGTTCTTCAAGGCAGGGTCTCACTCTAGCCCAGGCTGACCTGGAATTCACGAAGGAGTCTCAGGGTGGCCTCAAACTCACGGTGATCCTCCTACCTCTGCCTCCCGAGTGCTGGGATTAAAGATGTGAGTCACCACGCCCGGCTCAGAATATTTTAGTTTATGAGAGAGAGAGAGAGAGAGAGAGAGAGAGAGGGAGGGAGGGAATATTTGGAGGGAATTGGCATATCAGGGCCTCTGGCCACTGCAATCAATCAAACTCCAGATGCATGTGCCATCTTGTATGCATGTGCAACCTTGCCTGTTTGCATCACCTTGTGCATCTGGCTTATGTGGGATCAGAGTATCGAACATGGGTCCTTAGGCTTTGTAGGTAAGCACTTTAACCACTAAGCCTTCTCTCCAGCCCCAGAATACACACACACACACACACACACACACACACACACACACACACACACATGCACACAAGAATATCCACCTCGTACCACAGGAGTGCTGGAATATATTCTTGCGTGCGTGTGTGTGTGTTTTGAGGTAGGGTCTCACTGTAGCTCAGGCTGACCGGGAATTCATTATCTCCTCTCAGGGTGGCCTCGAACTCATGGCAATCCTCCTACCTCTGCCTCCTGTGTACTGGGATTAAAGGCGTGCGCTAGAATAATTTTTAATGTAAGGGTGAAATGCAGATATTTGGGAACATATAATACTTCACAGTAGTTATTAATAGGTATTCATTTCAAAGGAACTCCTGAAGGATATATTCCATTAAGAAGTGAAATGAATGTGGGAGAAAGTAATTTCATACCATCGAATTCAATGATTCCAGGAACAAAGATGAATAAGTAATGAACAAACATACAATGCACATTATTTTGTGTACTTAAAGATTACTGTTCAAAAATTACTATGAAATTAGGCCACAAAGGATTGATCATTAAACTCCAAAGGTCCAACCTCATATAATCCAGTTCGCCAACTATTAAGGAACAGTTCAGTACTCAGAAATAATTAAAAGCAACTTGTATTTTTTTTCTGCTTTTACAGAATGGCACAGCAGAGCACACGCATGCACTCTTGTAATTCTAACATCTGAGAGGCAGAGTCAAGAGGACCACAAATTCAAGGCCAGCCTGAAACTACATAAGGAGACTCTGTATCAAAAGATCAAGGGGTGGTTGGGCATGGTAACACACACCTTTAATCCCAGCACTTGGGAGGCATAGGTAGGAGGATCGCAGTGACTTTGGGGCGACCCTGACACTACACAGTGAATTCCAGGTCAGTCTGGGCCCAAGTGAGACCCCCACCTTGAAAAAAAAAAAAAACAACAGCAACAACAAAAAAAGACAAGGGCTGATAGGCTGGGGAGATGGCTCAGTGGGTAAAGAGCCTCTGATGCCTCAAGTTCAGATTCCCAGAACCTACATAACGCTGAACGTGTGGCTCATGTGCAGGCAATCCCAGCACTCCTGTGGTATGAGGTGGATGGAAACAGGAGAGTCATGAAGCTTGCTGAGGAACATGGTAAACAGGAGACCTTTGCTAACACAAGGTGGAAGGCACTGAGGCTGTTCACTGATGGCTGCACATGCACCTGCATTTACACAGACAAGTACACATATATGATGCTCACAATTAAAAAATATCAAGGGCTGGGGATGTAATTTAGAGACAGAGTACCTGCCGGGCCTTGCCTTTGATCATCATCATCATCAACACACACACACACACACACACACACACACACACAGAGAGAGAGAGAGAGAGAGAGAGAGAGAGAGAGAGAGAGAGAGAGAATACAGTCATCATTCTTGTATATGCTTCCTTACGCATAAGACTAAGGTTTCCTTGGGGCATGATCCTGAAAGTAAAAACCCTAAATCTTTATCTATAGCCAAATTGATCTCTCTAAGTAGTCACAAATCCCTCTGTCCATAAGGTAATGCTGGGAATTTCATTGGCATTACATTATGCCTACGCGTTCACTTAGGGACGGGTTGATATCTGTACGATACTGAACATTCCTACTGATGACCACGTTTAATTTCTTTGCTTAGTAGGTTTTGTCTCAAGTTTCACAATTGTGGAATTGTTGCATCTCATTGCATTCATGCCTGTGTATTTGATAGTTTTCATTACTACTGTGAGACTTTTTCCTACCTTTACTACGATTTCTAATTTTAGTATAGAAACATAATTAGACTAGTTGATGGATTGAAAGTATATGCATGTAGTTCAGTATATAAATATTTAATTTTGTAAACATACCACAATTATCTATTCACTTTCTGATGGACATTTGGGTAATTTCCAATTTTGTGTTTTTATGAAAAAAAAGGCCACTATATTCAGGTCATAATGTGTTTCAAACTTCTCATGTAAATTGGAAGTGAAGTTTTGATGTCATATGGTATATATATTTGCCATTTGTTTGGTATTATGATCTTCAATGTTCATTTGTGGGCATTCTTTATGTTTCTGGAATATGTATCCATTGGTAGGTATGCGCCTTAAGAATATCTGTCCCTAGGTTTTGGCTTTCCTTTTTATATGTTTTTAAAAATTATTTATTTGAGAGAATGAGGCAGAAGAAGAGAGAGAGAGAGAAAGAATGGGCACACCAAGGCCTCCAGCCACTGAAAATAAACTCCAGATACATGCACTTCCTCATGCATGTGGTTTACATGGGTCCTGGGGAATCGAACCAAGGTCCTTTGGCTTTGCAGGTTAAGTGCCTTAACCACTAAGCCATCTCCCCAGCCCCCTTTTGATATTTCTTAATGTGCTTTCTTTAATGAGCAGAAATGCTTAGCTTCAATCAAGTCTAATTTACAAAATGATTAGTTCTTTTTTGGGTTATGACTAGTATATTTTAGCTTACTTACGGTCATGAAGACAATTTTCTGTTCCATCTCCAAGTTTTACACTTTTATCTTTCAGAACCTTAGAGTTATATTCCCAGTGCTATTTTGCTGAGCTGCATCCAGTTCAGTGATTTCTCTTCCACTGTTAGCATCTATTCTTAACTGGAATTTTCTTTTTCACTCTGTCATTTATGGGTCTTCCCCAGAACAGCAGGCGATGCGGCTCGGAGAGATGGTTTAGCTGTGAAATGTGCTTCTGTCACAAGAACGAGGGTCTGAGGGAACCTGGAACTGTCCCAGTTTGAATCTCCAGAACCCATGTAAACAGCTGGGCATGGCCATGCATGTCTATAACCCCAGTCTTGTGCACGGGGGGGGTGGGGGGCAGAGACCCAAGAATCAGAGGGGCTCACAAACAACAATTTCTGGAATCAGGAAGAGACTCTGTCACAAGGAAAAGCAGGCATGTAAGTGCTGGGGGAAAACATCTGATGTTCTTTCTGCCACTTCATGTGAGTACATGGGGTGCTACACACTTCACACACACACACACACTCTTACCCCACGTCATGTATACTACACATGCCCCCCCAAACCCCCACAACCAAAACCACAAGGTCTTAATACAATTATAAACAGTAGGATCATGTTGGTATTACTTTTTTTGGGGGGGAGGAGTTCGAGGTAGGGTCTCACTCTAGCTCATGTTGACCTGGAATTTACTATGTAATCTCGGGGTGGCCTCGAGCTCTCGGTGATCCTCCTACCTCCGCCTCCCGAGTGCTGGGATTAAAGGCGTGCACCACCACGCCCGGCGGTATTACTTTTTAAGCAGTTGCAGAATAATTATTTCTAGATGATTTCTAGAGTCAACAGATATTTATATTTGCTTGCATATATTTGCTGCTGTTTCTGGCCTTAGCACGGCCTCAGGTAGCTTCCCTGTCTCTGCAGACTGACTTCTCAGGTCAGCAGGGGACTTCAACTCTTGGTCTACTATATTGCAGAGAGCCATTCTGTCTCTCCACTTCTGGCAGAGGGTTCACAGCTGCACCTTTGGGTGTGATAGGCGAGCATTGCTGAGCATGACTTCTGCTGACAGTCAGGCCCTGCTGTGGCTTCTCTGGGACTGACTGCAAAGTGGGGCTCACGCGGGCCTCCAGCTTCCTCCAGGGAGATGCGGGAAGTGCTTGCCCCCCTGGGAGACATCAGGTCATGTGACGTGGCGCACCTGCAGTTGTCTTGGATGCCTCGCCTCAAGTCCCCTTGACCTCAGAGCTCTAATGCTGCCCATCTGGCTCTCAGCACCTGCGCTTCCTGCCTGCTCCAGACCGCCTTTGTGTGCACTGCCTAAGGGCCAAGTACCAGGAGGCGGCAGGAGCTCAGCTGATGAAATCACGTTGCTTTTGGACTTTCCCAAGCAAACTTTCAACTAATATTCGTGACTCACCTGCACACACTAACTCACGTCTTCTTTCCAGAACAGGGAGTTTCTCCCATGTTACGCTCACATGAATTGAGAATCACAGGCAGCCAGTGAGTGACGTCTTCAAGGTCGTAAGTCCTGTAAAATGTAGAAGGTGAAGTCTAAACTTCACGTCAGGTCTTTGGACACATGATCTTGTGTTCTCCCCAGCAAAGATGCACATTTGACGGGGTGGTACCTTACCATCTCTGAGTTTAACGTCCCCTAAAGGCCTGGGTTTTAATAAGTGTGGTCTTGGGGGATAGGGGTAGTGAAACGTTAGGAGCTGGGGCCTAGTGGGAGACCTTTGGTCATAGGAGAACATGCCCTTAAGAGGGTTGTGGTAGCCCATCTCTCCCTCTTTACCTCCTGTGATTCCTGGCTCATGGTGTAAACAGTTTTATCTGTGCATGTTCCTACTTTGGCTTACCGTCCTGCCCTGAAGAAATGAGGCCTTCCGAACTTGGCATGGGAACTCCTGGAGACTTGTGAGCCAAAATCAAACTTCTCTCTCTATGTCAGTCTATCCTAAAGCGTTTGGACTGGCAGTGAGGGAGAGAGGAGGGCAGAGAAGCCCGGCACGGGTCTGTTTCAGTCACATGACGTGCATCTGCCTCTGCACACGTGCTCAGTGTACAGATGAGGCACGCGTTTTCTCAGGATCTCTCCTCTTTGGTCATGCAGTGATTCTAGCGCGGGTTTTCTCTACATCCTGTTGAATGTGAATTCTTCGGCATCTTAGGAAATGAAGCTGACAACCACAACGATGGTCAGCTGCACAAATCCTTGCTGTGCTTGGAGCGAGTGGGAGAATGATCGTCGCCCGATGAGCTGCAGATGGGCACAGAAGAGATGGATTTTTTTTTTTTTTTTTTTGAGGTAGGGTCTCACTCTGGTCCAGGCTGACCTGGAATTAACTCTGTAGTCTCAGGGTGGCCTTGAACTCACAGAGATCCTCCTACCTCTGCCTCCCAAGTGCTGGGATTAAAGGCATGCGCCACCACGCCCGGCTAAAAGAAATAGAATGTTTTTTATTGACAACTTCCATAATTATAGACAATAAACCACAGTAACTCCCTCCCCTCCCCCCACTTTCCCCTTTGAAACTCCACTCTCCATCATATCCCCTCCCCATCTCAATCAGTCTCTCTTTTATTTTGATGTCATGATCTTTTCCCCCTATTATGATGGTCTTGTGTAGGTAGTGTCAGGCACTGTGAGGTTATGGATATCCAGGCCATTTTGTGTCTGGGGGAGCATGTTGTAAGGAGTCCTACCCTTCCTTTGGCTCTTACATTCTTTCTGCCACCTCTTCTGCAATGGACCCTGAGCCTTGGAAGGTGTGATAGAGATATTGCAGGGATGGGCACTCCTCTGTCACTTCTTCTCAGCACTGTGATGCCTTCTGAGTCATCCCAAGGTCACTTCCATCAGAATAGAGAAGCTTCTCTAGCCAAGAGTGAGAGTAACATTAATATATGAGTGTGAAAATTAAGAGAAGTGCTTACAGGGCAGTTTGGTGGGCATAATATATGCATTCAGCCAGACAGCAGCAGATGTTACTTCCCTAGGGCTCATGACCTCCCTGTCAAATACTTTTGACTGCATTTTCAGTATCAGGCGTGTATTCCTTCTCATGGAGCAGATGTCCAGTCCAATTACAGAGCAGTTGGCTTCTACCATAACAGAAATGCCACTATTATACTCGTTGGCTCATTTGGCCTGGCTGGTCAAACTTGAGGCTTGCAGTATCTACTATTGTTTATTTCCACTGATGAATTCCCTCTCCCATTGAACTGCATGCAACATAGCTTTTTTCCAGCTTTCTGTCAGCTGGTCTACATGGAGGAGGTGGTTAGCTCAGTTCCAACAGGATTTCTCAGTGGCCTTGCAGCTCAAGCACATGGAATCTTCCACAATAGGGTCTTTCAATCTATTCCTGGTGGGAAACCAAGAGCCTCAGCAATGGCCTATAATAATTTGGGGGCATCAGGGACCTCCCTGGCCATCAACTCACTGGAAGGTATCCCTTCCCTGGCACTAAATTTTTTCTAGTAACCATTTATGGCTTCTGGGTGTACAGTTGTCCAAAAAAGTAGTTTTCCATACAGCTTATTCATAGCCTCTTAGATTTTTATTAACCCTCCCCCGACCCTTCCTTTACTCAGTCTCTTCTGACCTCACACTTAGGCCATTCCACCCCCAGTAGCCTGTTCATCTACTTACATACGTACAATGCCATCCTCTTAAGTCCTCCCCTCTTCTCCCTCCATAGTCCCTTTCTAGCTTACTGGCTTTGCTACCAATTTTTTCATATTTCAAAAATTTATTTTCATTTAAGAGAGAGAGAGAGAATAGGCATGCCAGGGCCTTCAGCCACTGCAAACAAACTCCAGACACATGTGACACATTGTGCATCTGGCTTACATGGGTGTTGGGGAATCGAACCTGGGTCTTTTGGCTTTGCAAGCAAGCACCTTAACCACTAAGCCATCCATGCATATGAGTTTAAACATTTGTTGCTAGGATTCACATATGAGAGAGAACATGTGACATTTGGCTTTCTGGGTCTGGGTTACCTCAACTAGTGTAATCCTTTTCAGATCCATCCGTTTCCCTGCAAATTTTATGATTTCATTTTTCTTTACTACTGGATAGAATTCCATTGTATAAATGTACCACATCTTCAATTTCCACTCCTCAGTTGAGGGACATCTACACTGGGTCCATTTCCCAACTATTGTGAGTAGAGCAGCAGTAAACATGGATGAGCAATTATCTCTAAGGAAGTGCAATGTGTCCTTAAGATATATGCCTAGGAATGCTGTAGGTGGGTCATATGGTAAATCTATTTTTTAGCTGTGTCAAGAAGCTCCACGCTGATTTCCACAATGGCTCTACCAGTTTACATGCCCTCCAACAGAGTAGAAGGATTTCTATTTTTCCACTTCCTCACCAGCATTTTTTGTCATTTGTTTTATTGATGATAACCATTCTGACAGGAGTGAGATGGAATCTCAAAGTAGTTTTAATTTTCATTTCCCTGATGTCTAAGGATGTAGAACATTTTTAGATATTTATATGCCCTCTGTATTTCTTATTTTTAGAACTCTCTATTTAGTTCCATAGCCCATATTTTAATTGGGTTGTTTTATTTCTTATTATTTAGTTTTTCTTTAGTTCTTTGAATAATCTGGATATTAACCCTATGTCAGACGTATAGCTGGCAAAGATTTTCTCCCAATCTGTAGATTGCCTCTTTGCTGTATTCACTTTGTCCTTTGTTGTATAATAGCTTGGTGAGTTCCTGAGGACTCAGTGGTTGATTAGTGGTTTTATTTATTGAGCAATAGTGGCTATAATCAGGAAGTTTTAGGATTTCTCCTACTCTGTCCTCTAGCAGTTTCAGAGTTTCAGGTCTGATATTAAGGCCTTTGATCCCCATTTGGACTTGATTCTTGGGCATGGAGAGATTGTTTTTTTTTTTTTTTTCTATTTCTGGGAAGAATGCCATTGGAATTTTGATGTGGGTTGCATTAAAAATGTAGATTGTGAAAATGTCAATTTAAAAATATTGATTTTTCCCAATCCAATAACATGAGATACCTTTACATTTCCTAGTGTCTTCTACAATTTATCTCTTGAGTGTTTTAAAGTTTCTATTGTAGAGATCCTTCACTTCCTTGGTTAGGTTTATTCCAAGGAACTTTATTTTTTTAAAAACAAATTTTTAGAGCATGAATGACATACTCAAAGGGAAAAGCTCCAGAAAGATGGTGGGAATAACCAGATATACCCCTGAGTGTTTCTGAAGGTGAAAAAATCAGAGGCGAGGGAGTTCTTTCTGGAAACTTCAGGGTCATGTATGCTGTAGTCAGCTTTGCTTTGCTGCCAGAAATCACATAACCAAGAGTAACTTTGCGGGAGGAAATGGTTTATTTTGTCTTACAGACTCGAAGGGAAGCTCCACGATGGCAGGGGAAAACGATGGCATGAGCAGAAGGTGGATATCACCTCCTGGCCAACATCAGGTGGACAATAACAACAGGAGAGTGTGCTGAACACTGGCAAGGGTAAACTGTCTATAACATCCATAAACCCATTCACAATAATACACTGACTCCAGGAGGGTTCAATTCCCAAATTGCCACCAGCTAGGTACCTAGCATTCACAACATATGAGTTTATGAGGAACACCTGTATCAAACCACCACATTCTGCCCCTGGCCACCACAAAGTAATAACCGTACATGATATAAAATACAAAGCATCCGGTCCAACTTTAAATGTCTTCATAGTTCTTATCAATCCCAATGATGTTCAAACTTCCCCATAGTCCAAGGTCTTTTAATTGAGCCATAATACCTAAAAAAATCCCCATAATGGCACCGAATAAACATTTACACTGCAAAATATGGCATTGGGCATAGCAAAGAAATGTTCAAGCAATTCAATATTTAAAATAAACAGGGCAAACATCAAACTCTGTAGCCCCCAAGTCCCACAACTCCAGTCAGTGACAAGTCTCCAAGTCTGATAATTCCAATCAGTGATGAGTCTCTGGAGTTCCAATGTTGCCCTTCTAGATAGGCTACTCACAGTCCTGGAAAACTTCACCTGGTCCCAAAGGCTCTCCTTGGCAGCCATCCCATAGTCCTGGTTTCTCCACTGGGTCTCTATTTCAACCCGTGGTTCATCCACATGACTCCACTGGGGCCTCCAAGCAGGTAATAGACCAAGCCTACTTCACACTGCCCATGGCCATACAACCTACTTTGGGCTGCATTTTCCAAAATACAAAACTGTGTTGCAAACTCAATGACCCTCTCTTTCCTGCATTTGATAAATTCCATAGTACCAGGTGTGCTGCCAGTTTGTTAATTCAAGGGCCAGTAAAGCAGACTTCGAAGAACCAGACACCTTTTCAGCATTGAGGCCCTTTCAGAAGAGTTTGCATCATTCCCGTTGTCCCAGTGCAGATTAGCTGGCCCAATCACAATGGTTGTAATTTCTCGAACAATTGCAGCAGAATGGGTAGAAGTTTCAGCTCAAAGATTTCCCCCCATGTCACATCCCTCTGCTCACACCAGTCCACTTCTATGTAATTCAGCCCTGCACAAGTTCTCAGGACACAGGCATCACGTCGAGCCTCTCACACAAACTGCTTCTAGGCCAGTCCAGGCAAAGCTCTTTCTCACCCTTTTAAGCCAAACCTCACAGTCCTTAGTTATTATTGCATTCAAGTCCTTCAACTCTGACCAGAATAGTCTATCAAGCTGCACTGAAAGGCATCTGTTAAGTCAAGGTTTCAAATCCTTCCACGTTCCTCCTCAAATCAGTTCCAGAAAGCTAAAAAGCATAGTCTGGTTTCTAGCAGCAACAATTACACTCCTTGGTACCAATATTACCGTTGCAGTCAGCTTCACATTGCTGGTAGAAAACACTGACCAAGAAAGAACAGCTTGTGGGAGGAAAAGGTTCATTTTGGCTTACAGATTCAAGTGGAAGCTCCATGATGGCATGGGAAATGATGGCATGAGCAGAGGGTGGACATCACTTCTCGGTCAGCATCAGGTAGACAACATCAATAGGACAGTGTGCCAAACACTGGCAAGGGGAAGCTGGCTATAACATCCATAAGCCCGCCCCTAGTCATACACTGCCTCCAGGAGGAGTCAATTCCCAAATTGCCACCAGCTGGGCACCTAAGCCTTCAGAACTCATGACTTCATGCTGGGCACCTAAATCAAACCACCACAATGTGGTCACAAGTTACTACTCTACATGAAAGTGTAAGATTGTGGGAATGAAGAAATCAAAGCATTGTGCAGCTCAAGTCCAGGCTGACTGAAGGATGCCCAAGTCATGAGGGACATTCAAGGGGTGGGGGATGGAGATGGAGACTGGGCAGGCACCAAGGGTTCGAGTTGGTTTTCTGTCACTATGCCAAATTACCTGAGGTAATCCACTTACAAAGGGGAAGATTTTATTTGGAAGTTCCAGTCCATGATTGGTTGGCCCTGTTGCTGTGGGCCTATGGCAAGGCATCACATCCTGGTGGGAGCACGTGGTGAGGAAAAAAGAAACTGGTGACTTTATGGCCAGGAAGCAAAAGAGAACAAGGAGGGGGTCTGGTGTTTGCCATCCCCTTCAAAGTCATGACTGCAAAAATCTAAAGACATTCGATAACTTTCCAGAACCTTGAGCAAGCACCGCCCAGGGGAGCCTGTCCCTATTACCACCTGGGCTTTTGGAAACACTCCAAACTGGAGCACACCTGGGTTTATCTGATAAACATGATGGAACGCGATGAATAGGTTGGGGTGATCCGAAAGGCAGAGCAGGGTCGGCCTGCGTGTGTGTCAGGAGCAAGTGACCACACAAGCCCGTCAGCTGTGCTGGGGGTGACTTTTCAATAGGGGTTCACCTACACTCCTTCAGTAGCTCCACCATGGACACTTGTGGAAATGGAGGTCTGGCCTACAGTGCACTTTCCGGGCTCACATTAACTCTGTCCAGGGTCCTGAAGGCCAGCTGGCCAGAGCTCCATCAGCTCATTGCAACCAGCCCTCCGCAGGCCTGTGGTTGCCATTCTGTTTCAGAGGACCAGGTGGACATTGGCTCTTTAGGCTTGAGGCTTCGCATCACAGTGTATTCCATGGAAGATTGAGTGACCATGTCCCCTGAACTCTGTGTGCTTGCCATTGAGGACTGTACAGCCAGAGAGGGCCGTGGTGTGTACTCTATGGCACGGTCCCAGCAGCTTAGGCCTAAGGGCACTTCTGGTCTTACCCTTCTTGGTTACCCGCCAGCATCTGTTTGTGAAAGGACTGATTGCAGCAGGAAAAGACGGTCAGGGCCTTCGGGTGGTCTTCCTGTCTTCCAGCAAATGGGCTCTTTTCTGGATGAGCAAAAAAAAAAAAAAAAACACTTAAATTAAAGGTTACTCTCCTCTCAAGAAAACGCTTCCAAGTTTGCAAACTCTCTTAACCACATCGGTCCAGAGCCAAGTCTGGCCCAGGAGTTAGAGCTCTCTTGGGGCCACAGTGTATTTCACAACCTTTATTTTAATTTAATTTTTTAAAATCTTTCCCTGGCTTTTGCTGAGCTCAGCTGCATGACAGTCAGGGGGACCCTCTGCTTAGGATCAGGAGAAATGATATTCTGGAGAGTTAGTACATGGGCTGCTTACCACAATGCTGGGTTGGGTCCTGTGTCTTCATTTCCCCATCTAACTTGATTAAATTCAACTGCAGCATGATCAGGGCAGGGTCTGGTATGCATGCAGTAAGACCCACTCTTAATGTCAGTGATGGCTGCTTTATTTATGCCAAGACTGCTGTTCCTAACAGCTCTATTTTTTTTTTTTTTTTGTAGCTCTAGAAAGTTGATGCATCAGTAACTAAATTCTTGACTGGACCTGAGGGATCTGAACCCTGGTTTTCTTCTGCTGTTGCTTTGCTCCGCCACCCTACACAGTTCGCTTGACCTTTGAGTTATGATTTTTTTCTTTTATTACAAGAGAACCCTATTTCCTGCCTCATAGGAATATTTTGAGGCTCTAATGAGCCAATGCAAGCCCAAATCTTCCAGAATGTTTAAATGCCTCCTGAAATGTGAGAGATTATTATCACTGTGGTGTGAGCCATTGATCATATCCTTTCCCGAAATGACAGCTCCATAAGAGAGTAGCTTCGCTGTAGGGAGAGGGAAGAGATGACGGCGAGGAGAATTATGGTGGTGGCTGGGTAGCCAGGAGGGCGGGGGAGGAGAGGGTGGAACGAGCTGTTAAAGGACATGAAAGGATGCTGGGATTCAAGATCTTCACTGACTACTAGGCTAGGCAGTGGACACATAGTTTTACAACTCTTCAGGTTATTATATTTTTGTTGTTCATTTTTATTTATTTATTTGAGAGCAACAGAGAGAGAGAAAGAGGGAGAGAGAGAGAATATGTGCGCCAGGGCTTCCAGCCACTGCAAACGAACTCGACACGTGTGCCCCCTTGTGCATCTGGCTAATGCGGGTCCTGGGGAATTGAGCCTCGAACCAGGGTCCTTAGGCTTCACAGGCAAGCGCTTAACAGCTAAGCCATCTCTCCAGCCCTCAGGTTACCTTTTTAAGTTTTTGTTTTTTTTTAGCCACTCAGTCCCCACCTTTTTAGAAATAAGGGAAGCTAAATGATCTGGCTTTCTGTACCTTGCCATAGCTTCTCATTTCCTTGAAGTCTTTTGCTCCAGCCACATGGAATTTTTCCAGAACATGTTAGGCCCATCTAAATCTGATTTTATACTGGTTTTCTTTGGATTGCTCTGCCCTCAATATATGCATGCCCCTATCCCATTCTCTCAGGTCTTTAGAGAAGACTAAATATGATATCATCTATCATATTTCTCTTCCTTGATCTATCTTTTTTTTTGGCATGACCATTTGTCACTGACTGTTATTAACACATTTTGTATGACATTTGTCACTAGTATTGATAGAGAATAGGAGGAAGGAAGCTTTAAAAATTTTTATTTTTATTTATTTATTATTATTAACAATATATTTTTTATGGAAACATCATGCATTCATTTTATAGTCAGGGAGAGAGGTCTGAGAAGAACATGGATGCCCACCTATCTTGGCCTGATTAGAAAATGGCCTCCCAGAGCCACTTTCCAGGACTTGATCTTGAAAAGCTTTCATAGGGTTTTCCTCCAAACTGCATGTGTGTGGCACGCGTCTTTAATCCCAGCACTGGGGAGGCAGAGGTAGGAGGATCGCTGTGAGTTCAAGGCCACCCTCAGACTACATAGTGAATTCCAGGCCAGCCTGAGCTGTAGTGAGGCCCTACCTTGGAAACAAAACAAAACAAAACAAAACAAAATAAAACAAAACTGCGTGTCTACTTTCTTTCAGGTTGGTGGGCTTCTTTGAAGCCTGCACACTTTTTTTTATGTGCCTGCTAACCAGTTACGATATCTACTGTGCACCTAAGCCTATGAGACACATTCCAGCTAAGTGTCTCTTAATTTAATTTCCAAGGTTATAAAGAAGCCCAAATAGGACTACCATGCAGCAACCTGCTCAGGAGCCCTCCCAACTACTCAGTGTATTTCTTTCCTCTTATCTCTTCTTGAAATAAATCTTTAAATAATTTACTCTTCATGCCCATGGATTTCAATTCTTTGCTAAAGGTGCAAGGGCTTGTGTTGAAGTTCTAATCTCACTAACAGCTCAAATCCCACACCACTATGAACATATTTGCATGGCATTTGTCACCTCCACTGGAAGGCAAATTCTTTAAGGGCAGCGGATTTATCTGTTTACCACTGTATTTCCACTTACAGGACTGGCACTTGGTTTCTAGCAGTATAAATAGTTACTGAATGAGTGGGTGAGGAAATACGGATAGAAGTTCACGGGCTCCTTCAGGTTTAGGTTTTGATTTCTGGAAGTGGCTGTCACTGGATGTCTATCTCAACACCAGATATTTTCAGAATTCCGAAGGAAAGCCCTTTATGTCTCTTAATGTATTCTCTCCTATAAATAAGTTTGTTCTTGAAGTTTGGCATAAAGCTATTTTCTGAAGCACATAGAAAACTAAGTCACCTTAGGCATCTCAGACTACCAAGGAAGGAGGTCTTGTTACAAGAGCCTTAACCCACACCATAATCCACACTCTCATAGCTTCAGATGGGTAGGTATCTTCCTGGAGAAGCATTCCCTTAGCTTATGATACTTTGGACCCAGACCGGGATTAGCTTGTGACGCACGGGAAATTCATGGCAAGGAGAATTTTGTGGGAACTCTCTGGATGGGATGAGTTCAATGAAGAAACACATTGTTTCATAACTAAGAATCAGTCTATTCTTCATGGTCTATTACATATTTTCATCTTTTCTCTATTTCCCTTCCCTCACCTCCCTTCTTTCTTCATTCCTTCCCTCACCATTTTGCTTTCTCTTTTTTTGTTCCTTTCCTTCCTGTGCAGAGGAACTGTGATAGTTTATCTCTGGTTGTCAGCTTGACAAGATTTGGAGTCACCATGGAAACATGTCTGTAAGGGGTTTTTGGATTAGTTGAGGAGCGAGGGCCTACTGGGACTGTGGGCTGTACCATCACATGGACTGGGTGCTTGGCCTATGTACAAAGGAGAAAGCTATACGAGCATCCACAATTCATCTCTCTCTGCTTCCTCCTCAATGATATGATGAGGCCATACTGCATCTTTCCCCACCGTGGTGGACTCTACGTTTTGCAACTAGAGTTAAAAATAAACCTTTTTGTTACCTTGGCTGTGTTGTAGTTCATTTCTTGTGGTAGCTTGAATAGATGGCCCCCAATATACTCAGTTTTATTAGTTTGTGGTTTGCATCTGCAGCCTCCTGGTGGTGTGTGTCAGTGGGTGGATCTTAGGGTTCAGCCCTAAGGTATGGTGGTGGGTTTGAGACTTCAATCTAAAGATATGTAAAGGGTTCCTAGCTGGAGTTCCTGAAGTGTGCTGTGCTGTGTGGTGTTTGGCTTTTTAGGCTTGTGTTTCTCTCTCTGGGTTTGGCCCTGTGAAAGCAGGCCAGCTTCTTCTGCCATTATGGAACTTCCCCTGAATCAGTAAGTTTTAATAAATATCCCTTCCTCTATAACTGTGTCTGGTCTGAAAGCACATCTCAGTGAATCTGAAGCTGTCTGCTACATTCTCATTCCTTCTCATTTCCTCAATACTTGACCAAAAACAGCTGTTGGGAGGAAAAAGATTGTTTTGGCATACAGTCTCTAGGGGAAGTTTCATCATCGAAGGTAAAGGATCATGTAGAAGAGGCTTGCAGCTGGGAGACAGCAACAAGACTTAGGTGAGCTCTGGCAAGGGGCAACGTGGGCTATAACACCCCAAAGCCCACCTGCAGCAACATACCTCCTCCAGCAAGTCTCTACCTCCCAAATCTCCTCCTGTTGGAGATCAAGAATTCAAAGCACACGAGGCTATGGGGGAAGGTCTAATTCAATCCATCGCAGGCTGTTTCTAGTTGGGTATTCTTGTCCCAGCAATGAGAAAGTAACTGATATAGGACATTGGTACTGAGAAGTGGGGCCATTACTCTGATAAACCTGAACATGTGGTTCCTAGTCGTTTGGAACTGGTTTGTGGAAGGAATATGGGAAGATTTGAAAGTCTGGACTGGCAAGTCCTTACAATGCTATAAACAGAGCTTGATGGACCACTGTGGTGGGAGTTAAGAAGACCAGTAAGCAAGAGAAATGTGAGGGGAAAAGGACTCTTATCAGGAACTGGGCTAGAGGCAATACATATGATATCCTGCTAGAGAAATGCTTTCTGCCTGTGTCCTATGAGCTTGGAAAGGTTGAATTTAAAAATAATGGACTAATATGTTTGGCAGAAAAAAAAATGTCAAGGCAGAAAAGCCTTGAGTGCATGATATGTAAGCTTTGTGCTGCCTCGATTCAGATCAACAATGAAAATAGAGAGCAGAATTATATCAGGACACAAGGTGAGACACAGAAAGGAAGGTAAACATATTTTTTAAAAATTGTTTATTTTTATTTCTTTATTTGAGAGAGAGAGAGAGAGAGAGAGAGAATGGGCGTGCCAGGGCTTCCAGCCACTGCAAATGAACTCCAGATGCGTGCGCCCCCTTATGCATTTGTCTAACGTGGGTCCTGGGGAATTGAGCCTCGAACGGGGGTCCTTAAGCTTCACAGGCAAGCACTTAACACTAAGCCATCTCTCTAGGAAGGTAAACACATTAAAATACCAGGACTAGAAATCCCAGCTATTTGGGGAGGGGACTATCATTGCTGAACAGACTTGCAATTTTTAAAAATTTAATTTATTAGTTTTCTTTTCAGCAAATACAGGCAGTTTGGTACCATTGTTTAGGCTCATCCATGATCTACCCCCTCCCATTGGACCCTCCTTGTTGATGTAAATGGGTCATGCATTGTGGAGTTAACCCACAGTTATTGGTACGATAAATGTCTCTGCATATCATGACCCAACATGTGACTCTGACATTCTTTCTGCCCCCTCTTCCGCAAAATCCCTGAGCCATGTTGGGTTCATTTTTGGTCTGCTTCAGTGCTGAGGTGTTGGGGGCCTCTGAGGCTCTGGCTCTCTGATTTGGTAGGAGTTGATTTTTCTCTGTGTTGGTCTCCTTCCCCTTTGTGCTGGTATTGGGTTCATCAGGAAAACATCACCCTTGCTTGTTTCTCCAATTGTCCTTAGTTTCAGTCGGGCCCCCTTTTGAGGTATGTTGGGGCAGCTCTCTCCTTAGGATCTGCATCTATCTGAAAAAGAGAAGCAGATTCTCCAATGGAGAGTAAGTTAGCACCCGGAAAATTGAGATAACAATTACTTTTTTGATAGGGAGTTTGATAGGTGTAGGCCCTCTTGTACCCCATGATTGATGGTAGCTTGATATTGGAAAGTGGGCTTATGTTTGGGTATGGTTCTGACTTGTTTCCCAGCTCCAGCTATGGGTCCTGTACCACTGAGGGGATCAGTTAGCCAAATAAAGAGCAGTTGGTTCCCCACCATGGCTGTGTGCCACTATTGCACTTGTGTGGGCATCACATCAGGTTATTTGTTGCTAATTAGGTTAGACAATGAGTTGCTTGGACAGATATTGGTCATTTCCCCCAGTCGCCCATGTAGTACCTTCTGGCACTAGACACTCTGACTGTCTGGGGACTGACTCTCTCCTGGCTTCCAGCCATGTCATTCCATTTTACGTGTCAGCTGCGTATGGAGTCTTCAGCAATAGGGTCTTACCACTGGCCTTTGGTGGGTCATCAAGTACTCTGACAGAAGTCTGTCATTGTTTTGGGAAACCTTGTAGGTTTCTCTGATCAAAAGCTCATTGTGGATGGTAGCCCCAAGCTGGTAGTGGGGGTTACAGGTCAGTGCCCACTAAGAAATTGAGGAAAAACATAACTAATATACAAGAGTTAGAGAGGAGAGAGAGAGGGGGGAGAGCGGGAGAGGGAGGGAGGGAAGATGTAGGAGATTTAGGTTAGTCTTGATCCTACCCTCTCCAGTGTCTTGTGGTTCAGGTGTTTCCTGTAAGGGTCTAGTGAAGGTTCAGCCATTTGGTCTGTCTTTTAGGAAGTAGAATTTTATGGTACCATTTAATCTGGCTCCAAACAGTAATCTGGCCCCAGACTCGCATTTTTAAAGTTAAACCAATTACCCTGCACTGGGATAGTATGCAGAATGCCTCCATTGGAGGCTCTAGCTGATAAGAACCCGGGTTCTTTTGGAAGGGAACACCTGAAGGAAAAAGGCTGAAGGAGCTTCCTAGTCCCCATGGTCAGTGGGCAGAACTTGCTGTAGCTGTGTTCCATGGTTTCACCTGGACTTGGCAGCAGAACTTGGCAGCACCACCCGTGTGGTATTGATTTTGGAAGACTGTAAGATACAAGACTGACGAGGCCATGGAGGGTGACCATAGTTCCATGATGCTCCTGAAGCTTAGCAATGTGAGGCAGGCTGAGAGTCCCTTTCAGGGAGGCCCCATGAGGCCGCTGTGTGAAAAAACTATGGAGTCAACCTTAGTTGTAATGAAGAACTCAAGATGTTAGAGTTGACAGGATCATGATCATCTGTCCAACATCCCCCCCCCCCCAAAAGAAGCCGTGGGATCATAGTGGGTCCTTGTCCGGAAGGGCTCCAGGCAGAACAGCTGAAGAGTCCCTACTAAACTGGAGTCCAGAGGATCTCATCAAGAGTCCTGACTTGGAGTTGCCAGATTTGGAGTTTATCCTGCTGGGTTTTTATTCTTGCTATGTCCTAAATTCTTTCCTTGTGGATTGGGAATATTGACTTTTGTGCCAACCTATGCTGGAAGTATATAAGCCATTTTATTTTTTTAATGTTGCAGGAGATCACAGTTAAGAGTTTACCCGAATCTCTCAGAAGAGACGCTGCATTTAAACCTTTACACAGTGATGGAACTATTAAAGACTCTGAGGACTTCTAAGATTAGACTGAATGCATTTTTTTCATGAGGAGATAGCCACAGGCCTGTTGAGACCATGGGTGGAAGGTTATAACTTAAAAGTATTATGTCTAAAGCCGGGTGTGGTGGCGCACGCCTTTAATCCCAGCACTCTGAGGTGAGGCAGAGGTAGGAGGATCGCCATGAGTTCGAGGCCACCCTGAGAATACAGAGTGAATTCTGGGTCAGCTCTGGCGAGAGTGAGACCCAACCTTGAAATAACCAAAAAAAAAAAAAAAAAAAAAAGGTAAGTATTATGTCTGTGAAGTTGACAAGAGCTGGATTTGGGATGATTGTTCTCTGTCAACTTGATATGATTTCGAATCACCAAGAAAACAAACCTGTGGTCATGTTTGTGAGGGATTTTCTAGATTAGATTAGTTGAGGTTGGGCGGGGTGGAGTCTCACTCTGACTGTGGGCTGTACCATTTATGGGTTGGGTTCCTAGACTGTATCAAAAGGAGAAAGCGAGCTGAACTTTCAGCCATTTCTGGTTCCCTTACTATTAACTGTGGACAGAATGTGACCGGTTGTTTCAAGCTTCTGCCACGAAGATTTCTCTGCCGTGATGGACTGTTACTTGCAACTGTAAGCTGAACTAAGCCTTGCATCTCCTAAACTGGTTCTTGTCCCAGCAACCTGAAGGGAATTGGTGCGATCACCTTGATCTGTTTCGGAGGTGGGAGTGTGCGGTCGCGTCAAGAACGTTTGGAGGCACATTCCAGGATGGAGATGGGGGCCATATATTCTACACCTCTTCCCACGGTCTCCCCAAGTCAGGGATCTTGACTTCAGGGGATCATTCTGAATAAACAGGGATAGGAAGTCAGTGTAAAAGGAAGACTGAATTCTTACAGCTATTTTACTCCTGTCCTCTTTAAATAAATTCAGGAGTTTCTTTGTGTCCTTTTTGAATTCTTTTTAATTTTTTTCATATTTATTTATTTATTTGCAAGCAGAGAGAGAGAGATAAATAGGGATAGACAGAATGGGCACAGCAGGACCTCTAGTGGCTGCAAACAAATTCCAGATGCATCCACCACTTTGTGTAATTTGGCTTTACCTGGGTCCTGGGGAATTGGACGTTGGGTCTTTAGGCTTTGGAGAAAAGTGCCTTAACCACTGAGACATCTCTCCAGCCCTCCATTTTTGAATCCTCTCCACCCACATATTTATGATTGTTGTTTTAAATTCTATTTATTTATTTGAGAGAGAGAGAGAGACAGAAAAATAGGGAGAGAGAGAGAGAGAAAGAAAGAAACAGAGAGAGAGAGAATTGGTACACCAGGGCCTCCAGCCACAGCAAACGAACTCCAGATGCTTGCACCCCCTTGTACATCTGGTTTACGTGGGTCCTGGGGAAATGAACCTGGGTCCTTTGGTTTTGTAGGCAAGTGCCTAAACCGCTAAGCCATCTCTCCAGCCCCTTTGGAGATTTTTCTAGGTTGCTCTCATTGTGGGCCATAGCGACGAGATTAATGATGTTTGGAGAGACATGTTGTTTTGGATTTCCTTTTGCTTCTGTTTTTATCTTGGATCTTGTGCATCTGAAGTTCTTGTTGTTGGCCTATTTTTTTTTTTTTTTTGGCTTTTCTAGAAAGGGTCTTGCTATAGCCCAGGCTGACCTGGAATTCACTATGTAGTCTCAGGGTGGCCTCAAACTCATGCCAATCCACCTACCTCGGCTAGGATTTAAGGTGTGCACCGCCATGCCTGGCTCTTGTTGTTGGTTTTTGGTATGAGTTTCTGGCCAGACCTGTATTGAGTGGGTGTTGGGACCCCTGCTTGCTGTGACTTCGGTGTGGCTGGTTTAAGATCAGTGTGGTGATGCTTGAAGTGGTCTTGGGGCCCATTTGGTACTGATTTGTGGTTGAGATGGCTAAATTAAAACCAGCTTGGCTACTGGCAGGTGGGGCCTCTGACCTCCCCAGTGGGGGCTGTGTATTTGTTGTCTGAGAGGGGTTAGTTGCTAGAGGGACAAACATTCAGCCAGAAGCAATTGATGGGAGCATGTGGCTTATTTCAGGCTTATACAATCCTGGGGGAACACCCTCAGTGGCTCCCTTTCATTGATTCCTAGCAGAAAGACACTGTCAAACAGCCAGCACCACCCACATAAGCAAGCACAAACTGCCCAGACGCCAACTGCTCCCCACACTCCTTAGGGCTGGACTCCAAGCTCCACCCCAGGGGCGTGTCTCTTCCCTAGTAGGGCTCCGTCCACTGGAGACTGAAGCTTGAGTCTGAGTGTGTTGGGCCATACATTCAGACGACCACAGTCCTCTTAACCTTCAGCGTGGAGGAAGGCTGATCAAAGAAATGGAGTAAGAGAGGAAGGGGAGAGACAAGAGGAATAAAGAAAAACAGAAGACAAATGAGAGAACGCAAGGCCTGACCTCTGTCCTTTGTGTTAGTCCTTTGGTCTTTATATTAAGAAGTCCCTTGGGCTGGAGAGATGGCTTAGCGGTTAAGCACTTGCCTGTGAAGCCTAAGGACCCTGGTTCGAGGCTTGGTTCCCCAGGACCCACGTTAGCCAGATGCACAAGGGGGTGCACACGTCTGGAGTTTGTTTGCAGAGGCTGGAAGCCCTGGCGCGCCCATTCTCTCTCTCTCCCTCTATCTGTCTTTTTCTCTGTGTCTGTCGCTCTCAAATAAATAATAAATAAAAAATTTTTAAAAAGTCCCTTTTGGGGGTGGGTCAATGGCTCAACAGGTAAAAAAAGTGCAAAAACATGAGGACTTGACTGTGATCCCCAGAATCCACATTAAAAAATGCCTTTAACTCTACCACTTAGAGGGCTGGAGAAAAGAGGATGGCTAGAGATCCCTTGTCAACCAGTCTAGCTCAAAAGCAGAGAGCTGTGGATGCAAGGAAAGACCCTATCTCGAGGAAATAAGGTGGAAGGGGAACAGAAAAACGCCAAAGTCCTCCTCTGGCCTCTGCACACGTGCACATGGGTACTCAAGGGAAAAAACAGACAGAAAGAAAACTCTTCAACTTGTTCAAAAAAAAAAAAAAAAATCAGCATTGAATGAGCTCAGCTCAGACCACAATTAAAATAGGCCCAATGAGTGGGGGCTGGAGAGATGGCTTAGCAGTTAAGGTGCTTGCCTGAAAAGCCAAAGGACTTCAGTTCAATTCCCCAGGACCCACATAAGCGAGATGCACAAGATGGAGCATGCATCTGGAGTTCATTTGTGGTGGCTGGAAGCCCTGGTGTGCCCATTCTCTGTCTCACTGTCTCTCAATCTCTCTTAAATAAATAAATAAATAAATAAAATTAAAATATCCCATGGTAATTCCCTCCCTCCCCACCCCCACACTTTCCCATTTGAAATTCCATTCTCCATCATATTACCTCCCCATTACAATCATTGTACTTACATATATACAATATCAACCTATTAAGTATCCTCCTCCCTTCCTTTCTCTTCCCTTTATGTCTCCTTTTAACTTACTGGCCTCTGCTACTAAGTATTTTCATTCTCACGCAGAAGCCCAGTCATCTGTAGCTAGGATCCACATATGAGAGAGAACATGTGGCGCTTGGCTTTCTGGGTCTGGGTTACCTCACTTAGTATAATACTTTCCAGGTCCATCCATTTTTCTGAAAATTTCATAACTTCATTTTTCTTTACCGTTGAGTAGAACTCCATTGTATAAATGTGCCACATCTTCATTATCCACTCATCTGTTGATGGACATCTAGGCTGGTTCCATTTCCCAGCTATTATAAATTGAGCAGCAATAAACATGGTTGAGCATGTACTTCTAAGGAAATGTGAAATAAATTAAAAAAAATTTTATTTATTTATTTGAGAGCGACAGACACAGAGAGAAAGACAGATAGAGGAAGAGAGAGAGAATGGGCGCGCCAGGGCTTCCAGCCTCTGCAAACGAACTCCAGACGCATGTGCCCCCTTCTGCATCTGGCTAATGTGGGACCTGGGGAACCGAGCCTTGAACCGGGGTCCTTAGGCTTCACAGGCAAGTGCTTAACTGCTAAGCCATCTCTCCAGCCCAATAAATTTTTTTAAAAGGCCCAGTGAATATCATGTTGTTCCCAATGAATATCATGCTGTTCCAGGCTCCCAGCACCACTGTGGGTCTCCAGGTCTCATTGGAAGGATGCGTGATGGAGAAATATTCCTGAATGTCTTCAAAGCGGCCTCACTGCAGATATCAGACAATGTGAAGCCAGCTTGATCCTTTTCAAGGCCCAAGGTCTTCGTCATATCCCATTCTCTGTTCTCTCTGATAGCATTAGCCAGAGCCCCGAGCGTTCTCCAAACTGCACGAAATCCCACCATTCTTAGCAGCGTTCCTTTTTGTGTACTCCTGCTGCTTTTTCTGTTTTCTCTGCAACACCGTGTCCACTGAATCCTGAACTGTTTCTCACAAACATGCACAAAAAACATCATTTAAAAAAAAATCATCATATTTCTCCAAATGATAAGATGCAAAGGACATTTTCAGCTTGGCGTTGAGAGAACTTTCAGGCGATCTCTCCCCTGCCTATCATTAGTTCGGGTTATTTAAACTGCCAGATCTTAACAAGCAGCATATAAAGATGTCGTCTGGCCAGGAAGGGTTTTAAGCTCCTGCTTCATACGCAGATAAAGCTTAGGACAGGGTTCCGACCTCCCAAGAACGCGTCTGCCTGTTACACCCAGATCACGGAGTCCCCAAACACCACCGAGCGTCTGACACGCATGCAACAGCAAAGAGCTTTATTTCGGGCTTAAGCTCAGACTCTTGACTTCACCAACGCAGTGGATCCCTACAAGAGCCCTGAGCAGCAGGGGTCAGGTATTTTTCTAGGGATTTGAACAAAGAAGTAAGGAGAAGTAGGGGGCGGTTGGTTGATTTAAGCAGTAACTGCACTTGTATTCTTCTGTTAGGCTTAGGATACTGATGGGCAAAGCTGGTGGGCAGGGGGCAAGGGGGATTCCAAGCAGATTAGGTAACCTTTATTGTAATTGGCTATGTGTATTTGAGGAACTTTAAACAAACCTATTTTAAGCAAACTTTATCTATGACCACAGGAACGCATGGTGCAGACAGTCTATTCCCCCTTATTAGGAAACTGAGTTTGCTGGGAAGCAGAAACTTAGGCCTATTGATAATGCTGAGGCTTATTGTGGCTTCCTGAGTCCTTCATACCCAACAGCTCTGCTTTTATGAAGACTGGGCTACCAGGAGGGGGCCGAGGTGGAGGGCTACGGAGGACTCCTGCTAAGACTTCGGCCTCCCTCAAAGCTCCTTGCTCTCTACAATTCACCAAGCTTGGGAGGCATTGTGCTCTAGGGGTTAGCGGAGTCATTGCCATCCGTACTTGAGAGTGAGCCTGGGAAGTGTGAGGCCTGCGTCCAGCCCCATCCACTGCCCTGCATGGCCTGGCCTCGCTCTCTGTGGCAAACAATCATGGAGTGTCAGGGGTGATGGAAACCGGGAAATTATAACCCCAAATGATATTTAAGAAAATTAGAATAAAATCTTCTTTAAAAACAACAAAGCACTCAAGCAGAAAGAAATTGCTATTGATTTGAAATCCTTCCTCCTCCTTCTCCATTGGTTTTGTAGGGACAGGGATCAAATTCATACCCTAGAGCCTGTGAGGCAAGCGTTCTCCTACTGAGCTACGTCACCAGCCCGATTTTGCAACTTCTCTTGATTGTGGCGATGTGTTTCCACTTAGGGAACTGTTTTGAGAAGGCACAGTTTTTCAAATTGTCCCCTGAACAATCACTCTTAGGGGAGGAGGGACTGGTATACTGGATTAGGATCTTTGATTCTAATATAGAAGATGTAGGAATGTTTATTTTTCCATTGACACTTGTGTAAAGGGTTTAGACATGGAGTTTAGTTACTTAGAAACATGTTTGCTTATTTACAAACCAACCATCCTGTTTCTCAGGTAACAGTGCCAATGATGGGCGGAATGTCTTCTGAGTTTTTCTTGGTGTGTATTTGTCTCAACATCTTCTGACCTACTAGAACCAGTCTCTTCAACCAATGTGCCCTTGCCAGCTATGTTGTGAGATAATTACCACTCAATGATATTTGTAATTTATCTATTTACTTTTACTCAATAATGGTTATAATTTATCTATTTGCGTTAGAGTACAAATTCAGACACACATAGCTTCCAACCATAAGCAGGAAGATTAAGTGACTGTAGATGGAGTTAGGACAGCCCGGCATCACAGCAAAGTGGTGTTTAGGGGCTGTGGGAGAAAATGGTAAGGGAAAACGATTTGCTTTCATAGATCTTTGTATCAGTGTTGTATAGTAGAAATGTAAAGCAAGCCCCATGTCTGATTTTAACTTTTATAGAAACCACATTAAAAATATAAAAAGGCTGGAGAGATGATTCAGTGATTAAAGGTGACTGCTTGCCAAGCCTGATGGTCTGGGTTTATTTCCCAAGTACCCACGTAAAGCCAGACGCACAATGTGGCACATGCATCTGGAGTTCATTTGTGGTGGCAGGAGGCCATGAAATGTCCATATTCTCTCTCTTTGTTGACCTCATTGTCTCTCTTTCCCTCAAATAAATAAATGCAAATATTAAAAATTATAAATTGAAATAGGTGAAATTATATTTTCTGTGTGCCCATGTTTGTGTGTAGGCAGATGAGCGTGTGTGTGTGTGTGTGTGTGTGTGTGTGTGTGTGTGCCCATATGGGTATACACTTGTGGATACTAGAGGAAAACCTTGGGTATTATGGTCTTCAGACACTATCCACTTATTGCTTTTTGGAACAAGTTCTCTCACTGGTCTGGAAATGGCCAAGTAGACTAGACCGGATGAATAGTAAGCCTCAAGGATCTGTTTGTCTCTACATCCCCAGAGCTGGAATTACAGGCATACACCATATACATACATACATATATATATATATATATATGTGTGTGTGTGTGTGTGTGTGTGTGTGTGTGTGTGTGTGTGTATGTATATATATGTATATATATATGTGTATATATATAAATATAAAATATATGTATATATATATTATATATATGTATATATTTATATACATATTTTAACATGGGATTTTGGGATTGAACTCAGGTCCTTATGCTTGCAAGGCATATGCTTTACCAATTGAACTATCTCCCTAGCCTGAAACTAATTTTTAATTGTGTTATGCTTTTCCTAATATGTGCAAAATAGTATTATTCTACTATGTAATCAATTCCAGAATTTTTGAGCTGTTTTACATTCTTTTTTTTTTCTTGGTGTTTTGAGGTAGGGTCTCACTCTAGCCCAGGCTGACCTGGAATTCACTATGTAGTCTCAGGGTGGCCTTGAACTCACGGTGATCCTCCCACCTCTGCCTTTCGAGTGCTGGGATTAAAGGCATGTGCCACCATGCCCAGCCTCTATTTTACATTCTTTTTGCATTCTTTGTATTAAGTCCTTGAAATCCAGTGTATAATTTATATGTGCTATACATCTCAATTAAAGCACACTCTAAATGTTTCATAATCACCTGCAGCAAGTGGCCACTGGACTAGACCACAAAGCTCTAGGCTTTGTTTTTTAAATGGATCTTTTCTTTCTCTTCTCCTTTCTTTCCTTCTACCCCTCCCTCTTCTCTGTTTCAGTCTTTCATTATAGAGACGTGCTCTAGAGTCTTTACAGGGAAAGTTATTCTACTTTTCATTTGATATAGTATATCGAGACAATGCCAGATCAAATAAATGTTTTTGCCTGGGTCTACAAGGCCTTCCTTGCCAATACATTTTGGGTCAACTTTCAAAGTATTTGCCAAAGGGCAAGAGCAGGAAATGTTGGTTTCCACGTGGACAGAGAAGACTCAGAGTGTTGCGGGCTGGCCGTGGGACAGTCCCTGGAGAAATGGACGGAGGGTACTTATAGCCCAGTTTTGTTCAGATGAGCGAATGAGAATTGATGTGGTTAGCTTGCTTACTTATCAGGAGCAATGCGCTGTATTGGAATGAGCTCTAGACTGAGGAGGTAAAGTCTCGTTCCTAGCCTCCGCACTGGCTTGAGAGAAGTAAATTGATATGCAAGAAGCCTGCCACAGTACTAGGCACTTTGCAGTGTTTTTTTTTTTTTTTTTAATCTTACAATGATCCTAAAAGTTGGGAATAGTTTAGAGAGGAAGAAGCTGAACCAAAACGAGGTTGAGTCCTGGCTCATTATAGTATCTGAATAAGACCTCAGCTTCTTTGTCTGATTCTAAAGCTGTTGTGACTTTACTCTTGTGGTCCTTATGCATGTCATATAATAAGTGTCGCTTCTGTTATGGTTCAGCCAGAGACACGGAATCAATCATACATATGTATGTATGCAAATATAAGTAGGTGGTAAATATTTGTTAGCGGGAATTGGCTTGCCCAGCTGGGGGGCTGTGTGAATAACAGGCACGTGCAGCTAGAAGACGTCCAGCAGGCTGGCACAAAGGAAAGGCCAGAAATGTGCTGGAGGCAACAGACACTGGCATAACGCCAGAAAGACAAACCCAGAGCCCGTCCTGTTCTCGTTACCTGCAGAAGTTTTTCCCTTCATCATGGAGAAGAGCACACATGCATGGGCAACCAGCTAGAGAATCATGGAGTTAAGTGTACCTACGTGACCCGCCGGTCAGAGAATCATGGATATATGTGTACATACGTGACCCACCAGGCAGAGAGTCATGGAGTTATGCACACACGCATAACCCGCCAGTCAGAGAGTCATGGAGTTATGCACACACACATGACCCACCAGTCAGAGAATCATGGCGTTATGCACACACACATGACCCACCAGTCAGAGAGTCATGGAGTTATGCACACACGCATGGCCCACCAATCAGAGAGTCAAGGAGTTATGCACACACACATGACCCACCAGTCAGAGAATCACAGCGTTATGCACACACGCATGACCCACCAGTCAGAGAGTCATGGAGTTATCCACACACACATGACCCACCAGTCAGAGAGTCATGGAGTTATGCACACACGCATGACCCATCAGTCAGAGAGTCATGGAGTTATGCACACACACATGACCCACCAGTCAGAGAATCACAGCGTTATGCACACACGCATGACCCACCAGTCAGAGAGTCATGGAGTTATGCACACACACATGACCCACCAGTCAGAGAGTCATGGAGTTATGCACACACGCATGACCCACCAGTCAGAGAGTCATGGAGTTATGCACACACACATGACCCACCAGTCAGAGAATCATGGCGTTATGCACACACACATGACCCACCAGTCAGAGAGTCATGGAGTTATGCACACACACATGACCCACCAGTCAGAGAGTCATGGAGTTATGCACACACACATGACCCACCAGTCAGAGAATCATGGCGTTATGCACACACACATGGCCCTCCAGTCAGAGAGTCATGGAGTTATGCACACACACATGACCCACCAGTCAGAGAGTCATGGAGTTATGCACACACGCATGACCCATCAGTCAGAGAGTCATGGAGTTATGCACACACACATGACCCACCAGTCAGAGAGTCATGGAGTTATGCACACACACATGACCCACCAGTCAGAGAGTCATGGAGTTATGCACACACACATGACCCACCAGTCAGAGAGTCATGGAGTTATGCACACACACATGACCCAGCAGTCAGAGAGTCATGGAGTTATCCACACACACATGACCCACCAGTCAGAGAGTCATGGAGTTATGCACACACACATGGCCCACCAGTCAGAGAGTCATGGAGTTATGCACACACACATGACCCACCAGTCAGAGAGTCATGGAGTTATGCACACACACATAACCCACCAGTCAGAGAGTCATGGAGTTATGCACACACACATGACCCACCAATCAGAGAGTCATGGAGTTATCCACACACACATGACCCACCAGTCAGAGAGTCATGGAGTTATGCACACACAAATGGCCCACCAGTCAGAGAGTCATGGAGTTATGCACACACACATGACCCACCAGTCAGAGAGTCATGGAGTTATGCACACACACATGACCCACCAGTCAGAGAGTCATGGATTTATGCCCACACGCATAGCCCACCAGTCAGAGAGTCACAGAGTTATGCACACAGGCATGGCCCGCCAGCCAGAGAGTCTGAAGTAGCTGCTTTACTGCATTGAGCTGAGTCACCACCAGCAACACAATTTTGATCACTTTCATTTGACTTCATATTTTCCTAAGAATTTTTCCTGTAGACCACCCTAACTGGAGACACAACACAACAGGAATTTAGGGAAATGTAGTTCAGCCTTACAAGTTCACTAGTTACAAATCCATCGGGAATGTTCCATAAATACTTGTCAAATGAATGAAGAAATGCTGTTGTATTTTCTTGGGAATTACCTGCTAGTTAGGACACTGACACCTGACTCTGTCTTACAAAGCAAGCAATTTTAAACAAGCTAGTTAACTGCTTTAGACTTGGTGTCATTTGTAAATCTCCAAGAATAATGCACATCTGGTCTACTAAACATACATTTTTAATTTTTAAAATTTTGTTTATTATCATTTATTTATTTATTTGAGAGTATAGACAGAGAGAGAAAGAGGCAGAGAGAGGGAGAATGGATGCATCATGGACTCCACGCGCTGCAAATGTACTCCAGATGCATGTGCCTCCTTGTGCATCTGGCTTACGTGGGTCCTGGGGAATCAAGCCTCAAACTGAGGTCCTTATGCCTCACAGGCAAGCACTTCACCACTAAGCCATCTCTCCAGCCCTAAATATACTTTTTCTAAGGTAACAATCAGTTGAGATAATCCAAACAAAAGCATAAAATGAATTTGTAGTATGATATTCTTTTAATTATTGTTACTAACAATAACATTTCATTTTCTTCTTAAAAATATTTTTATTTTACTTATTTATTTATTAGACAGAGAAAGAGGGAGAGAGAAGGAGAATGGGTGTGCCAGGGCCTCCAGCCACTGCAATCAAACTCCAGACGAGTGCGCCCCCTTGTGCATCTGGCTAACGTGGGTTCTGGGGACTCGAACCTGGATCCTTTGGTTTTGCAGACAAACGCCTTGACTACTAAGCTATCCCTCCAGCCCTCACTTTTTCTTTTCTTTTTCTTTTCTTTTTCTTTTTTTTTTTGTTTTTTGTTTTTTGTTTATCAAGGTAGGGTTTCACTCTAGTCCAGGCTGACCTGGAATTCACTATGTAGTCTCAGGGTGGCCTCGAACTCACGGTGATCCTCCTATCTCTGCCTTCCAAGTGCTTGGATTAACACGCCTGGCTACTTTTTATTTTCTTAATGTGTCTCATGAGAATAGCACTTCTACATCTTAAAGGTGGACTCGATAGTTTATATTAGTTTAAACGTCCAAACCCACTGTCTGTCTTTATGGCCTGCCCTTCCCAAGTAAGATGTAACTGTTTGGATTCTCCACACGAAGACACATTTTCACACTACATTTTAGTTCTGGGCTAAGTGCCTTAGAGGGACAAGCATGTAACGGGAACCCCTGGTGACTCTGGGAGCAGAAGAGCAGTGAACGTTTCTTGAGTGGAAGTTATGGGCAGTGGATGAGGTTTCTGTCCTGTACATTTGAGCTTGCGTTTCGTAACATCCAAACTTACTCAGCAGAATGAAGAAATCCCTGCGGAAATTCTTGGTGAAGATGGCGTACAGGAAAGGGTTGGCACAGGAGTTGATGGGGTAGAAGAGCACCAGAAGGATTTTCGCCTTGGACACGGTGATGAGGGGAACCTTGAGGGAGGCAGAGATGGCAAAGAAAGAAATGGGTGCCATGCAGAGGAAGTCGGTGAAGATCAGCGTGGCCATGCGCTTGGCAATCTGGGTGTCACTTGAAGAGGACATGACGTTAGGGTTCCTCACTGTGAGATAGATGTGGGTGTAGCAGACGCAGATGACCACAAAGGCCAGGACGTTCAGCACAAGGAGACACATGACGTAGAGCTGCGACAAAGGGCTGTCGACATCCATGGGCAGGCAGATGCTCGCCTTCATGTAGCTGCTGATGCCAAAGATGGGAAAGAGCGCCACGGAGAAGGCAAAGATCCAGCCCAGGGCCATCGCGCAGGTGGCATGGCGGAGCTGCACCTTGCGTTCAAGCTGCATGGCGTGAGTGATGGTGTGCCACCTCTCCAGGGTGATGGCCGTCAGCGTGTACACCGAGAGCTCGCTGGCGAAGACGGTGAAGAAGCCGGCGGCGCCACAACCTGCCCCGGTCTGCCAGGCGATGGCGTGGTTGTGGTACTGACCCTTGGTGTGGGCATCCACGGATGCTAGGAGCAGCAGGTAGATGCCCATGCAGAGGTCGGCAAAGGCCAGATTACACATGAGGAATCCGGGCACCTTGAGTTTGTACCGGCTGGCAGCGAGGGTCACGAGCACCGTGATGTTCCCAGCGACGGCCAGGGTGCTGATGAACCATATCAAGATCCTGAGGATATTGTACCCCATAATATCCTCGCATGGGTTGAAGGCATCTGGTTTTGGGGAGCAGTTCACATCGATCGCTTCACTGCATAAGTCGTAGTCAAATTCATTGTACATCATGTCAGATGCTCTGCTGTAACTGGATTCATCATCTTCTGTCAAAGAGACTCTCTGTCCCCTAGGTTGAGTCATATCATCAGTTTCTTGCCTCAGAATAGATTTGTTGCAAATTGGATGAAGCTCAAAGCTAGAAAACAAACAAAAAAAAAGGACACACACACAAAGGAACAGGATCAACAAATATGACTATTTTTGTACCAAGTAGAAATAGTGGGGTTTCTTCGTGAGATGATTTTTTTTCCTTCAGATGTCTTCTCTGTCCTCGAGGCTGGGCTCATGGGCTAATGTGGCTTACTGTAAACCAACCGGAGAACGTGTGTACATATTCCCACAGGTGGATGGCCCACAGGGGGAAACCGTCTGGCCATAGCCCGATTATGGGGAGGAAGGGCTCCTGGGACTAGCTAACCCTTGCTGTTAAGTGCGAATAATTCACAGATGTGGTAGCGTCTCTACTCCGTTCCTTGCCCCATCTCCATTCTTAAGATGCCTAGGGAGGGGGTACTCTTAACTCTTCTACTGTAACCACTGGAAGATCAGCCTGTTCTTAGGTACAAATGACAGCATTTTGCCAGGTTTTATCTCCATCATCTAGGGAATCAGGAAATTCCATCTCTTTGGTCCTCAAGCGACGGAGTGCCCAGCTAATTTTCCTCTAGCTATTACCGGGGCCATGGTCTTTGTCATCTCCCTCTCCAGGGAACAAAACAGGCTTTGGTTGTTGGCCCTGAACAGGAATCCTGGTTCTCTCATATTAAACAATTCCCTAGTGGGTGCCTACCAGAGCAAATACAAGTCGCAAAGGGGTCTAGTTTGTTTCCAGACTGTAACATCCCTTGGCAAGGATGGCTCTTTTCAGGACAATTTTCTGTCTTGGTTTTTCCTTTAAACCCAAATATACAAGATATTTTGTCAACAGGACAGACACATACAGAGTGAACTGAAAGGCGTTCAGATGATCATTCCATGAACACGTGTGTATACTTTCTATCAGTACCCTGCATGCAAAACATAAAAAGCTACATACACTTCTGAAAAGTTAAATTTTCTTAAATATTGATACAATCAGAGAGCAGGGAAGTGAGCATTAAAACCTTTCAAAAGCCATCATTGAGGGCTGGAGAGATGGCTTAATGGTTAAGATGCTTGCCTGCAAAAGCAAAGGACCCAGGTTCGGTTCCTCAGGACCCACATAAGCCAGATGCATAAGGTGGCACATGCATCTGGAGTTCGTTTTCAGTGGCTGGAGGCCCTGCTTCACCCATCCCTCTCTGCCTCTCTCTCAAATAAATAAATATATATTTTTTAAAGCCATCATTGAAGATTGACAGGCGGCTTGGAGGAGTGGATTTTATTTTTTTTATTTTTAAAATATTTTTTGTTTATTTTATTTATTTGAGAGTGACAGAGAGAGAAAGAGGGAGAGAGAGAGAGAGAGAGAGAGAGAGAGAGAGAGAGAGAGAGAGAGAATGGGCGTGCCAGGGCCTCCAGCCACTGCAAACGATCTCCAGATGCGTGCGCCCCCTTGTGCATCTGGCTAACATGGGTCCTGGGGAATCGAGCCTCGAACCGGGGTCCTTAGGCTTCACAGGCAAGCGCTTAACCGCTAAGCCATCTCTGTAGTCCTGCACTTGACTTTAAAGACTGAGTGTGTGCGTATCTATCACCTTGTGAGAAGGGGCTGCTAGGGACAACTGTGTCCTTTTTCTCACCACTGGAAAGCAAACGGAATGGCCACAGGTTATTTTTCTGTTGGCTTTAGGGATTCATGTTTTCTTTTTCTTTTGTTGAAAGGTATATCGTTTTGGAAACTAATATGGCTTCTCAAAATCAGCCCCAGCTTGTACTTAGGAGGCCAGACAACTGACACACATGTCACTGAAAGTGAGCGGAACCAGAGTCCAGTAAGTGTTCACAACAGAAGTGCGGCAAGCTCTGGGCTGGGGGTCGAAGGGTTCAAGAGGTCCTAGCCTCACTTGTACCCCCCTAAGCCCTACCCCTTGATTACCTGCAGCCCAACTCTAGTGATAGACGAAGTACTCTGGCCTTGGTGGATCACCCCCCCCCCCCAATTCGCCAGCATGGGGTCTGACTTAGCTGCATGGGGACCAGCCTTGACTTGTCGGGGTCACTGTTGGCTTCTCTGGGGGTTCTTGTCATCGTTGCTGCTTCAGACACATTCTCAATAGCAACGCCTCCAATTCTGGAAACAGAAGTGACTGGGCAAGGCAAGCCGGGAAGGGGCAACCTGGTACGTCTCGGAGGTAAGAGGGAAACGGAGGTGGAAGCTGAGGGAAAGCCTTGCTTCTGTGGCACCTGGGCCCATCCTAAGTAGGCACGGAGGAGAGCAGGGCCAGTTAGAAAGTGGCACTCGGGCTGCAGGAATGGCTTAGTGGTTAAGGCACCTGCCTGCAAAGCCAAAGGGCACAGGTTTGATTCCCCAGGTGCACAAGGGGGTGCATGCTTCTGGAGTTTGTTTGCACACCCATTCTCTCTCTCTCTCTCTCTCTGTCAAATAAATAAATAAAAATTAAAAAAATTAAAAAGCGGCACTCTAGGACCCAGCTAAGCGATGGACAGATGCTCAGCGGGTGACAGAGCAGTGTCCTTGGGCCTGAGCTTTGGAGACAGGCAAAGCGGAGGGCTCAAGTCTGAGTTTGGTCCGTGTTGAGCCAATGTTTCAGTAACTAAGTGTCTGCCTCTCACAGAAAGGGATGATGGCAGCTGTAAGGACGGTGATTTACCGGTGATTTAACTGGAGGGATAAAGGTGTACACGGTCATACTGAGGTGCAGAGTATTCGGCCAATGTCAGCAGTGTGGAGACAGATGTGGATGGGTACTGACTAGGTTTCTGTTGGGTCTGGGCCTCGTGTGGGTCTCAGAAGCTGGTGCCATAGTGCATCAGTCTGAAATCTAGTTGCGAGTCAATATCCTGAATACAAGGGGAAATGAAAGAATGAAATAAAAGCAAAATAAAACAAACTGAGAAGGGGGAAAAATATGGCTCAGTGACCAATGAAGGGTGTGGTTGAGCCAGCCTTATAGCAACAGTCCAACCAGGGCCATTGGTCGAACCCTCCCAGTCACAAGGACCTTATGTTACACCGTAGGCAGTCTTTCCCAGTGACTATCATTAGGAGAACAATTTTATCATACGACTTTAAACTGAAATCCCATCACCAACCCTCTCTTCATATGATACACACAATCAAGTGATTTCATTCTAGGAATAACTTCTGGGATTTTATTCTGAAAAGCGCAATTGGTTTGTTTCTGTGTGTGTGAACTGGTCACATGTAAGCAAACCCTTGTTCTGGTGTGTTCTGGAGGACTTGACACTTCCTCCCTGACATGCCTGAGTCGCTTCGAAAGATACCAGACACCCAGGCACGGTGCCTGAGTGATCAGAGAAAGATTCACGTCCTACAGCACTTAAGGCAGAGCCGGGATTTCTGGTAGAGAGAGTGCCAGGCTCTGCCCACACAACAAAGAAGTGACAAGACCAGAGGACTCAGCCAGGTAAGGCACCAGGTTCCTGTGGTATTTGGGCACTGGGCCCAAAGGCTGGCCATGAGCCACTCTTATGGTGATCTTAATGTCCTTTGAGATCTCTCCTGAGGGATGTTCCATTGCAGGGTGTTGGCAGTGAGCTGGTATTTTTCTCACTCTGGCTATAAGGATTCTCGACCGGAATAGAAAAAGAGGCAAAACGTTGGGTCCCTTAAGAGTTGTCAGTAAGAAATTCTCTAGCTCTTGAAACCTGAAACTAGGCAGTTTCTCAATGATGACCGCCTTGTCTGCATATCTTTCAAATGGGTCTGAGGGCTCTTAATTACTCTGAAAGCATTTTTAGGGCATGAACAGCTTTTTTTTTTTCCTTTGTTTTCCTTTTGGGCAAGTGGTATGTTCACAGTTGTAGCTCAATTCATGTTAAACTCTGAATAATTGAAGAGACGGCGTTAAGCAGTGAAATAACCTGATAGGGCCACTACGTCTGTGCTGGACTACTGTTCGAGAGGGTAGAGACCTCTGACCAAGTGCAACTACGTGCCGTGGGTTGTGTTGGTGAGTCTAAGAGAAAGCTTAGAGAATTGATATTCAGTAAGTTCTTGCCTCCAGTGGACCCTCAAAATATCTGGATCATGTAATCTCCAAAACCTCTCCATATCCCGTCTATAATTATTTCGGACTTTTAAAGAGTTGCTCTCTAGCACTGTTTGATCAACCTCACAGGCCCTGTGATTTCCTGAAGTACCCCTTCCTTGAAGGCCAAGCAGGACGGGGTGCCTCAGTCTCTATTGTAAACTTGACTTTCACGTTAGTAGGATGAGACATTAGTGGGGTGCCGAGTTTGAGACTCATATTGGTACAAAGGAGGAAGTGGGTGGGGGAGTTAAGCTTCAACTATGAGCCAGGGTCCATGTCTGAAGATTTTCGATGTTTTATTATTTCATATTTGGCAGATGCTTTACCATGTGGGGAAAAAAAATCCCTTTCCTGTAAGCCCATTTTCAAAGAAATTGTAGCTCTAACTGTTCCTCACTCTACAGAATTGAATCTTTGATTCAGAACAGGCCTTAGGGCTTCAGGAAGGATCCCTCTCTCTGTATGCCTCTCTTTTTAAATTTATTTTGTTATTTATTTATTTATTTGAGAATGAATTTATTTGAGAACTTATTTATTTGAGAGAGACAAAGAGGGAGAGAGAGAGAGAGAGAGAGAGAGAGAGAGAGAGAGAGAGAGAGAGAGAGAGAGAGACTGGGAGAGAATGGATGCACCAGGGCCTCCAGCCACTGCAAATGAATTCCAGACGCGTGCACCCCCTTGTGCATCTGGCTAACGTGGGACCTGGGGAACCGAGCCTCGAACCGGGGTCCTTAGGCTTCACAGGCAAGCGCTTAATCACTAAGCCATCTCTCCAGCCTTGTATGGCTCTCTTTAGGTTACTGTCACGTGGAAAATTGTGAGCCTCGTTCTACACGGAGAAGAAATGCTCAAGCCAGGCCTCAGGGGCAGACACAGGAGAGCTCACACGGAAATGCCCTATCCAGGTTTCAGGCCCCAGGAAATGGAGTGGGAGGAGTCGCTGGAACCACCCAGGCCAAGATTCAAGGATGGAATGCGGAATGCGGGGGAACTCACACTGGCCGTCTCCAATTTGCAAAGGCGCAGCAGTGGCTGGGGTAGGTGAGGCTGGCTTCCACGAGGGCTCCAAACTTTTCCAGGCTGGGAAGCTTTTTCAAGTTGTACGCCGACCTGGCCCTCAGCTTCTTAAGATTTTCTAAGCCGGAACTCGGCAGGGAATGGATCCTCGTTCTTGAGATGTCTCTATAGGGAGAAAAAGGCAAAGATGACATGACTTCAGTGTTTTTGCTCTTGCTTGTCACATGGACAGGCATATGTTCTAATGTCATGAAATCCTTCTGTGGGCCAGAAGGGAGAGTCTAGCTTATTAACAACACACCTCGGTTAGACCAGCCTTCAGTTAAACAGGATATTTGGTGTACATAGGAGCCCTGATTCCTGTGTTCCTGGTAGGAGGCATTAGGCAATAGGCTTCCTTGATACCTGGATATTGCCTGTATCCAAGTTGACTTGGGCTTAACTCCTGCTGGTGAGTAGAATTAGTCACTTCTTTTCAGCAGTTCCCAAGGACCCGGATTGGGACCATTTTCCTCCACCATGAACCTACTTATTAAAATATTGTTGATGAACCATTGTGGGACTCTGTGGCCAAATGATGAGAAGAGAATGCATCCTTAGAGGAAGAGAGGTCTGGTGGGCAATAGAGGCAGCCTCAGCGTAACATCCGCGTGGCAGATAGAATGTGGTTTTAAGCGTGCCCTCCAAGGTGGACATGTTTGTATATGTGCCTTGCCCTTGAACCTGTTGGATCTGTGACCTTTTCCAGGTTACATTCCTTCTCCTTGTTTTGGTTGCCTAGTTTAGAAAATGAGTACAAATTCTATCTGCCTTGGACATCCTCATGAAAATTAACTGAATGAAAGCGTATAACGAACTTTCTAGCCAACAGATAATGTTTAATGGCCAGAAGCTATTATTAGTAAGCAACAGACACACACACACACACACACACACACACACACTCACACACACGCAGAGGGAAGAAACAGCTGTTATTTTGTAGGAGTGTCACCCACCGTCTGGGTGACCCAAGCGGGCTCTCCTGTGAGCCAGCACAAATGGACAGTTTAACCAGGTCCCTGTTCCCGAGAGCTCCGTATCCCATCATTTCTGGAAGGAAGGTAACAGCAGATGTGGGTAATTTTCTGACACACCCCCCTCCAGCAGCTGTAACCTTCAAAACCAAGGCCAGCTGGGGAGAGCAAAGGGATTGCAGTGGCATCAGCTTGGATCTGTGCAGACCAGGATTTGGCCATAGTAGCAGGCGTTTCTGATCAGGTTGGCAGGAAAGTGACGGCAAGGGTGATGCCATTGCAGTACCCTTGGCAGCGGAGGGGGGCTTGGATGTATACACTTGAAGAAGGATCTCTTTTTTTTTTAAAAATTCTTATTTATTTATTTATTTATTTGAGAGCGACAGACACAGAGAGAAAGACAGAGGAAGAGGGAGAGAATGGGCGCGCCAGGGCTTCCAGCCTCTGCAAATGAACTCCAGACGCGTGCGCCCCCTTGTGCATCTGGCTAACGTGGGACCTGGGGAACTGAGCCTCGAACCGGGGTCCTTAGGCTTCACAGGCAAGCGCTTAACCACTAAGCCACCTCTCCAGCCTGAAGAAGGATCTCTCAATGTTCGCTTCCCCTGCCGGCCAAAATGGTAGGCACTCAGAGCAATGAAACTTGGGGTGTGATTGTATTTCTGCCGTCCATATGTTTCTCACAGTCTGGTGAAAATTACATTCTCAGAGCTGCATTTTCCTCCATGTCATCCTCTTCTTGGAAATTTATCATGGGCTTCCTGTTGTCCACCGAGACCCCCCTTCACGGCTGTTCTCTCTGTCACTTTTCCTTCCCAGCCGAACTTACTTGGCATGTGTGCCCTTGAGGTCTTCCGAGTGCCCCATCTTGCAGTACAACTGAGTTACTCCCCAGTCTCCTAGTAACAATGCTTGACCAGGCTACCTATGGGTTCTGACCTTCCTGATGTCTTGATAAATGTTACAAAGGTGAGTACTCCTCTCTTCCAAGATGCTCTTTCCCAGTCTCTGGTTTCTCCTGACATCTTTGACTTTTTTTTTTTTTTTTTTTTGAGGTAGGGTCTCACTCTAGCCCAGGCTGACCTGGAATTCACTATGTAGTCTCAGGGTGGCCTCGAACTCATGGTGATACTCCTACCTCTGCCTCCCGCGTGCTGGGATTAAAGGCGTGCGCCACCACGCCTGGCTCATCTTTGACTTCTTTCTGAGCTTTAAATTTTGTCTCACTTCTTTCCTATCTGCCCTTGAAATACTGGTGTTTCTACAAACTTAGGCTATTCATGATCTTTCCAAGGTAACTTTCCTGTTGCTTTTTTTTCAGATTCTAGGCCTATAACAGTGACGTCAAATGTGCATCATGCCAGTTCAGATCTTATTCCTGAGCCCTACCATTTTTTAAAAAAAGTTTTTTGTTTATTATTTATTTATTTATTTGAGAGCAATGGACAGAGAGAGAAAGAGGCAGAGAGAGAGAGAGAGAGAGAGAGAGAGAGAGAGAGAGAGAGAGAGAGAGAGACAGAGAGAGAATGGGCACGCCAGGACCTCCAGTCACTGCAAATGAACCCTAGACACGTGTGACCCCTTGTGCATCTGGCTAACATGGGTCCTGGGAAATCGAGCCTTGAACCAGGGTCCTTAGGCTTCACAGGCAAGTGCTTAACCACTAAGCCATCTCTCCAGCCCTAAACCCTGCATTTTGATGACTTGCATGGGCATGAAAACTGAGCTTACTTTTAAAAATATAATTATGTTTTATTTTTTTCACCACATAACAGCAAATTCATCCCTATACTATTTCTCTGTTGTTTGAAACAGAAACCTAGCTGGGCGTGGTGGCACACGCCTTTAATCCCAGAGCTCAGGAGGCAGAGGTAGGAGGATTGCCATGAGTTCGAGGCCAGCCTGAGACTATACGGTGAATTCCAGGTCAGCCTGAGCTAGAGTGAGACCCTACCTTGAAAAACCATAAAAAAAAAAAAAAAATAGAAACCTGATCATCCTTGATCCTTGCCTTTTCTTGACTTGGTCATCAGTGTTTTCTCTTGTCAAGTCATTCTCTCTCTCTCTCTGTATGTATGTGGGATATATGAATGTGTATGCATGTTCATACGTGTGTGGGCCTACATGTGTGCATATTAGAATATAATCACATATATACATACATGCCACGGCACATGCCACGGCTGTGGAGGCCAGAGGTAGACATTGAGTATCATCCTCCAGCACCTTCCATCTTATCTTTTGGCCTCTCACTGAACTTGTAACTCACTGATACAGACAGAGTCACTAGCCAGTGAGCCCCAGATGTGTTCATGTGCCTGCCTCCTCAGCTTAGGGGTCACGGGGGCACACCACCACACACTGCTCTTAGGTGTGCACTGGGGATCTGATCTCAGGTCCGTAAGACTGTGAGGTAAGCATTTCACTGACTAAACCATTTGCCCAGCTGTAAAGTCTGTCTTTGAACGATATCTCACATTTCTTTGCTTATTTGACAGAGAAAGAAGGAGAGAGAAAGAGAATGGGTGCACCAGGGCCTCCAGCCACTGCAAATGAACTCCAGACACATGCGTTCCCTTGTGCATCTGGCTAATGTGGGTCCTGGGGAAATCGAACCTGGGTCCTTTGGCTTTGCAGGCAAACACATTGACCGCTAAGCCATCCCTCCAACACTTTTGTCCTTTACTTTGATGAAGGTCACATAATCTCTGCATCAACAGAGGAAACATTTTTTAACTTTTTTTTTTTTTTTAACATGACCACTCTTTCTCATTGCAGTGTGATCTCTAGAACTACAAGCATGGGGAAATACTGCAAATCTGCCCGTCAGATTGCGATCCCATCTGCAAAGCTTTCCACAAGTCTCCATTGCTTGTGGTATGCTGAATCTCTGCCTGGGTTGTCGCACATCGATGCCTGCGTCTGTCTTCTGCTTTGCACTGCAGGGGATGCCCCTTCCGATTCGAGGCATCACCTTGATACCCAGCTACCAACCGGAATGAGCGAATGACAGCAGAGGGGTTTGATGAGTGGCTGAAAGCTCATCTCCTCCCTCTCCTGTCTTAGGCAGTGACTGAATATTCCCCAGGAGCTCAGAGATGTCACGGGACAGATCTGCTAAGGATCCAGCTTCTCCAAGCGTCTCCAGTCCCTGGGCTTTCAGTAAGACCACTTGTCATATGCGCGTTAAGTCCTCAGATTAGGGCTGGAGAGATGGCTTAGCGGTTAAGCACTTGCCTGTGAAGCCTAAGGACCCCGGTTCGAGGCTCAATTCTCCAGGACCCATGTTAGCCAGATGCACAAGGGGCACACGTGTCTGGAGGTTGTTTGCAGTGGCTGGAGGCCCTGGCACACCCATTCTCTATCTATCTATCTGCCTCTTTCTCTCTCTGTCTGTTGTTCTCAAATAAATAAATAAACAAAAAAATTAAAAAAAATTTTTAAAAAGTCCTCAGATTACAGTCTACTCCCTGCTATTGTTAAACGCTGGACTGTTGGTACCTTGACTGCTATCCAGGTGGATTTACATCTTCAGAACGAATATTTACATATATCATCCCTAAATATGTTAGAGTTAGTCCCCTGCTGGTTAAGGGTCAAGCAGACCAAATTCATTCATGCCAGTCCAGATCTTCCATGTCCTTCCTTTGCTCATTCTGTTGTTACCGAGAGAAGTACTTTGAAATATCCAAATCTGGATTTGTCTGCTTTGTTAAATTTTGCTTTATGGTGTTTGTTATTTATTTTTTTTGTTGTTGTTGTTTTTTCCACGTAGGGTTTCACTCTAGCTCAGGCTGACCTCTCAAACTCATGGCAATCCTCCTACCTCTGCCTCCCGAGTGCTGGGATTAAAGGCGTGCGCCACCACACGCGGCTGCTTTATGTATTTTTGATGAATCATCTTTAGGTCCACACAAATTTAGAACTTTTACATGTTCCTGGGGGTTTTCCTCATATCTACTCTATATTCCTCCACTCTTTGCAACTTCATCCCTGTTTTCTGGTTCTGCCCTGGCCCCCAGCTATTAGGATACCCCTGAGCTCAGTGCCCACAATGCTTTTCCTGACCATTGCTTGCTTTATGTTAAGAGATTAACTAGTCCTATGGATGACTCACCGTTTATATGCTAGGAGTTTTTTTTTGTTGTTGTTGTTAGAGGTTACTTCTCTGAAATTCATACTCATGTTCAGCCACCTCATTATTACAATCTCTGCTTAGATGCCTCGCCAATAAACAGGTTGATCCTGGGATATTAAGAATTAAGCTCTTTAATCTTCCCCAGAATCTACTCTACCTCCGGCAGGTTGGATCTTGTTCCAAGGTCTTGTCTTATGAAAACCACGAATTCAGGCTCTCTGACCCACTTGGGAACTCTTAGCTGTGGATGAGTTTTCTTCCCTCAGCTGGGCCTGGGCAGAGCCAAGCCAGGCCCAGCAGGGAGGGCCCCCTACGTCTCTCCACGTGAGCTCCTTTACCACCTCCAGCTCCCCACATGGCAGGAGCTCCTTGAACTTTTTTTTCCTCTTTCCTTTCCATGTTTCCCCCCCCCACCCCCCGCATGGGATCTTTAGCCACATGGGTGCCTTTCTTTGGCTCTGTACTTCCCTCAAGAAATATAATGATTTGGGGCTGAAGAGATAGCTTAGCGGTTAAGCGCTCGCCTGTGAAGCCTAAGGACCCCAGTTCGAGGCTTGATTCCCCAGGACCCACGTTAGCCAGATGCACAAGGGGGCGCACGCGTCTGGAGTTTGTTTGCAGAGGCTGGAAGCCCTGGCGTGTCCATTCTCTCTCTCTCTCTCTCTCTCTCTCTGCCTCTTCCTCTCTCTGTCTGTCGCTCTCAAATAAATAAATAAAAATAAACAAAAAATTTTAAAAAAGAAATGTAATGATTTATGTAATCATTAAACAAAAGCACACCTATGAATTCATCCTTGAATGTTTTCTTTCATATTCCGCATCGAAACTCCCAGCAGCATTTCTTGGCTGAGATGCCACACACATACAGAACTGAGACTATTTCTCGTGTCACTCGGCTGTAAGCACAGGGTAAAAGTCCCATGGCTCTGAGGCATCATTTCCTAGTCCACACCTCCGTACTGTAATGGTTCAGATGTGGGATCTCTGCGGATAAGCTGCTGTCCTTGGGAAGTCTTTACTCTCTGCTGCTACGTAAGTCAGCTGCCTTGGCCTGCTTGCATTTCTTTTTTTATTTTATTTTATTTTTTTTTGTTTATTTTTATTTATTTGATAGTGACAGAGAGAGAAAGAGGCAGATAGGGAGAGAAGAGAGAGAATGGGCACGCCAGGGCCTCCAGCCACTGCAAACGAACTCCAGACACGTGCGCCCTCTTGTGCATCTGGCTAACGTGGGACCTGGGGAACCGAGCCTCGAACCAGGATCCTTAGGCTTCACAGGCAAGCGCTTAACCGCTAAGCCATCTCTCCAGCCCCCTGCTTGCATTTCTACCTCCCATTGTTCTAGAGCTTTCCAACCTTCTTTTCTGCCTCAGGAGGTGTTTGTATGTATTTCTTTATTTTCTCTTCAGGCAATCCTTCTTTTGACATTTTTTTTCTAGTATCCATTCTGGTGTCCTGTTCTCTTTGAGATTCCATTTCCTGCCTCTGGTCTTTGTGATCCTCTTTTTCTCTCAGATGTGGGACGGAACATTGGCTGAGAGCCAGGTCCTTGCTCCGTCTGTGCACGGATCCCTCCAGGGAATGAGATAGGAGCATTAAAATCCTTCAGGAACAATTGAAACCAAGGCAAACCTGCCAAGAATGTCAAGAATGTTTTTTTTTTTTCCTTTTTAAAGCAAGCAATATGAGACAGAAGATAATATTCTTTTAAAATTATGAGCCAGGCGTGGTGGCATACATCTTTAATCCCAGCACTCAGGAGGCAGAGGTAGGAGGATCACCATAAATTTGAGGCCACCCTGAAACTACATAGTGAATTCCAGGTTGGTCTGAGCTAGAGTGAGACCCTATTTGGAAAAACCACAAACAAAATTAAGCTTTCCTCATAGAATTAAATATATATTTTATATTAATAAATAAATTAAATTAATATTTAATATATTTAAATATATATATCTATACACATATATGTATGGACCTATATAAATCCCATTAATTTAAATGTCCAATGAAACAAACTTTTATATTGTATAGAGCACTATTCTATATCTAATATAATTTCTGGCACATTAAAGATGACCGCAAATTTTCGGTGTTCTTTCCTTCAAATGTGTATTTGCCCTCCCCTTGAATCTTGTCTGAACTATGACAGTTCTGGGTAATGGCGTATGACTAATGTGGCCTCTAGAGTTTTAGACCTAGCCTTTCAGAGCATCAACAGGTTTTATGCTGGTCTCGCAGAGTCCTCAGTTGGCATGAAAGAACTGTGGATACTTTGCTATGATCTTATTGGAAAAGTCTAAGTCCTGTGGAGAAGATGCAATCCAGGTGTTCAGCTAAACACACACACATACACACACACTATTGTCTGGCTCTGAGCCTTCTGTTTAGCTTGGAAATATGCTGTTTGATCTCATAGCTCCTTTATAAAAATGCCCTCTACTCTTAGGATGCAAGTGTCTCTAGGGTGTGTAAGACAGTAACAAAGGAGGCAATGGTCAGTTATTCATGTCGCTGTGAAAATAGGTGATTGTAACTCTGACGGTTGATTGTAGCTGTCGATTTGGAATGCAGGCACACCAACAGAGTTGGTCAAACATTATTTCCGGGGGTCTGTTAGGATATTTTCAGGAGCGATCAGCACTTGAATCAGTGTAAGGAAGATCTACCTGTACTCAGTAGGGGTGAACACTGTCCAGTGGGCTGGTGTGCTGGACAGAGCAGAGAGAGGAAAGGCACGCTTGCACAGCCTCTTCCCTCGGCAGGGGGACGCCTTCCGTCTCCCGCTGTGATGCCAGGCTGCCTAGCTTTTGGACTTACACAAGAAACTCTTGGCGTTCTTAGACTTTTGACAAGCTAAGAATCACAGCATTGCTTTCCCTAGATCTGAGGCCCTTTAACTTGGACGGAGCCACACTACCAGTTTCCATCATTTTCTCTCTCATAGATGACCCATCACAGGACACTTTAGCTTCCATATTCATGAACCAATTTCCTTGATTCATCTCACCTAATGCATCTCTATCCTATTGGTTCAGTTTCCTTAGAGAATCCTAACTAATGCAATCACTATGTGATAAAGATGGGTTCAGAAAGGGGTCTGGAACATAAAGCATCACTCAGTGAGTTAATTCTTGATATTTATGTCCCAGAAATATATGGAACCATAGGATGGGATTAGATCTCTGAGCTGTGAAAGCCAGTCAGTGAAGTTTAGAGCAGATGAATGACTTATTGAAATCTGTATTTTTTGTTTTTTTTTTAATTATTTATTTATTTATTTGAGAGTGACAGATAGAGAGAAAGAGGCAGATAGAGAAAGAGAGAGAATGGGCACGCCAGGGCCTCCAGCCACTGCAAACGAACTCCAGACGCATGCACCCCTTGTGCATCGGGCTAACGTGGGTCCTGGGGAATTGAGCCTCGAACCGGGGTCCTTAGGCTTCACAGGCAAGCGCTTAACAGCTAAGCCATCTCTCCAGCCCTGTATTTTTTTTTTTTTTGTCAGATTGGTCTTGAGAATCTGGAGTCTGGCATATAATTGGCATTCAACGAACGCTTTTGAAAGAACTGGAGGGCAAAAGGGTTGAAGATAGAAAGGGGATGAAGTAATATTACAGAAAGTCAGACCTCAGATGATGATTAACTTCTTTTTTTTTTTTTCATCCTGTCACTTTCCCTGTTAACAGTCATCGTGTCGTTGGTTATGGTGGCTTATACCTGTAATCCCAGCATATTGGGCGGCTGAAGTAGGAGGATTATCACACATTGAAGGGTAATCTGGGTCACGTGGTGAGACCTTACCTCAAAACACCAAAACCCAAACCCAAACCTAAACCAAAAACCGTCATTATATCACATGACGAAGAAGATTTCTTGGAGCCTGGGCTATAGCAAGACCCTACCTTGCAAAACAAATAAACAAAAAAAGGTTTATTGGATATCTGCTCGGTCTTACTATATATTGCTTTAAAACTTGTAGCATGGCTATACTGGAAGGCAGCATTTACCCCTCTGCCAGATACTTCAGGGTAGATTCTTTGCTTTTAAGTCTTGTTAAATGCTTAGCCACATCCCCAAACCTTATTTTCAAGTCTCGCTACCTCTTAAACCTAGCCTAGTCCCAGACACAGACAATGCATAAGGAAGGTCTGGCGTCTTCAGTGATGCGTTCAACATGCTTATTTCTGTCTGGAGCAGGTAGGCCGTGAAAGATGGAAAGAGTTATGGGCTGATGATTTTAATCCTGTCTTTTAGCCTAGTGAGGTCTAATGACTACAGTTTTTTCATTTAAAAACATTAGCCTGGCTGCCATTTCAATACATGCTGCTTACTAACAGCGAATAGCCACGAAAATTCAAATACTTAAAAGTACCAACAGAAACAAGCCACTGGGCTGATGAGAGCTAGCCTGAAGAGATTTCCTAATTATAAATTATCCCAACACTGTTAGGATTCTTGGTATTGAGTAACCAAGTGGCAAGAGAGACAGCAGCTGGTAATGGTACCAGGAGAAGCGGGAGTTAAAGAGCATTCTGTGCCCCTTAATAAAATGTGTTATAGCCACTGGCACAAATCTGATTTGAACAATTTCTATTTTTCCCAGCAAAGATGTTATTACAGGTCAATCATTTCCATAAGTGAGAGCGCATTTCTGGTGTCTGCTACATTGACAGATGGCTAGAAGACCTCTCTTCCATGATCCCAGGCGGGATAAAAAGGCAATTTACTATCTGTAGGGCTGTGGGTACACTGGTAATAGAAGAGAATCATTCTTATACAAATACCTCAGTGTTTGAATCTGAACTATCAAATGAATCTGAGCAATAGCCAAATCAATTTGATCAACCGTCAGAATATGATTGTCCTGGCTCCAGCCTGCAAAGACAGTGCATTAAATTTTCCCCACAGGAAACCCTTTCCCAGGGAAACAGCGATCGCTTGATTGCTTAAAGAAAAACAGCTTGAGTGAGTTCAGAACATCAGGTGGAAACGTGGGTGGCTGCTGATGTTCAAGGTCAAGACTTATGTATGAGGGAGGAGCGGGGTGCTGTTCCTTTCCAATTTCACCTGCTCCTCAGCCGTGCCCCTGGAGTTCTGTACAGATTTCTTTCTGTAGTTGAACAGTTTGCCTCTCAAACAGAGGCTCCCTGTTCTTCACTTAACTAGAAATTCTGTCTTTAGGAGAAAAGCAATCACCAGTGTGGGGTGAGTTCCTCTACTGGGAATCATATATACATATACATATACATATACCTATACCTATACCTATACCTATACCTATACCTATACCTATACCTATACCTATACATATATATATACATACACACACACACACACACACATACATATATAGTCTCTCTCTCTCTCTCTATATATATATGCATATATATATGCATATGTGTATATATATCTATATATATTTATATCTATCTATCTATATATCTACATATATGCATGCCGGGGGCCAAGGAGAAGGCTGGTGGGACAATCAGCCTGGGGAAAAGATGCGGTGGAAATTGGACAAGGCTTAGCAGTTCTCAACATTAGTTCTAGATTAGGGACATAGCATACTCTTGGGACCAGCAGCAGCAGCATCACCGGAGAAGTTGTCAGAGATCCCATTTCCCATGCTATGGCCCTGATTTGAAGCAAACACCCTTGGCCCTGGGAATTAGAAATCCAAGGTTTTTTAAAAAAAAATCCATCTGGGAAATTATAATCTGATGTGGAAACCCTGCTGGAGCACACTTGAGATGCACTTCCAGCCGAGAAAGCTCATAGCTGGGCTTTGCTCTGGAACGTACCTTACTTTATTTTTCTTATGGTCAACCCACACCCAATGACTGTCCAGGGAGAAGCATGGCCCCTCAACTTGCTTTGGAAACATGTTGAAGGCCTGTCTTAATTCCCGAACTCTGGGTGGGACGCACTGAGCCTTGTGTTCAAGGTGTACCACAGTTCAGATGTTCAGCTAGATTCAGCTTTCACCAAGCATCTCCCATATACTGTGAGGGCACTTCTCAGTGAACCCCTCGAGCCCAGAGGTCCAGGTCATTTTCACCCGGGGGGTGGATTTGACATGAGGCCCAGCCTCAGCCCCAGCTCAAGCAGACCTGCCGTGCGCTGGGAAGTCTGAACACTACTGCTTCTGTTCACCTGGCCCCTGAGGTGGCGGGTCCTTCACGCCCCTACGGAAGCAGCCCGCAGGCCATAAGGTTAGTGTGTATAATATAGAAGACGTGAGAGGTAAGATAGGCTGTTCCCCTGCCTGCAGCCCGGGTCAGCAGGCAGAGGTGGGAAGCCCATTTGCAACAACCTGATGGCCCCAGAAGGAAGGAGTGCAAGTGACAATGATAAACTTGTCCCAGAGTCCCCTAATAGGAAACTGATAAGGGCAGGCTGGATCTCAGCAGGATCTTGTGAATATATCCCCAAACACTGACATGAAAAAAATTGGGGATTATGATGCCTTTGTTACATGGCTTTTTTTTTTTTTTTTGATTGTCTCTTTTTGGCTTGTTGGGCCAAAGTCTCACTCTGTATATCCCAAGGTGGCCCAGATTGGCTTCAAACTCATGGCAATCTTTCTTGCCTCTGTCTCCTTAGTACTAGGACTATGAGGGTGTACCAACCACCACTTCTCTGTGCGTTTGTGCGTTCTTTCTTTCTTTCTTTCTTTCTTTCTTTCTTTCTTTCTTTCTTTCTTTCTTTCTTTCTTTCTTTCTTTTCTTTTCTCTTCTTTTCTCTTCTCTTCTCTTCTCTTCTCTTCTCTTCTCTTCTCTTCTCTTCTCTTCTTTTCTTTTCTTTTCTTTTCCCTCCTTCTTCTTCTCCTTCTTCTTCTTCATTTTTTTTTTTTTTGAGGTAGGGTCTCACTTTGCTTCAGGCTGGCCTGGAATTCACTATGTATTCTCAGGGTGGCCTCAAACTCTCAGCGATCCTCCTACCTCTGCCTCCTGAGTGCTGGAATTAAAGGCGTGTGCCACCATGCCTGGCTTTTCTCTGTTCTTTCAATGTCAACAGAAGTGGTGTGTGTATGTGTGTGTGTGTGTGTGATGTTCACAAGTGTGTGGGTGCTTATGTGAATGCAGGTGTGTGTGTGCATATGTGTGTGCATGTAGAGACAGGTGTGTTTCTCAATTGCTCTCTCTACCTTATGTATTCTTTCTTTTTTCTTCTTATTAACAACATATTTTATATGGATACATCATGTATTAGTACCCTCTTTTCCCTCATCCCCGCCACCACTCCATTGGGGAACCTCCTCAGTGGGGTTGCAGGTATTCCCCATGGGGTTATGGTTAATGAATTGTGAGGGCAGCATTCAGAAAGATTGTAAGAGCCACAGGTTGAGATGTTTGGCAGGGGATTTGTTTTGAGGTAGGGTCTCGTTCTAGTCCAGGCTGATCTGGAATGCACTCTGTAGTCCCAGGCTGGCCTTGAACTCATATTAATCCTCCACAGTGATCGTCCTACCTTTGCCTCCTGAGTACTGGGGTTAAAAGCATGTACCACCACACCTGGCTCTACCTTGTGTTTTGAGGCAAAGCATCTCATGGAATCCAGAGTTCAAAGATTCCGTTAGTCTGGCTAATCAGCAGTTCCCAGGGTTCTTCCTGTCCATGCTTCCTTAGTTCTGGGAATATGGTTGTGTGACCACTGTGCCTGGGTTATATATGGATTCTGAGGATCTGAATGCAGGTCCTTATGCCTGCACAACCAGAACTTAATCCATTGAGCCATCTCTTCAACCCCAAAAGAAGTGCTTCTTTTTTTGTTTATTTATTTGAGAGCAACAGACAGAAAGAGAAAAAAAGAGAGAAAGAGAGAGAGAAAGAGAGAGAGAATGGGTGCATCAGGGCCACCAGCCACTGCAAATGACCTTCAGATGCATGCACCCCTTGTGCATCTGGCTTATGTGGGTCCTGGGGAATGGAGCCTAGAACTGGGGTCCTTAGGCTTCACAGGCAAGCGCTTAATCACTAAGCCATCTCTCCAGCCCTGAGAAGTGCTTCTGAATTCCACTGATTATTCTACAAGATGTATTTCCTTGGTTCAACCGTGGATGTTCTTTGGTCAAGGGAGTGACAGAAGGAGCCAGTAAGGAGAAGGTGCAGCAGAATCACTTGTGCTGGTGACTGCCCTCCCTCCGCCTGCATTAGCAACAGGGCTGGGTGTGTGTGTGTGGCAGGGGCTGGGGGAGGATTGGCAGTTTATGTTCTCTGTTGAACACTCTGAAGTGATACACTGGGCAATGCCTACCCTGGATCCTGTTTCACAGCCACAGGAGATGTTCTGTGTGGGTTTCAGGTTATTCCTGACTTGTGTTCTCAACCTGAAAGGCTGCTACATGTGGTTATGTCCCCCTCTATTTAGTTTCCACTCTGTTCCTGAGGGCATTAGGAATAAGTTTTTTTTTTTTTTTTTTTTTTTTTTTTTTTTTTGAGGTAGGATCTTGCTCTAGTCAAAGCTGACCTGGAATTCACTATGGAGTCTCAGGGTGGCCTCGAACTCATGGTGATCCACCCACCTCTGCCTCCCCAGTGCTAGGATTAAAGGTGTGCACCACCATGCCTGGCATGAATAAGGTTTTGTTTTTTTTTTTATTTGAGAGCGATAGACACAGAGAGAAAGACAGATAGAGGGAGAGAGAGAGAATGGGCACGCCAGGGCTTCCAGCCTCTGCAAACGAACTCCAGACGCGTGCGCCCCCTTGTGCATCTGGCTAACGTGGGTCCTGGGGAACCGAGCCTCGAACCGGGGTCCTTAGGCTTCACAGGCAAGCGCTTAACCACTAAGCCATCTCTCCAGCCCATGAATAAGTTTTTGATTAGATGCATTTCCACACAATATGGTGGCACCAGGAATAAACAGGTAGAAGAGCTCACGTTTGGACCAAACTCTGCTGTTTACAGATATAGTGTTATCTTCACCGGGTCTCATCTCTCAGTTGACCCTGGGTTCCTCAGTTGGATAATGAATGAGTTCTGGATCATGCCCAGTGTAAACCTCTTCAAGAGCACACAGTGGGCTAAGGTACAATAGACTCAACATTGTGTCTGTCATAGATCACACATGAACGTGTGTCCCACCACTAACAAATTCTGCCATGAGCTGATAGCGGGGCTCATGTAGGCACACTGGAAACTAAGGAGTTTTTGCTAAGTGCAATGGCCGAAGTGCTACCTCTTCCAAGTGCATCACAAGTACACTGTTAATGTCTGCTTGTGTCCCAAGTACTGGTCTTTCCTTCCTTCCTTCCTTCCCTCCTTCCTTCCTTCCTTCCTTCCTTCCTTCCTTCCTTCCTTCCTTCCTTCCTTCCTTCCTTCCTTCCCTTTTTCTTCCTTCCTTCCTTCCTTCCTTCCTTCCTTCCTTCCTTCCTTCCTTCCTTCCTTCCTTCCTTCCCTTTTCCTTCCTTCCTTCCTTCCTTCCCTTTTCCTTCCTTCCTTCCTTCCTTCCTTCCTTCCTTCCTTCCTTCCTTCCTTCCTTCCTTCCTTCCTTCCTTCCCCCTTTCTTTCTTTCTCTCTTTCTTTTGACCGACAGAATGAGGCAGAGATGGACAGAGAGAGAGAAAAAGAGGGAGAGGGAGGAAAAGAAAGAGAATGGGCCCATCAGGGCCTCTAGTCACTGCAAACGAACTGAACTCCAGATGTATGTACCACCTTGTGCATCTGGCTTCCATGGGTCCTGGGGAATTGAACCTGGGTACTTTGGCTTTGCAGGCAAGCATCTTAATTGCTAAGCCATCTCTCCAGCCCCCCCCCCCACAAGTGCTGTTCTTAAAGAGGAAACATTAAGTACTATAAGTTCTAAATACTCTAAACTTGAACACTTACACCATCTGCCAGGAATTCCATTATTCTCCACTTTATATTTCAAAGAGCGTATTCTAATATGATATAAGAAATTTGCATAATGACTATTTGACTCCCCCAACCATATGAGTTTAAGTTGTCTGGGAGGAAAACTTCCTTTGCTTTCTTGTAGCTCACACCTGGCACAAGGCTGGTACTTCACTAAAATCCAATGAGTGAAAGATCCAAATACATAGCAAAATACATATAGTCATATATGTGTGTGTGTGTATATATATATATATATATATATATATATATATATATATATGCTTTTAGGCTTCAGACAGTTACAGGAAGTAGATACTACTGCATTTTCCATTCTATCTGATGAATCTGAGGCTCAGAGAGGGAAGAGGAACTGGTTTTAGAAGGAGGAGTCTCCTCTGCCATCTTTGCTTTCATTACTTCTCTTTTGCATATTTGCCTGACTCTGTCTGGCAAGACGCTCTGAAATCATATTTGAACTTGGTCAGTCAGGGTGATAAGTGATTCTTATAACATACATTCCTTTCTTCAAAGGGCAGAGCCTCATTATGAAGCACAGCATTAATATCATTGTCATTAATAACATACATTTGTGGACTGACTGTTCTACTATATAAGGTATATAGTTCTATAGATGCATAGATTCTAGCACAAACAGAAAAAAAGAAGACAAACAAAAAATGAAGGTGATGTTGATAGAAGGGGAGGTTGTTAGGTAACCGTTGCAGTTCCTTTCTCATTACTGGGAGAAAACACCCAGCCAGAAGCAGAGGAAAGGGGTCATTTTTGGCTTACAGACTCAAAGGGAAGCTCCGTGATGGCAGGGGATAGGATGTTAGGAGCAGAGGCTAGAGATCATGACTTCCACAGCAGGCACAACACCACAGCATGAGAAGGAGCCAAGTAACCCTGGAAGACTGAGGGGTGATAGACCTCAAGGTCCACACAGTGCCTCCAGCAAAGCTCCGTCTCCCAAATTGCCATGAGCTGGGAACTAAGAATTCAGAACACATGAGTTTATGGGGGGACGTCTGATACAAACCAACACAGTGAGTGTGACTTTATGGGGTGGGGGGACACCTGATACGAAGCAACAGTGTGATCGTGAGTTTATGGGGGACACCTGATACAAACCAACATGGTGACAATGCTCATGGTGATTGACAAATAAGAGACAATAATAAGCATGACTACCAAATGTCCGAATGGGATTTAAGCAGGCTGCCTAAAGTCACCTAGTAAAGTTACAGGTGTATTACAGGTATATGTCTCTGCTCATGCATCCTTCTGGCACCCCCATTGTTTCCTTTGGGGTGCCTGTCTCTTTCCTGAAGTATATTCCTCCATAACTTTAGTGGGTCCTTCTTAGTGCCCATGGATCACCTTTTTTTTTTTAAAAAAATTAAATTCCATTTGGTAATTGGGATACAGTCCTTGGCCCCAGTGGAGGAAAAGTAAGTCACTGATGGCTGAGGTCTTCTGATAGACTTGACGAGGAAGTGGGGCTTAGTAGGTCCTCCAAGAAAGGGAAGCATGAATGAGAAAAGAAAGGGCATGTCACTCTTGGAGGTTATGATGTAGGGTGGGCTGCACTGAATGCACCAGGAAAGAGGATCCAGAGATGACGTGGATGAGGTCTCACTGGTTGGGATATGTGGCTATAGGTCTTTTGAAGAGGTTGGAGGTGAGGAAGGAGAATTAAGCTTTCTGTATCAAGAAAAAGGCTCACAGCAGAGTGGTTGTTCTTTACCACAAGTCAGACAAGCGTGGCTTCAAATCCCTTCAATAAAGCTTGCCTGACCTTCAGTGAGTCTGAGGACCCCACCAGGGACTCCAGTTTTTCCCTTCTCTAAAATGACAATAATAGCTCCCACACAAAGTATCTTCATGGGGATTAAGTGAGAAAGCTCCTGTTAACTTCCTTGAATGCTGCCTGGCAATTGATAAGTGTTCGTTACACGTTGTTAATGTTGCCCTTTTATTGAAAGACATCATACTGTGGATAAACCTTAAATTGGCCTCATGGGTCTTTGCAAGATATCATAAACAAAAATTGGCTTTCCTTGCCTACCCTATGTAGGGAGCTTCTTTGATCTGGAAAGAACTGGCCTTCTAGCTAACCCAAACGGCACTCTTTTGCATGAGAATGGGGAAAGTTACTCACAAAATGACTGGCCCAGAGGCTCCTTGGAAAACATCATTAGGCAATTCTTCCAAATTAGTGTTATCACTTAGATTCCTAGGAATGGAGTAAGAGAAAGAAGAAGTGAGACAGAGATACACATAAATATCACTGCTGGGAGAGCCGTTCCCCCAAATGGTCTGGATAAAAGACCAGGGCCACTTACAGATCGTCTAGTTGGGTTCCGTTGAATGCATGGCTGTGTATTTCTTGAATCCCATTCTTACTCAGCCATCTGAAATAAAAGGCCCATTAAAAACCTCATCATGTCAGATGCAAACAGTACGTGAGTGTCATGACTGGAAGCACGGGGACAAGGTCAGACAGCACAGGTTAGTGGCAGAAATCAAACACCACCCTTAAAGCCCGGGGTTGGGAGGGGAGATTGAGGCTGGTTTATCACTGCGTAACCTCTTGTAAAGTGTCGAAGCTTGCATTATGTGCATGCATTAGCAACGGAATTAAGGAGCTTCACGGGAGGAAAAGAATACATGGGATTTAATTTTATAAAGGTACTTTTTGATCCTGTAACCAAAAGGTCTTTGCACGCATCACCTATGCATAGGAAAAAGGGCCACGGGAGGAGCCAAGATCCTTCATTGCCGCTCTGGAGTGCAATTATTGAACGGGCATTTCTAAGACAGAGAAAGAACAGTTGATGCCACCTTCCTCTAAGACCTTAAGATGTTCACCCACAGCAGCAGACCTGGCTGTCATCAAAAAGTGATCTAATTAAGTTGTCAGGCAACCTGAACATCTCCTGTGACCCACGGGGCCCTGCTGATTGGAGGTTTGTGGAGGTGCCTCTGGGTTAAGGGAGAAAGGAAGAGAAATCAATTATAGGACTGTGGGCTGAGCTGGGTGTGGGCATAGGAGGGGGTGGAGGGCAACACCTCTGCTTTGTTCTGCTTGGCAGTGAATCTGCAAACAAAAGCAGCTGCCCAAAGTCAGGAGAGGTCAGTTCTAGAGACCCTCGTCACCTGGCCATGTGTGCTGCCAGGGTCTGTCCTCCGAGAGCTCGCTGGTTTACTAGTAGCACTGCTCAGAAAGCTGACCCCGAAAAGCCACCGGGCCTTCAGGACTCACCCAACTATTTCCTGGTTAGCAAGGTAGCTAGAAAACACTTAAAGTCCCAGGGGAACAGCTGTACGTCTTCCCCCTTCAAGAAAACCAGCTAGCCAAAACATCTTGAGATCAATTGAACCTTTTCAAACATTAGCCACCAAACGGTGGGTTCTGATGCCAAAGGAGCGGATGTGTACCCCATCTTGTACTCCCCCCAAATAACATGACAAAGTTCTCCTCGACACTTAGACTCTAGAATTGACAACCTTTTCCAGGGTGGTGACCCATTCCTGTGGGACATGTGTCTCTTAGGATGTGGCATTTATACGATGTCAACAGAATTTTGCAATAAAGGGCCAGGGTATAAATTTCAGGCTTTATAGGCCAAGAGGCAAGATTAAAGATGCGATACACATTATATAGATTTATTCTAAACAATTCATGAGTTTTATTGTACAAATTAAAAAAATATATATAGTAATTGAACTCAGCTGTGTTTTTCTTTTGTAATATAGGGCAAATGAAGAGTATAGAGTTCTTCATAGGGGTGGGCAGGAGTAACATTTTCTTTAACTTAGGTCCAGTGTTAGTGTTTCTATATATATATATATATATATATATATATATATATATATATTTGTTTATTTTTATTTATTTATTTGAGAGCAACAGAGAGAAAGAGACAGGGGGAAAGAGGCAGGGAGCAAGAGAGAGAATGGGTGCACCAAGCCCTCCAGCCACTGCAAATGAACTCCAGACACATGTGTCCCCTTGTGCATCCAGCTAACGTGGGTCCTGGGGAATCGAGCCTCGAACCGGGGTCCTTAGGCTTTACAGGCAAGCGCTTGACCACTAAGCCATCTCTCCAGCCCATAGTGTTTCTTGTCACCAAACTGTGCACTATAGTTGGAGGACCCTTTGTATACCTCAAGAAGTGTGTGGATCCACAGGACTCTACCTATGTCTACAGACTAACACCCTATGTTTCCTGCACAAATTGTCCTGCAGAATAGATATTACTATGATTCAATAACACATAGACTAAAAGATTTACTATATTTGAGTAGTAATGCTACGTTTCTATGGTTTTTCTCAATCAACAGGGGCCATCATGTGTCACACATGGGGAGATGGCATTTGTTATGTCAACAATAGATCACCACATACACACACACACACACACACACATACACACACACACACGCGTCAAAACTCCTACCCTTAAGTTTGAACTAGACTCTAAAACTACAAAAAGAGAGAGAAAGAGAGGCCAACATTTATTATGTACACTCATAGTCTTTCTCCCTCTACTTTTTTTTTCCTGTTACGGTTCATGCTAGGCATGCATTGTACCTCTGAGACACAGCCCTTAGTGAAAATACATTTTTTTAATTTATTTTTAAGGAAGGTTTCACCAAGTTTTCCAGAATGGCCTTAAACTTGCTCTAGACCAGGTAGGCTTTGAATATGTGAACCTCCTACCTCAACCTCCCAAACAGCTGAGTTTACATATCTGTGTTCTCAGGCCTAATTCTTAAGTCTCTTAAGATGAGGGAGTGTCTTCTTTAAATTTTCTTTTGTTCATTTTTATTTATTTATTTGAGAGTGACAGAGAGAGAAAGAGGCAGACAAAGAGAGAGAGAGAGAGAGAGAGAGAGATAATGGGTGCGCCAGGGCCTCTAGTCACTGCAAAGGAACTCCACATGCGTACGCCCTCTTGTGCATCTGGCTAATGTGGGTCCTGGGGGATCCAGCCTTGAACTGGGGTCCTTAGGCTTCACAGGCAAGTGCATTAACCACTTAGCCATCTATTTCTAGCCCAGGAGTGCCTTCTTTAAAACCTGATGGTGATAATGATGATATAACTTGCACACAGTCCTATCAGGGATTTTCTTTTCTTTTCTTTTTTTCTTCTTTCCTCCCTCCCTCCCTCCCTCCTTTTCTCCCTCCCTCTCTCCCTTCCTTCCTTCCTTCCTTCCTTCCTTCCTTCCTTCCTTCCTTCCTTTCTTTCTTTCTTTCTTTCATGGTTTTTTGAGGTAGGGCCTCACTGTAGCCCAGGCTGACCTGGAATTCACTATGGAGTCTCAGGGTGGCCTTGAACTCACGGTGATCCTCCTACCTCTGCCTCCCCAGTGCTGGGATTAAAGGTGTGTGCCACCCCATCCACCACCCGTCAGGGATTTCCTATCCCTGGAACGAGACAAGGTGCACACTCAACAGAAATTTCTCACCTTAGGAGTGCAAGGCAGGGATTTAGACCATTAAAAATCAAAGGGCCAGGCTGGAGAGATGGCTTAATGCTTAAGGTGCTTGCCTGTGTAGCCTAAGGACCCAGGTTTGATTCCCCAGTACCCACGTAAACCAGATGTACAAAGTGGTGCATGTGTGTGGAGTTTGTTTGCAGTGGCTAGAGGCCCTGGTACATCCATTTTCTCCCTCTCTCTCTTAAATGAATAAATAAAATATTAAAATGAAAACCTCAGGGATCAGGAAAGCTAGATGAGAGCTGGTCAAGCAAGGGACAAAACACACATGAAACAAGTCTCTCTTGAGGCTAGAGTGCACCAACAGCTGTCACCCATGTAGCCTCATTTTATGTCTTCTCAGTCAGGCCACTCTTCTGGTGGTGATTTCTAGATGCATCAGGTGCACTTGCTGTGCCAAAGTCTGGCAGGAAAGGACTCAGATGGGGTGTCAGTGTGTTTGGAGCCTGTGCACTCCAGGCTGGTGAGGAGTGTGTCTTGTTTGGGGCCTGTCCATTCATGGCACTGGCCTGTTTGGGGCCTGTGTGCTCGGGGTGGGTGATGGGTGCGGCATGTTTGGGGACCGTGTGACCACTCCTTGCTGCCTGCACCCCAGCTGGTCCCCCTCCCCACCCTGTACCTCTGGCCTTAGATCTTTTGGGACTAGACCACCTTGTCTGATCGTGCCAAGCCTTGTTGATGGGTAAGCCCTTCAGCTGCTAGCTGTGCTGACTGGAGCTCCAGCTTGGTCAGTAGAACCCAGAGATCCACACCTTCTTCCCTGCCCTGATCCCCCTACACTACTGGCATCCACTTACTGGGTCCTCCCCACCTTGGGACATTGCTTCTGGCCCAGATGGGAAGCACAGGAATATGTGGCAACCACGTGCCAGGGAGTGCCGTCGAGTCCTCTATAACCTGTTAGTGGCTTACAGTAGGGGAGCAATGCCAAATACGACAGCCCCAAGGACCTGCAAGCAAGGCAGGTCTCTGAAGAGATTCCAGATCTCCAATCACAACTCTCTTGTCAGCCACCAGCCCAGAGCTGCAGGGCCCCTTGCAACTTCCATAGTTCCCTCTGTGGATACAATGGTCATCCCATTCCAATCAGGTTTAAACCCAAAATAGAACACTCACTGAAGATCTTACAGTGACAGTTACTTGCTTCGTCCTTAATAAAACAGATGGCTACACCAAGATGGATAGACCTAAATGCAATTAAAAAAAAAAATTCAAGGTGGCAAATGAAGAGTTCTCCAGCAAGGTTGCCTAGTCCCACAATGGAAATCTCCAATGAAAACATCAAGAGACAACAGAAACTGAATCCCAAAATGAAAGCACAATGCGCTTATTTACCCTGTACAAGCAAATGGCTGAACTGGAGGCAAATCATCAAAAAAAAAAAAAAAAATAACAATCACATAAATGAAATTGAGTAGAATCATGTTTTATGGTACACAGTCTCTGTCACCAGGCTTAACTTAATTGAAGAAAAGCAGAGAGACCTCAAAATAAAGGATGTCAATAACCAGCTGATTAGGCTTAATGAAGACATGATTAAATGCAAGAATAAATTCCAAGAAGAATCACAAAAATTAAACCACAGCATGAAATTGGAAGTCCATGAAGTGATGGAAACAGTACAGGAAAATGTAGCAGAAAACACAAAGCAAATACAGCTTATAAAATCCTCCCTAGAAACCTCAGTAGCAGAGTTAATCATGTGGAAGACAGAACCTCAGATCTGGAAGACAAGGCAGAAGAAATGGCTCTGGAGCCCACAAACTTTGATAAGTTTAAAAAGTCATGGGAATAGCATAATGAAGGAATTGTGGGATACCCTAAAATGACCAAACATCTGGACCATGGGTATACCAGAAGGGGAAGAAATTCTGACCAAAGGAATGGAGAATATACTCAACAAAATTATTGAATAAAACTTTCCCACTCTCTAAAAAGAGACCCATCTGGGTACAAGAAGCTCACAGGACACCAAACAGACTGGAGCAAAGAAGAAACTCTCTAAGGCACATCATAGCTAAAACTTTAAACAGTGAACACAAGGAAAGAGTACTAAAAGCAGCAAGAAACAACTCATAATATGCAAAGACACCCCCTCAGAATTATCTCAGATTTTTCAATGGAAACCCTGAAAGCATGAAGGGTTTGGAATGGAGCACTTCAAAGTCTAAAAAGCTATGGCTTCCAACACAAACCACTGTACCCAGTGAAAATATCCCTAATAACCTTCCATGATAAAAGCCAGCTCTGTGATTATAGTACACAAGTCAAGCTACAGAGAATACTTCAATGCTCCACACATGAGTAAAACAACCAATCTCAAGAGGAGCAGATGACATGATCCTGAAAGACTATCATCAAACTTGTAATGGTGATAAATTCCTTCTGCAAAGTGGCAGAGTATAAAATCAATACACAAAAATCAGTAGTCTTCCTATACACAAATAACAAATATAATCAGAAAGAAGTCAGCGAGGCTGTCCCATTTTTAATAGCCACAAAAAAAATCAAATATCTTGGCATAACACTAACCAATGAAGTGAAAGACTTATATATAAGGAAACCATAAACACACTCAAGAAAGAAATCCAGGATATGAGAAGATGGAGGACCTTCTCTGCTTTTGGATTAATATTAATTAATTAATATTGTGAAGATGAAAATTCTACCAAAATCAATGTGCACATTCAACTCAACAACAATAAAATTCCCAGCATCATTATTCACAGAGGTAGAAAAATTAATTAATTTCAAAATTCATATGCAGTGACAGAAGGCCCCAGATATCCAAAAGTGTCCCCAGCAAAAGAAACACCTCTGGAGGTATCACCATACCTGATCTAAGATATGGTACAAAGCGATAGTCCGGTACTATCATACAAACAGTCATATAGTCCAATGGAGAGAGTTGGAGATCCAGCCCTTGGTTCACAGCACCATAGCTACTTGATCTTTGACAAAGGCTCCAGAGGTGTATATTGGAGGAAAGACAACCTCTTCAATAAGTGGTGCTGGGCAAATTGGATAATGACATGTAGAAAAATGAAAATAGACTCACTCCTCTCTCTCATCATGCACACACACACACACACACACACACAAATACAACTCCAAACGGGTTGTGGACCTCAACATAAGACCTGAAACTCTCAAACAAACTACTGAATGAAAAAACAGTGTGAAGTGTGGATGCTATAGGAGTCAGGAAAAGTAAACAATCACTCAACCTGTGGGATCTCATGAAGCTAAAAAGCTTTTGTACTAACAAATGTACCATAAACAGGACCATGGAGAGGATTGGGTGAAGCCTAACCCTAAGACATTTGGCTCTGACTTTTAACTCCCAGTACCTGAAATTGGTTGCCACCCATGTTGAGCTGTTGATCTGAGTGTCCTACGAGGTCCCCAAAACAAGACAGCCTTCCGTCAAAGTAGCTGATTACCTGCCTGAGGTAAAAGGTAAGACCCGGGCTGGAGAGATGGCTTAGCAGTTAAGCGCTTGCCTGTGAAGCCAAAGGACCCCGGTTCGAGGCTTGGTTCCCCAGGACCCACGTTAGCCAGATGCACAAGGGGGCGCACGCATCTGGAGTTCGTTTGCAGTGGCTGGAAGCCCTGGCGTGCCCATTCTCAATCCCCCTCTCTCTCTGTCTCTTTCTCTCTCTCTCTCTCTGTCACTCTCAAATAAATAAATAAATGAACAAAAAAAAAAATTAGAAAAAAAAAAGGTAAGACCCTATTGCTGAGACACCACACGCTGCTGCCACAGAACATGGAGAGACCTGGATGAATCTGGAAGGAAGTCAGTTCCCAGATGGTTTGCCCATAAAGAAAATGCTGGAAAGCATTACATGAGCTATTGGGAGGTGTGTGTGTGTGGGGGGGGGGAGTCCAACCACATTTTGAGCAAGTAGGGGACACTGTTATATGAAAACAACCTTCCTGACAACATGTCAGAATTACTGGCAGCCTAGGTGGGTAACCAGTGGCTCTCTGATTGGCTAAGTCAGAATCCTACAGAGAGCAACATCATGGGCTCCAGTAAGATACTCCCATTAGTCTGTCACAACGAGGGGCTACACCCATCAATATCTCTCTAGATTAACAATGCTTATCCCCTTTAGTGTACCCTGATCTCTCCATTGAAGAGTCTGTTCTTATTTTTTCAGCAAGCGGTGAAAACCAAGGACAACCAAAATCTACCAACAAGACCAAAAATAGATATCTGTCAGCAGATGAACCACCCCTACCACAGCAGCCAGGGCCCAGGTGAAACCACAGAGGAGCTGGAGAGATGAGCAAGAGCACTGCTTCCATGGCAAGCCTGACAACCTGCACCAGGTTGACGGAGACAGACACTGAGGAGACTCAAAACGCACCAAAGCAGAAATCCAGAAGCTGCTGAGAGCTCAGCACTAAAGTAGACTTAAACACACCCACCATGGCTCAGGGGATGTGGTGGAAAAAAATGCAAGAGCCACAGCGTGGGAGGGAATATCCAGAGACACAGCCGTCCCCACCATGACAGACTGCTTCTCTCACAACTCATAACCCACATCTCCAAGGTGAATACCAGCAATCCAATTAGGGAGGGCCTTCTGTGGAGTGGGGGCAGGGAAGAGGAAAGTGATGGTGCCAGCATATTATGTATCCACACAAATTTCTACTAAATAACAAAAATGAAAGGGCCCAGGGCCCCGTGCAATGGTGCATGCCTTTAATCTAGCACTTGGGAGGCAGATGTAGGATTAGTAGGTGTTCAAGGCCATTTGGAAATGACATGACTTCCAGGTCCATGTGAACTAGAGCAATATCGTACCTTGGAAAACTGAAAAGAGAGAGAGAGAGAAAGAGAGAGGGAGAAAGCGCTCAGAAATCAGCTCAGATAGGAGCTTTTACTGCTTATTTTCCTGAGTTGGTAACAATGGGCCTGATAAACTGTCTATGATACTATTTAAAACATAAATATATTTAATTGTATAATGCATTATATATTTCAAATAAGGCCTCAGAATTTGGGAAGACGTCCTGGCATAGAAAACATTTCCAGGATCTACGGCCATATTACTCTGAGCATGCCTCATCTTGTCTGATCTCAGAAGCTAAGAAAGGTCAGGCTTGATTAGTACTTGGATGGGAGAAAACGGTTTCAGGGCTGTCTCTGTCCCCCAACACTTCTATGGGTTGGTCATTACTGAGGGTCTACATTTTCTCCCTGTTCCCTCCAAGCATCAGCAGGTCTGACATTGGTGAATTTAGATCTGGCTTTGTTCCCCCCATACCATCTTTGGGAATACACATTCTTCTCAGAAGCCTATGGAACTTTTTCTAAAAATGTATTACCAAATTGGTCCCAAAGCAAGCCTCAACAAAGTTAGGAGATTTGAAATAGCTCCATTTATTTAATTCAACCATAATGCAATAATGCCAGAAATTAATAAGAAGCTACAGAAAATATACACTCTCATAGATAATTAAAAAACACTACTGAATAATTAATAGTTCATTAAATAAACCAAGAAATAAAGAAGTTGCTAGAACTGAATGAAAACAAGTAAAGAGCACACAACAGAAACAGTCCTAAGAGGGAAATTTATAGCTCTAACTTACTACACTACAAAAACAGAGATGTATCAACCAGATAACTTAATGATATACGCAAAGGCCTTGTAAAAATAAGAACTAACCGAATCCAAAAGTACTAGATGAAAAAAAATAATAAAATCAGGGTCAAAAAAAAGCAATGAAATAGAAATGAAAAACACAACAATAAAAAAGTCATAAAGAGTTTTTTTTTGAAATGATAAGTAAGATTGACAAATTAACCAAAAGAAAAATACCCTAATTGGGCTGAAAAGATGGCTTTGTGGTTAAGGCACTTGCCTGCAAAGCCTAAGGACCCAGGTTCAAGTTTCCAGGTCCCACGTAAGCCAGATGCCCATGGTGGCACACGCGTCTGGAGTTCATTTGCAGCGGTTGGAGGCCCTGGCATGCCCATTCTCTCGGTCTGTCTCTCTCTCTTTCCCTCTTTCTGTCTCAAATAAATGAATAAAAATAAATCTTTAAAAAAGAAAAATGCCCTAATCAATAAGATTAGAAATGAAAAGGAGATATTTCTGCAGGAACTAATGAAATCAAGAGAACATTAAGGACATATTTATTTCAGAAACCTAAATTCCACCTAATTGGAATATATAAAAGAAATGGGTGACTATCTAGATGATATGACATATTAAAGCTAAACTGAGGTGAAATAAAAAAAATTAAGCAGATTTCTCATAAACAGGGAGATTAAAGCAGAGAAAAAAAATATCTCCCCCCTCCCTCCAAAACAAATCCAGGTCCATATGGGTTCACTACTGAATCCTATCATACCATCATACCTTCATATATTTGAAACCACTATTCCTCAAAATCTTCAATAAAATTTCAAAGGGTGTAATCCTTCCTAACATTGCCCATGAAGCCAGTCTTTACACTAATACCAAAACCAGACAGAGACATAGCCAAAATACCAAGCTACAGGCCAACATCTGTGATGCACATTTACAGGGAATTTTTCAGTAAAATACTTGCAAATAAAATTCAGGAACACATCAGAAAGATCATTCACAAGACTGGGGTGATGGTTAAAGGTCTTTGCTTGCAAAACCTGCTAGCCTGGGTTTGATTCCCCAGTACCCTTCTCAAGCTAGGTGTTCAAGGTAGTGCATACATCTGGAGTTCATTTTCTCGTGTGCCCATTCATGTTTATTCTCTCTCTCTCCCAATAGATAAATAAATAAATAAATAAATAACTTAAAAAAATCATTCACCTTGATCAAGTCAGCTTTATTCAAGAGATGCAGGGATGGTTCAGCATATGCAAATCAGTAAGTAAAATGTGTCACATAAATAGATTCAGGGACATAAAGCACAAGGTAATCTCAATTGATGCAGAAAAAGCCTTTGATAAAATTCAACATCCCTTCATGTTAAAACCACTAGAGTCTAGAGATAAGGGTAACATACTTCAAATAATAAAGGCTAGATATGACAAACCTATAACCAATATTATGCTAAATGGAGAAAAACTCAAAGCACTCCCACTAAGCTCTGGAACAAGACAGTTCTGCTTCATATGTTGCTTATCATCTTAGCTTGAGACAAGACAGGACAAGAGAATGAAATAAAAGGGATATAAAATTGAAAGGAAGAAGACAAGCCACCTCCCCCTCATTTTTTTTTTTTTTTTTTTTTTTTTGCAGATGATGTGATTCTATATGTAAAACCCTAAAGATTCCCCCAGAAAACTCTTAGAGCTGATAAGCACTTTTGGAAAAGTGGCGGCACAGGAAATGAACACACAAAAAGAGGTAATGCTCTACGTATTAATGATAAAAGTACTGGAAAGGGAATCAGGAAACAATCCACTCAAAATACCCACAAAAAAATCATACACCTAGGAAGCTGTACAACAAAAACTAAAACACTGGGCTGGAGAGAGATGGCTTAGTGGTTAAGCACTTGCCTGTGAAGCCTAAGGACCCCGGTTCAAGGCTCGATTCTCCAGGTCCCACGTTTGCCAGATGCACAAGGGGCGCATGCATCTGGAATTCGTTTGCAATGGCTGGAGCCCCTGGCGTGACCATTCTCTCTCTCTATCTGCCTCTTTCTCTCGCTATCACTCTCAAATAAATAAATAAATAAATGAACAACAACAACAACAACAACAAAAAACTAAAACACTGATGAAACAAACTGACTGAGATATCAGCTGGAAAGATCTCCCATTGCTTTTGGACTGGCATAACTAATAGCGTGAAGTAGGTTTCTTACCAAAAGCAATATTCAGATTCAATGCAATCTCAATCAAAATTCAATTACCGTGAACACATGCACGCACGCCCTTCCATGCCCCCACGTCCAGCTCACAAGAGGCCCTGCCCAGGAGTGTAAACATCTTTACCAGAGCAAGCATTAGGCTATAAGAAAACAAAACAAACAAAAAAAGATGTGGTCAAACCTGACCTAGACAGGACTGTGGGGAGCTGGTCCCCCACCCTTGAACCACCCCGAAGTCAAGTTGGCTTCTCAAGCTTGGTGAGAAGACATTAACAGTCCCCGCCACCCACACTTCCCATCCACAGGCTGGCAACCACTTGATGGGGAGTCCTAGCTATGGAGGCTCTGTGGGGTCCTCTGGTGTCTAAGGTAGAGGTGTGCTGGGACCCTCTATCCTGGGCCTGGAAGTCTGCCTCTGCTAACTGGAGGAGTCTGTGACCAAGCCCGGCTCCTTTGTCTCTGGAATGGCAGAGTGAGGCAGGGTAGAACAGAAGACCCAGGTGTTAAGTCCATGCGAATACACCCGCTTGACTTTTTACAAAGATGCTGGGAAAATTGGACATCTGCATGTAGAAGGATGAAACTGGATCTTTATTTTTCAAGCTTCAGAAAAACCAACTTCAAGCTGGGCATGGTGGCTCACGCCTTTAATCCCAGCACTCGGGAGGCAGAGGTAGGAAGATCGCCGTGAGTTCAAGGTCACCCTGAGACTACATAGTGAATTCCAGGTCAGCCTGGGCTAGAGTGAGAACCTATCTCGAAAAACCATAAATAAATAAATAATTAAAAATCAAAATAAATAAACAAACTACTCCAAAAGGAATAAGAGCCTCAATGCAAGACCTGAACCTCTGAAATAGCTAGGGGAAAAAGTAGGAAGATACTTCTCCATAAAAGCATAGAGAAGGACTTTCTGGACAGAGCCCTGGTTACCCAAGAAATGAGGCAAGCAATCAATATATGGGGACTTGTGAAACTACAAAACTATAGTAGAGCCAAGGAAAATATCATCTGGATCAAGAAACAACCTAGAGAATGGGAAAGAAATCCCAACTATATATCTGGCAGAGGAATAATAGCTAGAGTATACAAAACCTCAAAAAACTAAACAAAAAGGGCTGGAGAGATGGCTAGGTGGTTACACTTGCCTGCAAAGCAAAGGACCCTGGTTTGATTCCCTAGGACCCATGTAAGCCAGATGCACAAGGTGGCGCATGCGTCTGGTGCTCGTCTGCAGTGGCTGAAGGCTCTGGTGCTCCCATTCTCTCTCTCCTCTTTCTTTCTATGTGCCTCTTTCTCTCTCTTAAATAAATAAATAAATGACAATTTAAAAAAATCTAAACAAAAAGAAAGCAAACTATCCATTCAAACAAATGGGCAGAGAACTGAATAGAGGGTTCTCAAAGGAAGACACACAGTAAACATCTAGACATCAAGATGTTCAACATCTTTAGCCATCAAGAAAATGTAAACTAAAATGTCTTTGAGATTCCATCTCAATGTAGTAAGAATGGCTATCTTAAAAAATCAAATAAAATCAAATGAAGGCAGGCATTGTGGTGCACGCCTTTAATCCCAGCATTCCTGAGGCAGAGGTAGGAGGATCGCCATGAGTTCAAGGTCACCCTGAGACTACACAGTGAGTTTCAGGTCAGCCTGGGCTTGAGAGAGACCCTACCTTGAGAGGAAAAAATAATCAAATGACAACAAATGATGGCAAGCTTGTAGGGAAAGAGAAACCATTATTCCCTGTTGGTTGTAATGTAAACGGGTACAGCCCTCTATGGAAATCAGTGTGTGGTTTCACAAGCCATCCTCCATAGGTTGATGTGTCTGGGATTAAGGCTCACACTCAACGCCCCGCTGGTAGAGCCTTTGGGAGGCAGAGCCTTGCTGCAGGAGGTGCATCCCCGTGGGAGGACCCTGAGGTTTACTAGGCCAGCTCCAAGCTCAGTGTCAGCACTCTTCCCATTCAGGTGTGCGCTAGCTTGCTAGCTTCCTGCCTCTGCCCAGCATTCCCTGCCGCAAAGGAGCTTCCCCTTGAAACTGCAAGCTGGAGTAAACCCTTTCTTCCCATAAGCTGCTTGTGGTCAGCTGTTTTGTTCCAGACAAGACAGCTAACTGCTATACCACTCCTTTGGCAAATACACTGAGGACGCTATACTTTACTGTGGTGGTATTTGCTCATCCATGTTTATTGTTGTTCTATGCACAACAGAACATCCTTGATGCCCATCAACTAGCGAATGGATATCAGAATTGTGATATATATATGTGTGTGTGTGTGTGTGTGTGTGTGTGTGTGTGTGTGTATAGGTATACATATATACATTTACACACTCAGAGACAATAGATTTTATTCACCCATAAAATAAAATAAAATGACAAAATTTGCAGAAAAATATTAATTTGAGTGAGATAACTCAGGCTCAGAAAGACAGATCTTCATAATCTCATATGCAGATCCCAACTATAAATCTTTTAGATTTGCTCCTAAGTTGGAGTAAGAGTAGGCAGGGGCCAGGAAGCAAGAAGGGGACTGTGAGCAGAAAGGAGGGGTGGGTGGCTTTGAGGGGAGGCAGACACTACATATGTAACAGGGAGGCTGAAAGGCTAAAGAGGGAGGGGGGAGGAAGGAGGAGAGGAGGGGGTGGGGAAAAGGCTAACCAAAAGTAAAGACTTGTGAAAAAGCCGTGGAGGGGGCTGCATAGACTGCTCAGCAGTTCAAGGTGTTTGCTTACAAAGCCTGATGGCCCAGGTTCCATGTCTCAGTACCTGCACCTAGCCAGATGCACAAAGTGGTACATGCATCTGGAATTTGATTGAGGTGGTAAAAGACCTGACAAGCCCATTCTTTCTCTCTAGTAAATAAATAGAATGTTAAAAATGAAAAGAAAAGGTCATAGAGAAACCTACTTATTTGTTAACTAATTAAATTATGATTAAAGACAAAATATGAGCGCTCTAGTTTAGATGGGAACTTTCTGTGGGGTGGATAATGCTGCTCTCAGAAGCCGTAGCTTGTTACAGGAAAACCCTAGTTGCTAGAGGTGGGATATCTCCCCGTGAGGTTTTGGTCATAGAGGTCCCTGACGTCTTCTAAACAATCCAAATTATTTGTAAGGCTCTTGGTTGCACACCAGAACTAGGTAGTAAGACCCTATTGCTCAAGATGCCAAAAAGTGAATCTCATCACCCTGAAGACTCAGGCTGGAATGAGGCTGGAAGCTTCCTCCCTCCTAGTTAGCTCCCACATGCTGGAAAGTGCTTCACATCCTGTTGGGGGAGAAAAGTCAACAGTCTTACCCAACTGTGGATCTACCCTGTGGACTATGCAGTCAACTAGCCAGGCAAGATAGGCCCTTTGGTACTACAGGAGCATGGCTGTTATGAGAGAAATCAACTACTTTCTGATTGGATTTGAGGTCTGCTCCAATGGGAAGGAGTTTTCATCCCAGGTGCTGAAAACCTAGTCTTACATCTTTGTCTGAGAAGGTCACTGGGGAGGGGGAAGAGGAATCCACTCGTGATTGATTGAAAGGATGTGTTATGACCGTCAAATTGCCAGCTATGATCCACACTTTCTTTATGTCATGGATTCATGCTGCTCTCACCTTTGGTCAGAGAAGCTTCTATTTTTTTTGGATGACAGTGAGAGCTGGAGAAACTCAAAACTCATCAGAGCTCTGATAGTAAGTAAAGGCGGGGTGCTCAGTGTTACATGAGACTTCTTTGCCATGACCTTCAAGGCTCCGGGAATATTGTGGAAGAAGGGGGAAAGAAAGGATATGGGAGCCACGGAATAGAGAAGACTAGTTTGGGATACTCTCCTCCAGCTTTGGGTCTGTTACTTCATAAAGCTGTTGCTTTACCTCAACAAGCCTCCACAATAAGAGAGCTCACCAACATTTTCACATGGATGATGGAGGCAGAGCTTTAAAGAAAAAAAAAATGTTATCAAAATAGAAGAGTGACTCATTGGAAAATGGAGAGAGTTTGGGCTGGAGAGATGGCTCAGCGGTTAAGGAGCTTGTCTGCAGAGCGTGATGACCCGAGTTTGATTCCCCAGTACTCCTGTAAAGCTAGATGGAGCATGTGTCTGGAGTTTGTTTGCAGTGGTTGGAGACCCTTGTATACCCATTCTCTCTCTCTCTCTTTCTATCTCACTCTATCATAAATCAATCAATCAATCAATAAATAAAATATATACAAATAAGAGGGATTTCAGTGGAAGGGAGGAGGAAGAAGGAGAACAAGAGAAGGTATGGGAAGGGAACTATGTTCAGGCTGCATTATGCTCAAGTATTAAAAGTGTCAGTTAAGACAACTAATTTTTTTCATAAAATTAAAATCTAATATGAAAGAAAACCTCTTCAATCATCAGTACTGCTTTGCTCTACCCCTGAGTGCACTGGCATGTCCCTCTTGGGAGAGAGTAGCCCCGTATTAAAGCATCCAAACTAAGAACAGCGAGGCACTTAAGCTGTGTTGAGTCTGAATCTCCTGATTCTGTTATCTGTGGATTACAAAACGGACAGGGTAAGAAAACAGACGCTGTCCTCACGAGGGTGAATGTATCCTTTTGAAACCTGTCTGAGAAGTGTTGACTCTTGAGGGGAAAATGATCCTCTCTTGAAAAGTGTGATCCTAAATTCTGGGGGATAACACAGTGTCTGCAAACAGGAGTAAGTGACAGCCAGAATCTACCCATCTTTTGTAGCTTTATGGACAATGAACACACTAAAGCTTACTTAAAAAAAATAAAAACTGTGAGGGCTGGAGAGATGGCTTAGCGGTGAAGTGCTTGCCTGTGAAGCCTAAAGACCTTGGTTTGAGGCTCGATTCCCCAGGACCCACGTTAGCCAGATGCACAAGGGGGCACATGTGTCTGGAGTTCGTTTGCAGCAGCTGGAGGCCCTGGCATGCCCATTCTCTCTCTGCCTCTTTCTCTGTCTGTTGCTCTCAAATAAATAAATAAAAATAAACAAAGAAAATTTAAAAAAAAACTGACAAGTCATGCTACAAAGCAAAACCCCAAGACCCCACAACCATTTGTAAAGTGGAAAGATGAAGATGGAGTATGTTTCTTACAGAGACGGTGGACACTCCTGGTTCTCCAAAGGTATGTGTGTAACCCCCATGGACCTTGAGGATGCTCAGGCAGCCCACAATGCCTCTTTCTTGGCCTTCCTGGGGAGTAAGTAAACTGCCATGGTGGCTACTGGCATGAAAAACTAGAAGGCTAATGATATAGAGTACATTTAAAAACTTGCCCAGAAGTCAGAGGGAGTAACTCAAACACATTAGAGAGCACCATGATTGCATCAGGATGAGAAGTGGTCTTACCTCTGCATGGTCCTGAGTGGAGCTGCCTTGTGGGCCTATGAGGCAAAACAAAAAAACAACCTACTTTCCCTAGTTTGCTGCCTCCTTGGTCTTTTTCCCTCTGGGCAACAGAAAAAGCGAAGCCAGGCAATAACTAGTTTTATTGATGCTCACGAGTTTTTCTGTCCATTGGAACAGATGCTGCATTGCAGGAGACCATCATTCAAAGAGCAATTTTACATACTTGAATCATACTATAGAATCATAAATCATTAACATGACTCCATGTTGTGATTGAGATGTAAAAATGAGAGCAAAACACAGAGAGTGATTTAAGTGCTGAAGAGCCAGTGTTCCTCAAATTAGAAAGGCGTTATCTGATTATGAGGAAGATAATTCAGTGAAAAATCCAATGTTACTCCACTAGATTCCCCCCCCCCCCACACACACTTACTTACAGAATCACGCTTTCAGCACTCAGCCCCAAGAAAGAATTTTTTTCTATCGTATGGATGTTTATGTTGTCTTGAATGTCTCTAGAAGAAAGTACAGGCACATTAGATATTCATAAGCCACCTTCCCACTTCTAGTTTACTTGGCACCATGTGGTCTACGTGTGCATCTTGAGCGCACCCAAGTGTTAAAGCTAGAGAGGGTAATGAAAGCTTAAAGAGGCGTAACATAGTGCGGGTGTGGGTCTTTGAGCCAAGGGGATGGTGGAACCCCAGTTTCTTTTCTTGCTCTCTCTTTTTCTTTGACTATGAGGTGCCCATGTCCCCCCCATCAAGATGTGTCACTAAGAGACCAGAGCAAGAAAGGCAAACCAATCCTGAACTGGAACCCCTGAAACTATGAGCCCAGATAGCCCTTTTCTCTTTGCAAGTGAATTATGTCAGGCATTTGTTGTGGAGAGGGCAAGGCGGTGAGCATCTGCTCGACTGAAAACTTACAGTAAAACCTTTTGGAGAGACTGAATCTTGTGAACAGCTGGCAAGTGCTTAATACCTGTGTTGGATATTAACCTACAGAGAGAAGGACAACAGTGAAAGTGAGGAAAACTGAAGTTGCCATTTAAACAGCTTTTTCAAATACAAAACACCCACTTTGAACAATATGAAAACCTTCTTGGAAAAGACCATAATATTCTGAATGATGCAGATGTTCTCTATTTTTCGGATTCTACCCAAGATCTGCTAAGCTATTAAGCTAGTAAGCAAAGAATCTTACACGTTCAGGCATAAGGGAAGGGAGGGTATTCTGCTCATACACACATAAGGTTTTTAAAAGATTGATAAGTGAATATGATTTATATGTAACTTCCATGCATGTGACACAATTATTATAAGCTATTCCCTGTTTCCAGCCACAGATTACTTATTTTAAAATATTTTATTTATTTGACAGAGAAAGAGGGAGAGAGAGAGAGAGAGAATGGGTGTGCCAGGGCCTCCAGCCACAGCAAACAAACTCCAGACACGTGTGCCCCCTTGTGCATCTGGCCAATGTGGGTCCTGGGGAATCAAACCTTGATCCTGTGGCTTTGCAGGCAAATGCCTTAACCACCAAGCCATCCCTCCAGCCCCACAAATGACTTCTTGGAGAATGACTTCTTCTCATGTGCAAATGAATCTGTTGGGATTCTAGCATGAGATTACATGTTCTTTGACTTCAGAATATAGGAGTGACCTGAGAAAAGGCAATCATTCATGGTCCTTCATGGAAAGTGGCTAAAGTTGGGAAGAGACAGTTTCTTTTTCTTTTTTTTTTTTACCCTGCTATCACCATCCTAAGAGATTATCTATAAATTCTGAAGCCTGATGACTCAAGACCTACCCTGGGTCCTTCCCAAGGTTTGGCTTTCTCAGAAACAAAACCCGAGGACGTGAGATGGATTCCTGTAGCAATATTAAGTGTACCGTGAGTTCAGAGTGCCCAAGACAGGAAGTGTGAAATAAGGAAAGAGAAAGCTAATCAATACCAGGATGAATAATTGAATTGACTGCTCTTACTGGTGACTGCTCCTTAATCTCAAGGACTTGATTTAGGAGATTTCCAGAACATACATCAGAGCTATTGATATGAGTGGAGGAGTATCGTGAGAGAAGATTTAACCATAGATTTAATGGTTTCCTGATGGTCAAATGTGACACCATATTTTTAATGCTTCACTATTGGCTTGGACATTTATGGATACCCAGTGAACACTCTCTCTCTCTCTCTCTCTCTCTCTCTGTGTGTGTGTGTGTGAGAGAGAGAGAGAGAGAGAGTTATGCATGTTTGTATGTGTGTGAATGCATATATGTTGAGGTCAGACATTGACCCTGTGTCTCTTCCTCAGTTTCTTTTTACCTTAACTTTTGAGTCAGGGTCTACTGCTGAATATAGAGATTCCAAATTTGGCTGGACTAGCTAGTTAGTAAACCCAAGGGTGCCTCCTGAGTGTCACCCCATTGCTTGGATTTCAGGAATGTGCAGTCATGCTTGGCCTCTACATGGGTTTTGGGAATCTGAAGTCAGCTCTTCACGATTGGCAGCAACCAGTTTGCCCACTGAGCCAACTCCCCAGGATCCTAGTGAGATTTGGATAGAGATTTCTTTTATTATAATTTTTTTAAGATTTATTTTTTACTTTATTTATTTGAGAGGGAGGGAGGGAGGGAGAGAGAGAGAGAGAGAGAGAGAGAGAGAGAGAGAGAGAGAGAGAGAATGGGCATGCCAGGGCCTCTAGCCACTGCAAATAAACTCCAGATGCACACTCCACCTTGTGCATCTGGCTTAAGTGTGACTAAAGAGTCGAACCAGGGTCCTTAGGCTTCGCAGACAAGCGCCTTAACCGCTAAGCCACCTCTCCAGCCCCTTGATAGCTATTTCGTACCGTGGTGCAGAAGAAGTTCTGGAGTAGGAGTGAGGAGTAGGAAGGAAAGGCCAGGTCCTGGTGCACCTACATGAAGCTGTGCGGAGTCTAGGAAGCTACTGCTACAATGGTGATGGGCATTCATTGGGACATGGAAACCATCAGACACTGTTCTTTAGAGTGCCCCTAAATCATTCCAACGTCCCTCTGCTCCCTCTGTTTCTGGTGTCTGACTTACCTGAGCCACATGTGGTCTTGGTGGTTTGTCCCCACAGGCACCCTTACTGACGCACTCCTCACTGTGAAGGGCCACCGGTCTACTTGAGTTTATGACTCCTGAGTGGATTGTACTGATTTTTTTTTTTTCCTCTGCTTTGTATCTGGAGAGTCAGTAAATCCCACCTATGGCTCTCTGTAACAGTTCTCCGTTTTGCTCCCTGTTGGTTCTCTTTTGACTATTCATAGCATTTGAGATAGTCTCCCTCTGCTTCCCTGGGAGGGGGGAAGGGGGAGGAGGCACTGCTAATATACTGTTTTTGAAGACTTGTGGTATTAATTCTCTTAAAGATTTAAAAGTTGAGTATGGTGGCGAAGACCTATAATTCCAGTGCTTGGGAGCAAGAAGATTATAAGTTCGAGGCCAACCTAGGTTATAAAGAGAGTCATTGTCTCAAAGATAATGTTTCATATAGAAAAATGAGCTCTTTTTGGCATAGAGGCCACAGGTGAAAACAAAGGTATAAAGAAAGTAGCCCCCGGTACGTAGGCACGGCACAATGCATCATCCTCCAGCTCTCCCGTTTCCATAGGGAACTGCCTGCAAATGTGATAAGCAGCCGTGGGTCAGCTTCCTTCACCTTTTCACGTTTCCTTTCTCTGATTGCTCACTTTTTCCAAGGTGGAATCGGGTAGAGCGCAACCTTCGAGAATGGCTTCCTTCACTCACTGTGACGTATTTGGGGTTCTTCCAACGTTGTCAGGTCCGTAGGTCACTTTTAAAATTTTTTGCTACATTGCTCAGTGTAACTCAATCATATAAATCTTCCATAATTTGTTTATTTCCTAATTGAAGTTCCAGTTTTGGCAGGAAAAAGTATGAAGTTATTTGTACTAATGTGTATATATATATATATATATATATATATATATATGCATAATATAAATGTATATGTATATGCATATATATTATGTGTACACACATATAAAAGATGCCTTAAACATTTGTATACAATCTACATGAAACAGAGACACAGAATAAGAACCTGACTCTTTTTCATCTTGTGTAAATCTGAGGCGTGGGAGAGCTAGGTCGTATGATGAGCGTACGCGTAAGTGGAAAAGCAGCTTGGCGGGCATTTACATAGTGGTTGTGCCATTTTCCATTCTGTCAGCAGTGCATTCCATCTTGTGCTGCTCTGCATCCTTTGCTTATTTTCAAAAATTCCACTTTGCATATCAAAGTCATCTGTATTTATGATGGGACTCATAAAACTATAGACGTATCTACAGAAGAAAGTAAAAATCACCTCATTACCCAGAGATACTTTCTGTTAGCATTTGAAGTTGAAAGCTTCTACCAAAATAGCTTTCGCCGTTACTCTCCCGTAACCTTTGAGATTCTACTCGGGCCTGACAGAAACCCCGCCATAACTTGAAACACTCACAAGTCGACACGGTCCTATTAAATCACACCTCGCCTTCCTCTATTTTTAGATCTTTTCTCCATGTATGCATTCGGTATTCCCTTAATGAGACATCAAAGCAGGGACCATATTTAATAATTTTTTCCTGCAATCTCATAGTACTGTGTGCAGGTTTGGAATGTAACATGCGGTCATAATATACTGGGTTAATTGGTTGATATTTGTAAAACACTTCTCGCTTGTGCCACCAGGACTATATCAAAACCCTGATTTAATGAATCTATATTGCACGCATCAATGCGGGTTGGAGCAATTATTCTTCACATTAGAGGCAGGGAGGTCGGAGGCCAGCGGTCAAGAAAAGTTGCATGTCAACTCTGGTATGGACTAGACACAAGCCACTTCATCTCCCTGGGATAGGAAGCATGTGAGGTATAGGCATCAAGGTAGACAGTCTATCAAGTACCTTTACACTACCCTACTTCACCACCTCTTAGCTGAATTTGAGGTGTTGCCATGGCAATGAGCTGCTATCAGATTCAATTTAGCAAGCACAAGACTCAGCAGTGCTGACAATCTCCTCATTTCCTGGAGCGGGATTCTCGGCCATGTTCAAGCGAAGCACTTACGGGACCCTTTTTCACTCATTCCTATGCAAATCCTTTGGGCCATTCCTGGTTAGTTTTGAACTCCTATCTTCCGTTTCTTGGATGTAAAATCCTACATATGTCCTACCTAACTTAGAGGACTCTAGTATGATTGAACCCCAGTTTCCTGTGGATGTTCCTTCTAATCCTACATCCTTATTGACCACACATTATTTGTCTAGCCCTGGGGATTGAATATCAGTTGGTCCTCGTGTGTATGCTAGGCAAGGGTTCTACCACAAAGCTATATGCCTCTTGTTACCTGTTTTTGTTTTTTTGTTTATTCTTATTTATTTGAGAGCGACAAACAGAGAGAGAAACAGGCAGAGAGAAAGAGAGAATGGACGCGCCAGGGCCTCCAGCCACTGCAAACAAACTCCAGACGCATGCGCCCCTTTGTGCATCTCGCTAACGTGGATCCTGGGGATTTGAGCCTCGAACTGGGGTCCTTAGGCTTCACAGGCAAGCGCTTAACCGCTAAGCCATCTCTCCAGCCCCCTGTTTTTGTTTTAATTTATCTTTGAGGCAGGGACTTGCTAAATTGCCCAGGCTCGCTTTGAAATCACTCTGTAGGTAGGGTTTACACGTGTGATCTTCCTGCCTCAGCTACCTGAGTAGCTCGGTTTACGGGCCTGAACCACCATCCCTAGCACTGACATTAGCATTCGTTTTGGTGTGTGCGTGATGTGTGTGTGTGTTTTGTATCTATGGCTGTGCATGCAGATGCATAGGCCCTGTGTTCACAGAGGCTGAGGCCAGAGGAGGATGTCCAGTGTTCTCCTCTATCTCTCTCTCACCCATTTCCTTGAGACAGAGTCTCTCATTGAACCTGGAACTCACTGTATTTTCTTTTAAATTTTTTGTTTATTTATTTATTTGAAAGCAACAGACAGAGAGAGAGAGGGAGAGAGCGAGAAAGGGCACACCAGGGCTTCCAGCCACTGCAAATGAACTCCAGACACGTGCGCCCCTGTGTGCATCTGGCTAACGTGGGTCCTGGGGAGTTGAGCCTCGAACCGGGGTCCTTAGGCTTCACAGGCAAGCGCTTAACCGCTAAGCCATCTCTCCAGCCCTCACTGTATTTTTGGTTAGAATAGTAGACCACCGAGCTTCTCTGATCTTCCTGTCTCCACTGTCATCAATGCTGGGAGTGCAAGTATATACAGCCATGCCTGGCATTTTACATGGGCACTGGGGAATCAAACTCAGATCTTTGTGCCTGTGTAGCAAGCACTGTTACCCACCAAACTAACCCCCCAAAGCCTCCATAATACGTTTCTTGAGCTGTCCCCACTTCCCTCTTCTTAGTCATCCATATCCTTTCTTGGACTTGGTAAACAGCAATAAGGTGCTCAGATGCAAGCCCACGCTCAGGCACTTTCGGAGAACCTTGGCTCCCGGGTGGAGAGCACATTGTGCTGGATCTCATATTCTCCCTAGGCTCAGCAAGAGTTGGAATCGCCTTTCCCTTCTGTCTGTCTACAATTATAGCTCGGTCCTGTTTTCTTTCTTTCACACCAGAACTTTCAGCAAAAGCTTTGCGGTGCTATGCCATCTTTCTTATTTTTATTTTTTATTTTTTAAAATTATTTATTTATTTATTTATTTGAGAGCGACAGACACAGAGAGAAAGACAGATAGAGGGAGAGAGAGAGAATGGGCGCGCCAGGGCTTCCAGCCTCTGCAAACGAACTCCAGACGCGTGCGCCCCCTTGTGCATCTGGCTAACGTGGGTCCTGGGGAAATCGAACCTGGGTCCTTTGGCTTTGCAGGAAAACACATTGACCGCTAAGCCATCCCTCCAACCCTTTTGTCCTTTACTTTGATGAAGGTCACATAATCTCTGCATCAACAGAGGAAACCAAACCTCAAACTGGGGTCCTTAGGCTTCACAGGCAAGCGCTTAACCACTAAGCCATCTCTCCAGCCCAGCCATCTTTCTTTTCTCTCATTTGTCTCCAACCAGCTCCACTCCCTTCTTCATCCTGCTACCAATTAACAAATGTTTTGAGCATTTTAAAGTATTTTTTAAATCATTTTTATTTATTTATTTGAGAGTGACAAAGAGAGAAAGAGGGAGGGAGGGAGGGAGGGAGGGAGGGAGAGAGAGAGAGAGAGAGAGAGAGAGAGAGACAGAGCGAGAGAGAGAATGGGCACACCAGGGCCTCCAGCCACTGCAAACGAACTCCAGACGCGTGCGCCCCCTTGTGCATCTGGCTAACGTGGGACCTGGGGAACCGAGCCTCAAACCGGGTCCTTAGGCTTCACAGGCAAGTGCTTAACCGCTAAGCCATCTCTCCAGCCCCTTTTGAGTATTTTGAGTTTTCATTTTATTAGACGTTCTGAATCATTCGATGCTCTTTGCCAATCCCTCTCTCTTATTTTGGTTTCTGTTTTGTGGTACTGTTTTGTTATTATTTATTTTTTAGCAGGCTGTTTTTCCCCTTCCTGTTTGTACCGTGGGCAATTAGTCTTATTCCTCTGTAGCTTTGACTAAGAAAATCCTATTTGACTAAGAAGTTCCAAGGGCATGTGACTCTGGGTATGGTGACTGCTGGATTCACACCGTGTCTTGTTTTCCAAGGCTGTGGTCCTGTGAATGGGGTGAGTTCGGGGTTTATATGGGCTGTCTGTTCTCTCTACTGTGTCCTGGATTAGACCTTGCTTCATGGATGCTCCTGGATGTCTCATTGCTATGGCTACCTTTGTCCCTCTGGTTTTCACCGCCACCAAACACTTCCTCCCCAGTTCTTTTCTGTGAATAGGACTGGCCTCCATCAACTGTTCTTTGGAAATGTGACAGACTTGGCTGCTTCTTCCTCATTCTTCAACATCAGATTCATCCCAGAGTGTTCTTTGATTCCATTTCAAAACACATAAATTGGGTGGGAGAGATAGCTTAGCGGTTAAGGGGCTTGCCTGCAAATCCTAAGGACCCAGGTTTAATCTCTCTCCAGATCCCACAGAAGCCAGAAGCACAAAGGTGAGGCAAACACAAGGTCGCACATGCCCACTAGGAGGTGCAAGTGTCTGGAGTTCGATTGCAGTGGCTGAGGCCCTGGTGTGCCAATTCTCTCACTAAAAAAAAAAAAAGAAGAAGAATAAAAATTAAAAATGTAACTTGATTCCATGCAGTTTTGTTCATCCCCACTGACACCATGATATCTATCATCCTGATTTAAAAACATACTTCTTTTGTCTTCATATTTCTTGTTCTTTTCCAAACTGTTTTCTGTGTACTATGCGGAGCATTCGTCTTAAATGCGCTGTGAAGTGCTTCTTTCATTCCTGTAACTTCCAGCGTATGAGTCACACTTCTTACCAACGATGCTTATGCCTATCTCTTGCCATCCCCCAAATCAACTTCAGCCCAGGTGGCTTTCTTTTGGTTACCCCTGCCTTCAGCTCTTTCCTTCATCTGGAAGCCCCTCGACCATTCTTCACGAGGCCGCCTTAATCTTTGGAGCTCAGTTGCAAAAGCCGTTTCTTCAGAGGGGAGCCCCTGGTTGGCTCCCATTGCGACTGCATCCCTTTAAGCAGTTTTCCTGTTAATCCACCTACCAGGATTCCAAACCCTGCCTTGTCTTTTGTTAGTTTATCCAACGCCTGTTTCTCATCCACGTCGTGAATGGTATGAAGGGTTCATGGCTTCCCTGCAAGCCTACTTTCACCACACATTTCATGCCCTTAATAGTCACCGAGCCCAGTCACATGACCTGGGCTGTCAGTCGATGAGCACATGAGGGAACATGTACCACTTGTGTCCACAACACATGACCGGTCACAGAGTATTTGTGGGCAGTAGCTTGCTCATAGCTGTTAGTGCGTATCTTTGCATTGTTACTTAATCGAAGCAATGAGGAATTGTACTGTTACAACGAACATGACATGAAACCAAAGCAGAGAGCTGCGGTTTTACCACCTCTGCTTCCATACCCACCCCATGGAGTTTCTATACCATTCCACAGAAACAAAATGAAATCTTTGGTCCTTATAGAAAACACACAGGAAAAGAAATGGCTAAAATTATTCCACGGAGTGTTGAGTTTAAGACACTTAAAAAGATCTAGTGACCATCTAGCTAAATGGATTATTGGCTATAACTGTGTAGCTGAAACTCTCTATAACCCCAAGATAGTGCAGGAAATGGAGTTTGGAGGAACGCTTAGTTTTTAATTCATTTTCCCCCTCTGATCAATAAATTCATGTCCGATGGAAGTTGGAAGTGGGTAATCAGTGAGGAGCTCTGTGTCTCAATGGGTTGGCTTTGGTCAAATGATTGCTGAGAAATTATTTTGATTCACTCAACCATGGCTTATCTTCAAAAACAGTTAAAGGCCTAAGGGTAAAACGTCAGCAAATCTAAGTTCTGCAAATAGGTCTTTGAAAGAAAAGTAATAGGCACAGAGCTCTCCCTCGCGCTAGCCTGTTTCACATTCTGAGCTGGCGTTATTGCCTTTCTACCCTGAGTGCCCTTGATCTTGAGGTGGCAATAATAAAAATACCTCCCGAGACAATGAACCTAGTGGTGCACTTGCAATGACCAAGAACATTCCCACCTTTCCCGCTACTGGCTAATGCACTTGCTTTTCACAAACAAGTGACCCTGTGGATTCCAAGGCTCTTTGCCTTGTTGGTGCTTTAATTGATCTTTGTTGGCACTGCCAGGCACAGGCTGGAACCTTCAGGAGAGGGGCCTGAGCTGCCAGACATGGCTAAGGAACCCCTGGGGTTACAGGAGGCTACACCCATTCCAAGCCCAACACACCTGAACTTAGGCTTTGCCCTGTGACCTTTGGCCAGTTGCCTAGGAAACTCCTGATCAGCCAGCACCTTCACCACCCATGCCCCTGAGACCCTAGATCACCTTATTCCCCCCCCCCCGAACCCCGCCATTGCCTAGGTGCTGGAATGAATGTTCCCATATGCTAATGAGGCATCAGGAATGAACCTGGTGCATCCAATAGGACCCTTTCTCCTGCCCTCAGATGCTTAGAAACCCATTTCTCTGACAAACTGGGAGAACTGAGTGATTCTTTCTCTCGTCACGTGTGCACAATCTTGGTCTCCATGGTTTCCTGGGACACCTTCAGGGGAATGCGGCCGCCCTGGAGCAAGAACCCAGCGAACCCACAGGATCTGCGCATGTCTGTGCCTTGCTTGTGTGTGCGTGTCCCTCCGAGGAATCCAGAGACAGGGGCTCCTGGTGGAACTGGGTTCAGACTGACATGCAGAGAGGGGACTCTTGCTATTGCCCATGTTCTTCATCAAATGTCCATGAAGTTCAGAGATGGGATCAAGCAAGGTGGCCTGGAGTGGATGTGAAGGGAAACAAATCAGAAGTCTTTTAACCCTAGCTGAGTATAGTAAATGTGTACAGTTGGATCATGGGAGGAATATGAGAAGGTAGAAATAATAAGAAGGTAGAAAACAAATGGAGGAGGTAGAATCATGAGAGCCCTGTAAAAGTTAGTTCATTTTAGATTGTTGTTATTTCTTACTATTTGCACAAGAGATGGGTGTACTTTTTAAAATTTTTTAATGAATACACTGCGTATGCACACATCATGTGTTGATACAATCATTTTCCTCCTCCCTGCCCCCATTCCACTGAGGGCTCTCCTCAGTGGAGTTGCTAGGATTTCTCCCCATGGGGTTGTGGTTTATGCATTGTGGGAGCATCAGTCAGTAATTGGGGAGGGGACCAATGCCTCCGGGCCTGATGTCCCAACCTGTGGCTCTTACAGTCTTTCCACCCTCTCTTCCGCAAAGTTCCCTGAGTGTGTGTGTGTGTTTTAAGACTACTTCAGTGACAAAGCTTGCAGGAATTTCTTCTTTTTAAAAAACATATTTTATTTTTATTTACTTAGTTATTTGAGAGAGAGAAAAAGGAAAGGAAGGAGAGAGAGAGAGGGAGAGAGAGAGAGAGAGAGAGCGAGCGAGCGAGAGAATGGGTGCGCCAGGGACTCCAGCTGCTGCAAACGAACTCCAGATGCATGTGCCATCTTGTGCATCTGGTTTACATGGGTTCTGGGGAATCGAACCTGGGTCCTCTGGCTTTGCAAGTAAGTGCCATAACCACTAAGGTATCTCTCCTTCCCACAGACCTTTTTCTTATTGCTGGGGCAAAACACCCAGCATGTGGGAGGAAAGTGTTTATTTGGCTATCATTTCCAGGAGAAGTTTCATCAAGATCTGGAAAAACATAGCATGGGAAGGCAGTGCCTCACATAATCTGGGTGTGGAAGTAATCTAAGAACTGGGCTTGGAGCTGGGCTAATTAACCTCAAGGTCTGTTCCCAGTGACACACCTCCTCCAGCAAGAATTTACCTTCCAAATTGCCACTAGCTGGGGATTGAGCATGACATCTAATCACAAACACATGAGGGCATTTCACATCTGAAGTAACATAAACTGTTAGGGTTAGGCAGAGGAGATTTGATGAGCATTCATAGCAAACCACTTCAGGACACTAAAAGAAAAGGAAGACTTGGGTGTTCTCTGGGAAAGATGGTGGATTGTTTTGACTTCAAGACTTCAGGGTAATTATCTGACCAAACCAATGGGGGCTTACCAAGAACCTGCAGTGGAAGCAAGTTCTCAGCCTGCTGGACTTAGCAAAGTAATCTAGAAAAAGGGCAAGACATTCCTCCCAGTCTCATGTGCCAACCAATAGTAGAAATGTCATTTCTAGGTCGCCTCAAACCAGCCATCGTATGAACTGTGAAGCTATGTGAGTGTGTTCTCTGTTAGTCCAGGACACAAGCAGACACAGAGCCTGGCCGTGGTTCCTACACTCCATGGAGATGCGTTAGGGAATTTGATTTAGGGAATGCATGCTGCCAGCTGTTTTACAATTACTGACTTGGGGCTGCAAATAAATTTTAGCGAGTAAATGAACTAGCAGACACAGAATGTGTGAATAATAAGGATCAAGCATACATGACGAGAGTTTGTGACTTTAGGAGGCTTGATGATGTTGATGTTTCTATTAACTATTTCTCTATGAACTGAGAATCCGTGCGCCAGTGAAAAATGAAAATGATCGCCAGTAATATGCTTTCTGAATCATTCAATACGTATTGCAATATCACAGTCAAATGACAAAGTGTATATGGCACTATGGTAGGAACGAGTAGGACCTTAGACTCAAGGACAGTGGCCCCAGCTAAGTAGATGACTCAAGCAGTTCATTTACGTTCGTGGAATCTGTTTCTCTCCGTAAAAATGCTTGTGCACAAAGAGTTACATATGAGACAGTCAGAGAGCCTCGTTTCCTGCTTTCCTGGTCTCATATCTGCAAAACTGGAACTATTTAACTTTCATTTTCAATTCAAACTGTGCCATCATCTCCATGGAAACCAGACTCTTTAGTAATCACTGGGAATTTAATTAGCCCAGTGGCAGCATTGGCCCCGGCTTGATTTTTTTTTTTTTTTAACTTCTCTGGGGGTGCCAGGATGCTGTTTCAATGGCAAGGGGGACTTCTTTGACGCTCAAGTAAAAAGCGGGAACTGAGCTTCCTAGGTTCCTCCTATGTCACCCTCTTCCTTCTGATAAACCGGCCTCCATCACCCTTCTTATCTGCCTTCCTGTTTTTCTTCAGTCCCTGCCCTTGGCTTCGCTGTTCAGGATCATAGTATCGCTTAAACTTGTGTTCTTCATGACAAGGAAAATGACAAAGACTAGACAAATCACAGATAGGCTTTACATTTTGACAGAGAGAAGTGACTCAAATTTGACCTTTTCCATGATGATAAATGGCCATCAGAAATGACGCTATAAAGTAGGTATTTTCAAATTGGACATTTTTTTATGTTTCTTTAAGGGAAAGATATATAATGAGGACATGAAATAGCATTTGGAAAAAAAATCTATGCTACGAAGAGAGATTTTAAAAGTATTTTATTTATTTTCAAGCAAAGAGAGATAGAAGGGAGATAGAGAGAAAGAGAGAATGGATGCTCCAGGCCTCCAGCCACTACAAACAAACTCCAGATGCATGTGCCACTTTGTGCATCTGGCTTTAATTAGGTACTTGGAGAACTGAACCCAGATTGTTAGGCTTTGCAGGCAAGCATATTAACTGCTGAGCCATCTTTCGAGCCCTGTGAAGAGAGCTTTTAAAAAAAATCATGTATGATGGGCTGGAGAGATGGCTTAGCAGTTAAGCGCTTGCCTGTGAAGCCTAAGGACCCCGGTTCGAGGCTCGGTTCCCCAGATCCCATGTTAGCCAGATGCACAAGGGGCGCACGCGTCTGGAATTCGTTTGCAGTGGCTGGAAGCCCTGGCGCGCCCATTCTCTCTCTCTCCCTCTATCTGTCTTTCTCTCTGTCTCTGTCACTCTCAAATAAATAAATAAAAAATTTAAAAAAATCATGTATGAAAATGGTTATTTTGTTGCTGACAGTGATGTGAGTACATTATCATACATGAAAATTTCCATAGTGCATATTTTAAAAATAAGAAAATTCATTTTTTTGTGATCAGTTTAAGTTTTTCCATGGGATTTTGGAAGTTTTCATTAAAAACACAAAATTATCATCTCACAGACAGTTTGCAAGAACATCTGATTGACATTTGGGAAGAAAATTTGCTAGCTAAATTTTGTAAAAATATTTGCATAAGAGGAGTTGAAGATTGAACACTAAGTATGAAAATCCAGACACTGTAATTATGTAGTTTTTCTTCCGTAAGATCTACCTGTTTCAGTGAAGTTTTGTTCTCATCTTTCGCAGCTCTGAAAAATCTAATATTAACATGACCTATGAATTGCTTTTCTCAGTGTTAAACTAAGGATTAGAAAAAACAATAAGCTGTATCCCGTGACAGTGTTTTCTGTGAAATGCTATATTTAGTAAGCGCAAAAGAAATTTCAAAAATGTTATTAGCTTACAAAGTAGTGGATTTCCTTAGGTCATTTTCATACATGCTTAGTTTTGGTTGCCTCTCTTCCCCCACTCTTCCCTCCTCCCCATTTTTCTTCCTCTGACCCCCAGTATAAACTCTTTAATTTTCGCATCTCTTATGTTATATTGCCCTCCCTGAAATCCTCTTCATTTGCCTCATATGAGCCCCTTTCTAGTTTCCTGGCACCCACACACACTTACCCCCACATAAATGTACATCTAGAAAAAACAAAAGCTAGAATCTGCATATGAGATAGAAATACATTGTGAGTCTTTCTGATTACAAACATGCTGAGGTTCTGAAGAAGTCAGCGAAACAATTCCATTCACAATAGCAACAAAAAAATTCTTTGTCATGACCTAAACAAGGAAGTGTAAGACCTCTATGATGAAAACTTTAGAACATTCAAGAGAGAAATTGAAGAAGACACTAAAATTGAAAGATCTCCCATGCCCATGGATGGGTACAATCTATATTGCCCAAACGGACATCTTTCCATCTTAAGAGACAGTTCATAGAATGAGAGAAAATCTTTCCTGACTCCACAAATAACAGTAGACTAATACTTAGAATATACATGGAACTTAAAAAAAAAAAACACTAAACAGCAACAAAAATTATTTGTTTTTTGAGGTTGAGTCTCTAGCCCAGGCTGACCTGGAATTCACTATGTAGTCTTAGGGTAGCCTTGAACTCATGGTGATCCTCCTACCTTTGCGTCCCAAGTTTTGGGATTAGAGGCATGCACCACCATACCTGTCTCAACAGCAAAAGTTCTGTGCCAAGTAAAATATTATGAGAAAATAGAAACACAGAAGCATTTATTCATCTTTACCTTATTCTTTGTAATTTTTGCATATGTCCATGATACCCAACACCTCAGTTGTATGTAGATCTACTTCATAAATGAACTTATTTCGGAGCCTGTGTGTAATGGAAGGGGAATTCGGACCATATAGGTCACCATGTACTGCTTTGCTTGGGAAGAGCAACTTGTGATTCTGAAGAGCAGCCAAGTTGGAAATGGTGATAGATTTGTGCCGTGACATTCTGGAAAGTAGTTATAGGATTCAGAGTAATAATGGCCAACATTTATTGAACACTTCCTATGTACCAGGACCACACCAAGCACTTACAATTGATTATTTTATTCATGCCTCTCCATCACCTTAGGAGACAGGTTTTACCAGCCTCAGAGCTGAGGACTGAGAAAGGTCCAAGGACTTCCTCAAAGAGAGAGTGTGAGTGTGAGGGAGAGAGAGAGGCGGGGAGGGACGCTGAGGCTGGGTTAGGCCATTCTAAATCAAAAGCTTGTTCTCTTACCACGACTGGTGACCATGATGACAGTATCTCATGAGACTTGCTCACCAGAAGAATGCATTGCACATCTGAGTTCTTGGCTTCCTACCCCTGGAAATGCATCCAAATGAGGAAGGGAACTGGAATGTGGTCTGTAAGATGTCCCCTATCATAGAAGCACAGTTTCTAGTGGGTACAATTGCCTTGTTTAAAAACAAAAAGCTATAAAAGTGAAAAAATTAGGGCTGGAGAGATGGCTTAGCGGTTAAGTGCTTGCCTGTGAAGCCTAAGGACCCCGGTTCAAGGCTCGCTTCCCCAGGACCCACATTAGTCAGGTGCACAAGGGGGCGCACGTGCCTGGAGTTCGTGTGCAGTGGCTGGGGTCCCTGGCATGCCCATTCTCTCTCTTTTTCTATCTGCCTCTTCCTCTCTCTGTCACTCTCAAATAAATAAATAAAAATGAATAAAATTTTTTTAAAGTGAAAAAAATAAGATATGCTGAGTTAATGGAGTTAAGCTGTTTCTCTTTGTGGAAATCTCAGAGCTTTCAGCATTCATTATGAATTTCTATGAGATAGGAAATATATGGTGCCTTTCTTTTCCAAACATATTGGCAGTGTATTCCTTTTTTTTATTTTTTATTTTTTTATTTTTCGAGGTAGGGTTTCGCTCTAGCTCAAGCTGACCTGGAGTTCACTATATAGTCTCAGGGTGGCCTTGAACTCACAGCGATCCTCTTACCTCTGCGTCCTGAGTGCTGGGATTAAAGGCGTGCACCACCACGTCCAGCTCACTTTCCCTTTTAATTGGAACATTTCTATAAGATGCTTTCATAGCTAGAATGGAGGTCCCACTGGAGACCACACGTGGGGTTTTCCCTGAAATGAGCAATGCTACAGTCCAAGCTTTCTGGAAATCACTCACCATGGAAAATTGAAGATAGTGAAATTTGGAGAGATCTCTTGAGAATGACAGCTGTGAATTTGTCCTTGCCATCCATTCCTGGAAAGGAAGGAGCTGCTTGCTGCTTGACCTTAGGTAGACAGAGGGACTTGAAGAAGACTCTGGCAAGACTCATAGCTGCATGCTCCAGCTTAGGGTCACAGTGACCTGTGACTAAGAAGCTAGCTGTGGTGGTCATGGACTATGACATTGCTATTGGAATAGTGTCTGAACTCCTAGGAACTGGCCAAACAGCTCCCAATTCCAGGACTTCACTCCAAGAAGGTAAGACTTGGAAATAACCTTTCTTTGTTTTCTGTGTACCTTGTATGATGGACAAAGCTATTTCATATTATCTTTTTTGGCTGTGCATTGAACTTCTAGGGTCAGCATAATTATAAAGTTTATTTTTACAGGTGAGAGAAGCAAGACTCATAGAAAGTAAATGACTTGTCCCAGGTTCTAGAATTGCACAAGAAAAGAACAATTGTTAAAACCACGTTAGGCATCATTGTTCCTACCTTTATTTCAAGTCACCGGACTTAGCACACAATCAATCATAGGAGGAAGGGACTGTCATTTATGCAAATAAAGAAAACAAGTTCATGGACTTGAAGGTGACTGGTCTGATAGAAAGCGGAAGGCATGGGATCTGAATTTAGGCGCTTGGGCTCCGTGCCTCTCAGTTATATTCTTTCCATTATCCCACATAGACTCCGCGAGAATTTCCAAAGCATTAAAAGTTGCTCTGGTTAGACTCTCAACTCACAGTGTTGCCAAGTGACAACCTCTGGGGACCTTCCTGGAAGCTGATGTAAGAATAACTTTAATCAAACTACCACTTTGTGGTGAGCAGTTACTTTTACATCACAGTTGGGAGTCACAAAAGAGTTAATATTGTAAGTAGTTTCCCCGCTGCTCATTTCCAATATAAATTATTTACAAAGCTATTTTGTAGGTACACTTCAACTTGGTCCAGATAGATGATCACGAATTCTAAATGGCAAACATATTAAAGGTGTCAATGCTGGGCTCAGAACACTGGGCACATTGACAGTCTTCCTCCTTGTCCTATAATCTTCCCGAGTGCAGGGTGAACTGGATTAGAGTCAAGCATGATTAGCTTCCGTTCTCCATTCTAGCTGCTGTATAATTTATGGGTTTCAAAATATTCATTTTGTAGATTGGGAAAAGTATCTATTTTGGAGGTATGGAACACGTGACGAACTGTAGGAACAAAATGCTTTCTTCACACTTTATTGTCTAATACATGCTCAACAAGAAATTTCCTGTCCCCAAGTAGTCTTTTATTTCTTTAATTAATTTATTTGTAGAGTGGAGGCAGATAGAGAAAGAGAGATAATGGGTGTGCCAGGGCCTCTAGCCACTGCAGATGAACTCCAGATGTATGCACCACCTTGTGCATCTGGCTCATAAGTGTACTTATGGGGGGGGGGGGAATTGAACCTGGGTCATTAGGCTTTGCAGGCAAGCAACTTAACTGCAAAGCCATCTCTTCAGTCCCTCAAATAGTTTTATAAAAGATTAATTTAATTTAATTCATTTGAGGTTGACAGGTAGAGAAAGAGGGTGTGAGAAGGAGAGATAGAGAGAGAGGAAATGGGTGCACCAGGGCCTCCAGTCTCTGTAAACAAAGTCCAGATGCATGCACCACCTTGTGCATCTGGCTTATGTAGGTCCTGGGGAATCGAGCCTCAAGCCAGAGTTCTTAGGCTTCACAGGCAAGCACTTAACTGCTAAGCCATCTCTCCATCCTCCCCCCCACCGCCCCCAAATAGTTTCTTAATCCAAAATTTGACCTTGGAAAATCTAGTCATCATCTCCAAACCTGAAGCTTCCTTCTGTAATATCCCATAGTTTTTGTAAAACTGGGCACTTTTAAAATTATGATTCTTGTTTCCCATGTCTGTGTCCTCCAGGAATGTGTCATTCAGCCAGCGATGCTGGCCCTGGTTTGTTACTTTTAAGTTTCCTTTAAGTTTGCATGCCGGTCTCATCTTGTGACTCCTCTCTTCTTTACAATGACCTTTTCAGGTGACAGGCCAGGTTCCTCTCTCTCTCTATTTTTGTTCAAGCTCAGGTAGGTTTTGTCAACTTACTGGCCATTCTTTCCAGTGCTGGGCACTGAGCTTGGACTCTCCCATAAAGGATGTCTGCTGAATGAATATGTGTGCATGTGGCTCTGGTGGTCTGGTCCTTGCCAGGGAGAAGGTGTTGGATGAACTGGATGAGGGAGGTTGCTCACATGCTCCTGTCCGATGCCCTCCAACCATCTGCGCTGTCTCTCCAACACCACTGTCTCTGCATCCCAACCAGGCCAGGTAAGATCTCTCTGCCGCTTGGACTGGGCATTGTGGTTGATTACTGTGTGTCAGCTTGTGATTAATCCACAGCAGAATGGTGCTGTGGCATCCGCTGAAGATGAAAACATTCCTCAGAGCATTGGTCACTTCAGCCATGCACCCTCTGAGAAGCCCCAAGTGATTTCTCTAGAAAACAGCTGCTGCTTTTCTCTCACTACCTAAGCAGGAAGCTTCCATGATCAGCCTGGCCCATCTTCTCAAGGGCCTATGCTGTGCTGGCCTTGGGTCTGCTTGGGCTTAGGGATGAGAGTTCTTCCCAAGTGGACACATCAAGGGTTGGGGAGTGTAGCAGACAGCTTCAGGTTCACGGAGATGAACTTCCAGACCAGGCACAGTGATGGAGTTAGGGATATTTATTGACGCTTACAGATCCAGGGGAAGTTCCATAATGGCAGAAGAAGCTGGCCCTGCTTTCACAGGTCCAACCAGAGAGACAAAAAGCCACAAGACAAAAACCCAAAAGCCACACCACACAGCACACTTAGGAATTCCAGGTGGAACTCAGACATTTTGCATATCTTTTCTTTTTAATTTTTTTGTTTATCTTTTATTTATTTGAGAGTGACAGAGAGACAAAGAGGCAAAGAGAGAAAGAGACATAGACAGAATGGGCACACCAGGGCTTCCAGCCACTGCAAACGAATTCCAGATGTGTGCATCCCCTTTGTGCATCTGGCTAATGTGGGTCCTGGGGAATCGAGCCTCGAACCAGGGTCCTTAGGCTTCACAGGCAAGCCCTTAACCACTAAGCCATCTCTCCAGCCCCACTTTGTGTGTCTTTAGACCGGAATTCCAAATCTACTACCATAGCTTAGGGCTGGAACCCAGTGACACACCTCCTCTGCCCAGGTGGCTGCAGGTCTAAATTACAAACTCTAATGAAATCCTGAATATATGCGGGGGGTGGGGGGCATTCATTTAAACTACCACAGTGAGTCTCTGGGGATATTTGGCTAGCCATGTGTAGTCTCAGTGTCCACAGCCTAGCAAACTCTACTAAGACCATGTAGATGAGATAGAGTACTGTATGGAAGCTAGAAGAAAACAGATGTCTCTCAACGTATATTCCCAAGTAGACAGCACTGCCCAGGGAGCTTTGGATTTTACTGTCTGCTTTCAAAGAAAAAGGAGCTTTCCCCCCTCACTCCCTTCCTTCCTCGCTCTCTCTCTCCCCCCACTCCTCTCTCTTTTCTTTCGGCCCCACTCCACTCCCTCCTCACGTTCTCTACCTTGTATTAGGAATACCCCTCTCCCTGCAGCCGAGGACACGGTGGTCATGAAAACTCCATTCTCATTCTAGGCTGGTTATTGAAAAGAAGGAGCAAAGGAATGAAGGGAGGGACTGAGGAAAAAGTTCATCTTGATGACAGTGACCCTCTTCTCCACATCTTGCCTCCCAGGGCTACCCGCTTGGAGATGGTGGCTCTTAGTGGGTGGCCACTCCCAGAAACGACCGCAAAATCAATATGAATGGAAGTATCTGCAACTCCCTGTCGCTGAGGCTGCAGGAGTGGCACAAGAGGTAGCAGTTGATCTAATGTGGGGTGGGGCTTGGCCTGGTACCTTTTTATAATCTACCGTCCAAGCTGTCCCTAGTTCTACCTGTGCCTGAGACGGAGCCTTTCAGTCCAGCTCCAATGGCTGCTGGGCGCTGTCTGTCCTTAAAGCCTGTCTGCATAGCCAGTGCCTCTCAGGCTCAGATGAGGTGGTTGTGTTCACTTGGGTGGGGGGGTCTGATGGGGCAGGAACATGCCCCAGACTGTCCTTTAGGATCAAGGGCTGTACTTTGGCTGGTTCAAGTTGCTTTAGTACCTTTCCAAGATCTTGACACTTGAAGGGTCTGCTGCTCAGAGTGCTAGAAAGGAGAGAACCATTTGGAAGTGAAGGAGTCTGCGAGACGCCTTGTTTCCTTGTCTCAAAGGTGGACACCCTCCTTCCATACTGGGGCCTCCCTGCACGCTGGCTCTGAATTTTATGGACTTGGGATAGACGGTGATGCTGAGAGTCACGAGTCTGTGAAGGTCACGATTCTGAGAGTAGGCACTTTGAGGGCTGCAAAAGATCTTGAAGAGATTAGAGGCCCCTCTTCCGTGATGACATGTGTTGTTAATTTTGCTTTGCACATGAAGAAACCTGTCTGGTGGGGATGGGGAGGTTGACACTGCACTATTGATGGGGAAGAAATTTTAGTTGAGCTATGGTTGCCTCACCTGGGACATGTCGCTTATTGAATCTGCTCTACACTTGTCCTTGTATCTGACGTCTGGTTAGAGAGACATCAGTCTTACTTCCGAATTACCGTGGAGGTGAGGACATGCCTGCTTTTGTGAGGCCTGATCTGCAGATAGGTGCAGTGGAGTCGGTGATTAACTATGCGCTGAGTGGGTCCTGTAGAACTGTTCTTTACTCGTAAGCCCTGGTGTCTGACTATATCCAATATCATCGGCTCTGGGTTTAGCATTGCCTCTTCCAGGTCCTTCTTTTTGGCATGCAAATTCCCCTGGGAAGAAGAATGTCAGGACACAAACATACCGCTGGGAAGTTTTGAAGCAAGTGACTTTCTCACTGGTGGAAAGGAGTTGAGCTTCCTGCGGGAGAAAGCACCCTGACAGGAGGTAGGTTGTCAGCACAAAAACACTGACATCTCCATGGTCACCAGGAATTCTTTGCTCTTGAGGAGCTGACCTGCTCAAATGGAAAGTTCACCTAGATCATCAGTGTTCGAGAAGGAAACTGTGGCCATATTTCCTGGAGTTGACAATGGTAGATTACTTGGCTTTTCTAGGCAGGTTTCAGATAGAAACAATTGAGTAATGTCAGTTCTGCACAAACATTCTCGTGATCATGGCAACATCCTCCGATACTTACAACACTGACGGTCAGGGAGATGGCTGACCACTTTGATCCAATAACCACAGCCTGTGTCTAAGAGGGCTGGACTTGTGGTGCATGCTGTTCGCAGGATAGCTCCGTGGGAGAGCACATGGGGGAAGTGTTTGAGAATAACAGGGTGTAAAGACCAAACATCACTGTGATCATGTGGATCTTTGTCTGCGTCAAAGGTCAGTCATAGCCAGGGCTTCTGCCTTTCTTGATTGTTGCCACTGTTGAGTGTGGTCTACTAAAGGTCAGTTTCCAATCTGAATCACTGTCAACGTGCTCCTCTTCCACGCCAGAGTCTCTGGTAGTTTTAGTCTTTAGCCTTAGGCCTAAACATCTCTGCCTTAATTTCCCTTCCAATATTACCCAGCCACATCCACTTAAACCTGGATACACCCTTCCACAATGTACCTTCTCTTTGTGGTTGTACTTTCTCTCCACCCCTCTGCCAACTGTGAAATTTTGTCTCCCTGACTTCAGTCTTTCTAAATCATGTGTTCCCCCATGCCCCAAAGAGTCATTCTATTAGTCTGGCATCAGGGCACTGGGTTAGTCCTGTCTTTCATGCCCAGTGTCTTGCGGCTTTAGAGATGTCTTATTTTTGGGAGTTAATGGGGAGTAGTCTTTTCTTCCCAAAAGGATTGAGCTCTTTGAAGTGAGAGCTGACCATAGATATCTCATGGATCTTTTATTAGGCTTCTTTATTTTTTTAACAAGTTTAAAATTTTTTTTGTTCATTTTAAAAAATGTATTTGAGAGTGGCAGACACAGAGAGAAATGGAGAGAGAGAGAGAGAGAGAGAGGGGGGGGGGGGAATGGGCATGCCAGGATCTCCAGCCACTGCAAATGAACTCCAGACGCGTGTGCCCCCTTGTGTATCTGGCAAACGTGGGTCCTGGGGAACCGAGCCTCGAACCGAGATTTTTAGGCTTGACAGGCAAGTGCTTAACCGCTAAGCCATCTCTCCAGCCCTTGTATCAGGCTTCTACTCCATGTATGCTCAGGCCCTCTTCCCAAAACATCCTTCTCTACTGTTTCTGCTATATATATATATATATATATATATTTTTTTTTTTTCTTGACAGAACCATTATCACCTAACGTTATTCAATATCATTTGTCACCCTAATGAAAATGTCAGTTTTATAAAGGTAGAACTTCATTTCTCCTGTAACATCTTATATGCATAACATGCCTACAATGTAGTGCGCCCACAGGAAATGAGTTTTGAGTGGTGAACTGATTGAATGGATTCTGATTGAAATGGATAATTTATACCCCAAATGATGGAGTGTAACTGGAGAAATGCCAGTCCTTCTACCATCCCTGGGGTAGCCATAATTCCTAAAAGTGAACCTTAGCATGGCTCATTTCCCAGATACCACACAGGGGTAAACATAGTTGAGCACCGAAGAGTCCAGAATGATTCATTCTGTAGAGTTACTCCATGTCTCTTGTCAGAAGAACTCTATGATCAAGAACTGTAGGCAGGCCATTTTTACTGCTCCAATAATTATATATATATAATAATTTTATAATATATAATAAATAATAATATGTGTGTGTGTGTGTGTGTGTTTAGTGCACTTCTTACCCCACAGATTGCTGTGAGGCTTAAGTGCCATAAGGAATAATAAAAAGTATTAAATCAGACCTGGAGAGATGGCTTAGGGGTTAAGGCACTTGCCTGCAAAACTGAGGACCCAGGTTCCATTCCTCAGTACCCCTGTAAGCCAAATGCACAAGGTGGTGCATGTGTCTGGAGTTTGTTCACAGTGGCTGGAGGTCCTGGTGTGCCTAGCTCTCTCTATCTCTCTTCCATTCTCTCTCTCTCAAATGAGTAAATAGATAAATAAAAATATTTTAAAATTATTTATTTATTCATTTGACAGAGAAAGAGGGAAACAGAGAGAAAGAGACAGAAAGAGAGAATGGGTGTGCCAGGTCCTCCAGCCACTGCAAATGAACTCCAAATGTATGCACCCCCTTGTGCATCTGGTTAATATGCATCCTGGAGAATCAAACCTGGGTCTTTTGGCTTTGTAGGCAAATGCGTTAACCACTAAGCCATCTCTCCAATTCCCCCCAAAATATTTTTTAAAGTATTAAATCATAAGTCAACATAAAAAGTGTAAGCATTACCCAGCTAGCCGTCCCCGTGAAGAATTTGAATCGATTGAATGAGGATGGCAAGGAAGCTGTGGACTATTAGTATTGAAAACACTTTTAAAAATTTAATAAGGTAGAATGAATAATTGAAAAATTAACAGGGCTATGCTGGATGTTGTAGCTTTGCTTGTGGGAAGGAGTCCTGTGACAAGGAAGGATGACTTTGTCGTTTGAGAAACACAAATGCTACATTTCTATATCTGCGTGTTGATTGGTGGATTCTGTCCAAAAGCAGGAAAAGAAGGCATCAAAGTTGTACAAGGATTAAAAGGGGGAGGGACCACCCTCGCTGTCCTCTCAGACCCATTTATTGTGCCTCAGTGACACACAAAAAGCCTTACTGCCAGTATCCCACTTAATCCTTTCACCGCTCGTAAAAGAAAGGTAGGTATTATTATCATTACCTTTTATTCTTCTGGCTAAGCAGAGGCGATAACTTAGTACAAAGTGATGAAACCCTTTTTATGAAAGGATTTCATAGGAATTGCTAGCGGAAGAGAATTTTCGAAATGCTGTTCGTCTAAGTACTTCATTTGTTTTAATGCAGTCGGTACAATTAAACGGCACAAAATTGGAGAAGCTAAGCCAGTTTTCCAAGGTTACCCAGGGAAGAAGGGAAGTTGCTGATGAGCCCCGAGCCCAGTTGGTGGCACTCCTGCCTTGGTGCTTCTTTAATATAGCCTCTGCTTGTGTCCTCTGACTTTTCCATGCTGCCAACCACAAGTGATTCAGTTTTTATAACCAGAAAAAGCTATTTTCATGCCAAATGGGGGGGGGGGGGCTTTGCAGGGGTCTGGGAGAAGAAACAGCTTAGATCATAGAGCAGTGTACTAGTAAGGAAGGTCCTGAAATTGTCCCCACCTGGAGAAAGCAGCTGGTCCAGTAGCCATTGTCAGGCATTTTAAGCAGGTCTTGATGGCTCACATCTGGGTGGAAGATGGTTTTCAGTAGGGTGGAAGGTGGGGGGGGGGGCAAGATTTGAAGGTGCGGCACATGCAGTCGAGAGAGACATGTTTACTAAGATGGAATTATGGCTTATTGACTTGCAAAAAGCAACTCTCAGCTGCCTCTGAATTATATTGACAGGATGCAAAGGCAAGAGACTATTGCATAAACCTTATTTACAGATCAATAGATAATCTTTTCTACAAAGAGGTCAGACTCAGGAAGGTAGAGCAGTAAAAAAGAAATACTGCCTGCAAATACAATATTGACTTCAAAAAAGAAAAAATCCATGCAGATGAATCCTTTGATGCAGATTCTTCTAGTTAAAGAACATTTCTTTCCTCGCAAGGCTTTTTCACTAACTACTCATGGAAACATGGAGGCATTGATGAAGAGGGCTGATTTCTAGCATGACAAGGAATGGACGTGGAGAACCCCGGGTCGCACGGAGTATCCCCAACCCTCATAATCTCTTGCTTCTGGTGGCTGTGAGATTAAATATTTATCCTAGTTTAAGGCAGCTACACAGAAACAAATCAACAACATTGATCTAAGCAACAACTCAAACCCACTGGTTGCTAATGGAGCGCTTCATCCATTTGGGGCTTTTGTTTTGCCTTTGAAAACTTTGAAGCAAGTTTTCATCACACCCCGAAGAACACGTGCCATCTCTGTCAGCTGCCTCTACCTGGATTTCGGATTGGATCGAGACGCTGTTGTGACTGCTGCTCTAATTAGAATAAACTAAGCTCTGTCCATCTCCCAATTTATTTGCTGAAGTCCTAATCCTTGTAACTTTACTTGGAAAAATTGGATATTTAGGAGATCATGAAGCTTAAGGGAGGTGATAAAGGTTGGGACCCCTTGTGGTGGTTTGAATGCAACTGGCCTCATTGCCTCAGGTGTTTTTTAAATTTAAATTTTATTTTATTTATTTGAGGGAGAGGCCTCCAGCCACTGTAAACGAACTCCAGATGCATGAGCCACCTTGTGCAGCTGGCTTCCGTGGGTCCTGGAGAATCGGACCTGGGTTCTTTGGCTTCACACACAAATGCCACTAAGCCGGCTATCTCTCCAACCCTGGTTTTTTTTTTTTTCTAAATTTTTTAAAATTAAAAAAAAATTATGTATTTTTTTAAATTTTTTTGGTTTATTTTTATTTATTTATTTGAAAGCAACAGACAGAGAAAGAGGTAGAGAGAGAGAGAGAGAGAATGGGCGCGCCAGGGCCTCCAGCCACTGCAGACGAATTCCAGATGCATGCGCCCCTTTGTGCATCTGGATAACGTGGGTCCTGGGGAATCGAGCCTCGTACCGGGGTCCTTAGGCTTCACAGGCAAGCGCTTAACTGCTAAGCCATATCTCCAGCCCTTATTTACTTTTTTTATTAAATGGAAACCTTATATGGGCCCAACATGTGTTGTGACTATCATTTCCCTCTTCCCTGCTCACATTCCACTGGGAGATTGCTGGTATTCACCATGGGATTGTGGGTTAGAAGTTGTGAGAGCAACAGTCAGTCACTGTGTCACTGTGATTGTGTGTGTGTGTGTGTGTGTGTGTGTGTGTGTGTGTGTGTGTGTTTACCTTTAGACAGTCTCTCCTGCCCTATGGCTGTTACATTCTTTCTGCCCCCTCTTACACAAAATTCCCTGAGCCGTGGTGGGTGTGTTTTAATTCTAATTTAGTGTTGAGCTCTCAGCAGCATCTGGATTTCTGCTCCGGTGTGTTTTGAGTCTCCTCAGTGTCTGTCTGCATCACCCCGGCCCATGTTGTCAGGCTTTCTGTGGAAGCATCACTCTTGCTCATCTCAGAAGTTCCACTGTGGTTTCATCTGGGCCCTGGCTGATGTTCCAGGGGTGGTTTACCTTCTGCATGGGAGTCAGCTTTCCTTGTCTTATTGATAGAATCTGATTGTCCTCAGTTCTGTCTGCCTTCTGATTTCACCACGAGAGCTCCAACATTAACCATGTTGAACAGAAGCCCCACTACGGATTCTCTGATAAAGCTTCCTACTTTGTCTCCAGCAGGTGGATCCCTGCTGGAGGTGATGTGTCACTGGGGGGTAAATTTTGACTCTAGCTTTAAAGTGCTCAGAACAGGCTTCTGCTTGCTGGTGCTGGCTGCTGTCTCTCTGCTGTGGATGTACGATGAAGTGAGGCAGCTTTGTCGACCATGACGAAGCTTCTCCTGGAATCTGTAAGCCTGACATGAACCCTTTTCTCCAATGAGATGCTTCTGGTCAGGTGTTTGTCCCAACAACAAATGGTAACTGTGACAGACCCTGATCCTACTTGATGACTGCCTGTAAGCAATGATAGCAGAAGCTTGCTCTTGCTCATTTGAGTGAGGCCTATGCTCTGTCTGCTATCTAAGGATGAGAAGAAAGGAAGACCTCCAGCCAGAATAGACTCACCCCCCCCCCACAACCAGGAATCGAAGCTGCCAATGTTTTGTTTTGATCTTGGACTCCCCGGTCCTCAGAACCATCTGAAATAAACTTCTTTTGTTTAAACCAGTCTATGGTGATTCGCTACGGTCATTAGAGCTGAGTACGAAGATATTGTTTCTGTGGCCGAATCTTTCAGATTAGCAGACCCATTGCACATTCACTTGATCTTATTTAGTCATTTGGAAGACATTTCAGAAGGGCTACAGACTGAGCCCTGAATAGAAATCAGAGTTTTTCCAGTTCCCAGTGGCATCATGGGCCATATGCTGGGGGAGATGTGAACAGCTGGGGAAGGTTTGGAAGAGGCTTACCATATACAAAATCTGGTCTCAAATTCCCAAACAGGGGAGACACATGACACAGGGAGTGAGAAGATTTTGTTCAGTGTAGAATTATGTAACGGCTACGTACTGAATGTTTGTACCCCTGAACCTCCCCCCGCACAATGTACATGTTGGAATCCTAACCCTGGGATGTGGCAGTCTTTAAAGGAGTGGGGCCTGGAGACAGATAAAGCTTAGTTGAAGTCATGGGCTTTGGATCCCCATGCTGAGATGAGCATTCTCATAAAGAGAGGAGACACGAGCTCTCTTTCCCACCCACATGCATACACCAAAAAATGGCTACGGAAGGACACAAGGGAAAAGGCTCTCTCCTTACCAGGAAGAGAAGTCCAAGAGCTGACCTCGGGGTCCTAATGTCAGACTTCCAGTCTCCAGAGCCTTGAGAAATAAGCCCGTGGTGTAAACCGTCCAAGCTATGGTATGCCACTGTAGTGCCACGGACTAAGACCCTAACTATTCTGTTTTAACAGTAATGCAGGACCCTTTGCTAATGATGCAAACTTTCTTAAATTTTTAGAGTTTTTTTTTTGTATCCTTGGCGAACGGACTGAAAATGCTCTGAGAAGCAACCTTTCAGAAAACCACTGTGGCTGGGATCACAGTTCTTCTCTCTGTGTATGAATGGACACAGGAACCGTATGGGACAAATGCGGATCCCTTCTGAGCACAGGGACATGTGCAACTGTACAGGCTGTGTGCACACTCAAGAGGATGACTCATGTCAACTGAGGCTAAAACAAGCCATGTGCATATCGGAAGTCCAGTGCCTAGCACAAGATTTCTCAACTAGCAAGTAGCAGAGTCGGGCCAAAGCACTGGCTTTTCTGGTGCCGAGACTCGTGATGATTCTGATATCACACAGTTCCTCCACTGTTAACATTCCTAACCAGGTTCCCCTCTGCAGAGAGCACACAGTCCTTGTCTCCAGTGAACACAATCCTCTTAGACAGTCAAGACTCCCGTGCCTGAACCTAGGAGAACTCAGAACCCTAACCTCTGAGCAGGACTGATATATGATTTGGGAGTGCAGTGTAAATTGGAAATGCAGGGCCTCGTGTTTAAAGAGGCGTAAACAATGGGCCTGTCGAGATCGTGGCAACAAAGAACCAAACTGAGTGTTCTGAGCAGATACACTGGTGAAACTGTGCCAGTTGGGTACCCATGGAGCTGGTGTGCCTCGGACATCAACTCAAGAGCAGCCAACCTTCTTTATCAGGTCAAATCCTTCTCGAAAGTCCCATCAGAGAGTAGAACTTCTGGATCAGAGGAACTCTGTTGGCTAAGTCTCATTCTTACTTCTCACTCAGAGAGCTGAGGCCCAGTACATTTTATTGTTGTTATTTTAGTTTAGAGAGAGCAAAAATGAGAGAGAGAGAGAGAGAGAGAGAGAGAGAGAGAGAATGGGTGTGCCAGGGCCTCAGCCACTGCAATTGAACTCCAGATGCGTGCACCACCTACTGGGCATGTGCCACCACCTTGCACTTGCCTCACCTTTGTGCGTCTGGCTTATCTGGGATCTGGAGAGTAAAACATGGGTCCTTAGGCTTCACAGGCCACCTTAACTGCTAGGTCATCTCTCCAGCCTCCAGTATCTTTTTATTTTTTCCCCCGAGGTAGGGTTTCACTCTAGCTCAGGCAGACCTGGAATCCTCTATGTAGTCTCAGGGTGGCCTCGAACTCATGGCAATCCTCCTACCTCTGCCTCCCGAGTGCTGGGATTAAAGATGGGCACCACCATGCCTGCCCCCCCAGTATCTTTTATTAGGCCCATTAACCCTAATTTTTATGGACCAAAGTTTAGGGCCAAGGATATAATATTATTAGAAACATGCATTTGCTGATCATCTACAAAGACAGACACTGTCTTTGCACTTTTTCTTTTTTTTTTTTTGTTCATTATTTATTTATTTACTTGAGAGCGGCAGACATAGAGAGAAAGACAGATAGAGGGAGAGAGAGAGAATGGGTGCGCCAGGGCTTCCAGCCACTGCAAACGAACTCCAGACGCGTGTGCGCCCCCTTGTGCATCTGGCTAACGTGGGACCTGGGGAACTGAGCCTCGAACTGGGGTCCTTAGGCTTCACAGGCAAGTGCTTAACCGCTAAGCCATCTCTCCAGCCCTGTCTTTGCACTTTTTAGACACTTTCAATTGGCTAAAAAAAAAAGTAGCCTCAGGTCCACTTTCCTTCCTTATGTCTACACCTTCTGCACTGTGACTGCAGCTTCTCCTGTCAAGAGGGGACACCTGCTTCTCCACCTCCTGAATCTAGGCTTTTTCTGTTAATTTCTTTAGCTAATACAACGCGTTTGAACAGATGGCGTGTCGTTCACAGTGTATACTGAAGGAGCTTGTACTGTTCAGCTGTCTTTCCCAGGACTGAGGTGCAAACATGCCGATGCTGGCTTGCTGAAGATGAGCATAGAGGGAAGCAGAGCTGAGTCACTCTGCCTGAGACCGTTCAGAGTGCCCAGCCCCTAGGTGGTCTTCCGACCAGCTAGAGATGTGTGAGTGAGCCTAGCTGACATCAGGCAAATGTGGTTCAGATCAGCAGATTGATTTGGCTGGCCAAATGGCGCAGGTGAGAAATGATGGATGCTTGTTACTTAAAGGCTCTGTACAATATTATGACATTAATAGAAGACATGGACATATTATTATTTCCCTGGTCTTGATGAGGAAACAAGCTGTGAGATGTTAAGTCCTTGCCTGTGACATATATTTAATGAAAGGACCCAGGAGGTTTAACTCCAGAATCCAAATTCTTGTCTCAAGCCATATATATATATATATATGTATATATATATATATATATATATATACATATATATATATATATATATATACATATATATATATATGTATGTGTGTGTGTGTGTGTGTGTGTGTGTGTATACACATACACACACATACACATGGTCCTACCATAAACACTCAAGTATCTGTCAACCTTCAGCTAATGTGAACACCCTTTGAATCCAGTTGCTGTTGGAGGCAGGTCCAAAGAATAGAACTCAAAGACCACAGATCTCTGCTGATAAAATACCGAGTCTGTTGTCAACCAAAATGTACAAATTAAACACTGCTCTCTATCAGGGGGAAAAGAAATGCTTATGGGCCAAAGCAGAGAGGGAAATGTTCAAACTAATGATGGAAAAAAAGTGTGGTTGCATCTCAGCACTGTCATGACTGAGTTTTGTAAGGGTTCTGCATGACAGTCCCATTAATGCAAATGGGACTCCTGATTTGCAAATACAAACAAAGTACAGTTATGCTAGTGGAATTTGCTCATTAAACTCACCACCTGCACTTCTGTAGCATCCTCCCATCTTTGATGTAAAAGCAATTATTCCCCCAGAGAAGCAAGCGAGTATCTAACTAAACTAAGAATGCATAATTTAATAACAGAAGAGGTGGCAGAATATGAGATCTTACAGATATCGGAGGTTCGGAAGGTTCTGGAAGGCCTCAGCATTGATGGACAACAGTTTGTTCGCCTTTTCGATTCTGCTGTAAAAGAGGAAGGTACATGTGATTGATCCCACAGCAAGGAAGACCATGGTATTTTATACTATGCAGAATACATCAATAAATCATTTACGGAGTCATCCATCCATCCATCCATCCATCCATCATTTCAAGAAATACTGAACAAGGGAATGGTAACTTTTCTTTCTTTTATTATTTTTATTAGTTTTGTATTCAGCAATTACAGGCAGTTTGGTGCCATTATTAGGCTCATCCATGACCTACCCCCTCCCCATCGGCCCCTCCTTGTTGAGGTATAGGGGTCGTGCATTGTGGAGTTAGTCCACAGTTACCAAGCAGTGATCTCTCACTATGCTGATTTCTCCCGTGAAATTCCGGCAGACAGTGGCTGGGAACAGGTCCGATTCCCTCCGCACTGTAGACTGGGGCAGATGCCTCACAGCTCGTGGGCGGTGGTGACTTTCGCCCCGTTGTTTTCAGCCTGGATCCATAAGCAGGAGGTGAAGCCTATTCACATTTGGATTCCCACAGAGAGCCCAGGTTTTCCTCCCCTGGCTGGATCAATGCGTACTTGCAAAGAGCCTTTTCATTAATTACTTCCTTCCTGTTTCATTAGCTTTTATGTTGCAGTAATCGGTAGTTAACCAGAACCAAGTGCCAGGCAATTAATCACTTAAACACCGTCAGCGTGGTATGGTGAGTGCGTCTGTTTGCCGCTAGTTCCCCTTCTCCCCTCTGCCTAGCCCATTGGACTGCAGAAAGGGATATTTTTAAAAAAAAACATATTTTATTTATTTATTTATTTGAGAGGGAGAGAGAGAGAGAGAGGGAGAGGCAGATAGAGAGAAAGAGAGGATGGGTGCACCATGGCCACCAGCCACTGTAAACAAACTCCAGATGCGTCACCCTCTTGTGCATCTGGCTTACGTGCGTCCTGGGGAATCGAACCGGGATCCTTAAGCTTCAACTATGTCTTTGCTTCATCTCTCTGGTAGGTCCTGTGAGTTTGAGACTCCGTGAGGTCTCTTTCTCCAACCAGGGCATGAGAGACTGGAGAAGAGCGGAGGTTACGAAGGTAAGGACAATGAGGAAGGGGAAGAGAAGGAGGCGGCATGGATGGGAAGGGTGAAAGGACTGGAGTCTTCCAAGATGGGCAGGCTTTCATTCCTAAACAAGGTACTTAATACGTACGCACCCACGCATGCCATGCACACACGCATGCGCTTTTGCTTCCATCCCCTACTGATAGGTGTCCGATGCCAAACACAAAATCTTTGTTTACAAGCAGATGGAAAAGACTCGAGGGATTCATGATCTTAGCCTTATCCTGCCGGGGTTTGGCTGTGTGCCTCACAACTTCTCCTGTTTTAGGATAATGGGTTGTTGGCTGTCCTTAACATCTTCCGTTGGAGTTTTGAGGCTTTGATAATGCTCCCCACAAAGCATTCCAGTGACATGAAGCGAGAGGCACTCTAATCAACACCCTTCCTGCTGATTCTAAATGTATATTAGTGTTCAATCTTTTCTGAGGTATTCTATGGTAAATGAAATTATTATTTCACTTTACCTGCCCAATGTTTCCTAATCTTATTCGATCATAGTTCCTCCCTCCCTCCCTCCCTCCCTCCCACCTTCCCTCCCTCCCTCCCTCCCTCCCTCCCTCCCTCCCTTCCTTCCTTTCTTTCTTTTTTGTTTTTGAATACCTAATGATCTTCTGGGTTCTTAGTAGCACACAGAATGTACTTTGAAAAAAAAAAAATTAGTAGTCTTTAAAGTCTCTGTGGTCTTGACATTCCATGAATCGATGAGTTACTTCATGGTCTTCGGAGCCTGGTATGAGACAGGAGTGAATCTGTGTGCTGATATACATGCCAAGCTGGATGTTCACAAGAGCAGGCATATTTAGGCACAGTAGCACAGGATCCAAGGGCAGTCATGTCATAAGTTCTCTAGGCCACTTGGTATACTAAACTTAGTTCACATTTTTCATGTCTGTTATTCATTGCACTAATTCTGGGAGGTGTTGATTTTATTCTAGTTTTTAATTTTCTTGTATCTATCTATTTATTTATTTATTTATTTGAGAGGGGGCAGAGAAAGGGAGAGAGAGAGAGGGAGAAAGACAGAGAGAGAGAGAGGGACAGAACTGGTGTGCCAGGGCCTCTAGCCACTGCAAATGAACTACAGACGCATGTGCCGGCTTGTGCATCTGGCTCACAGGGGTCCTGGGGAATCGAACCTGGGTCCTTAGGCTTCACAGGCAAGCACTTTAACCACTAAGCAATCTCTCCAGTCCTTAGTCTAGTTTTACAAATGAGCATACAAAGGTATCTTGGCGCAGCTTTCATGGTAAGTACATGCATAGGTTATTTATGAGAATTGCTTCAACCACATTGTATGGGACTTGTTTTGGGCTTTCTGTATGGCATAACTTTAAATGAGAAGTTGAGGTGGAAGTCCTTTCTCATAGTCATAGGCTAAGCCCTTGCAATAATAATAATAATAATAATAATAATAATAATGATAATAATAAACTACAGGAGGCAGTGAGCAGAATAAATGAGGGTCTGGGCTGGTGTTGGATCATCGGACAGAAACAGATGACAGTACATTTTAGGCTAACTTTGACATTTTTAAATAACTTTCTAGGGTTCTGAATGTAGAAGAGAGCCAGACCTTCCCAGAAACATGAGAGCTGCGAGGCTGTTTCGAAGAGTGATCACATTCCCCACCCCTGCCCTCCTCTACCTCCCCTGGTGTCTGGCTTACTACGATGGTTTGATTCAGGTGACCCCCATAAACTTAGAGGTGTTCTGAATGCTAGTTTCCCCAGCTGATGGCAACTGGAAATTAAAGCCTCCTGGATGTGGTGTATTGTTAGGGGCGGGCTTATGGGTTTTATAGCTAGTTTCTCCTTGCCAATGTTTGGCCCACTGTCCTGTTGCTATTGTCCACCTTATGTTGGCCAGGGGGTGATGTCCACCCTCTGCTCATGTCATTGTTTTCCCTGCCATCATGGAGCTTTCCCTCGGGCCCATAAGCCAAAATAAACCTCCTCCCCCGCCCCGCCACAAGCTGCTCTTGCTTGGGTGATTTCTGCCAGCAATGCGGACCTGACTGCGACACTTACATTTCATGCAACTTGGGCAGATCGGAGAACACACCGGCCTCTATCACTTCCAAGGCATCATTCTGGGAGATCTCTCTGCAGACAAAGGACCATCGTTCAAGTTAGTTTAATTATACCCACAACCCTTTATTGAATAATAGCTGTAAAAATATTATCATTTATTCATTTGAGAAAAGGAGGCAGAGGAGAGAGAGAGAGAGAAAGAAAAAAAAAAGGACGCAGCAGGGCCTTGAGCTGCTGTGAATGAGCTCTAGATGCAAGTGCTGTTTTGTGAAACTGGCTTTACGTGGGTACAGAGGAATTGAACCTGGGCTGGCAGGCTTTGCAGGTAAGCATCTTTAAGCATTGAGCCATATTCCCATCCCTCATCCCATAAACCTTTTTTTTAATTTTTATTTATTTATTTGAGGGCGACAGACACAGAGAGAAAGGCAGATAGAGGGAGAGAGAGAGAATGGGCGCGCCAGGGCTTCCAGCCTCTGCAAACGAACTCCAGACGCGTGCGCCCCCTTGTGCATCTGGCTAACGTGGGACCTGGGGAACCGAGCCTCGAACCGGGGTCCTTAGGCTTCACAGACAAGCACTTAACCGCTACACCATCTCTCCAGCCCCCATAAACCTTTTAATCTAGGCTGGTTTCCTATGTTGGCTGTTGTGAATAGTGAAGCAATGCATGTAGAAGTGCCAGTATCTCTGTGGTATGCTAACATAGAACCTTCAGCTAAGGGAGGGGGTGGGAAACACAAATCTAGACGCAAACAGCAATGGTACCATAAAATTCTACATCCTAAAAGGCAGACCAAATGGCTGAACCTTCACCAAGCCCTTAGAGGGAACACCTGAACCACAAGACACTGGCGAGGGCATGATGAAGATTGACCTTAATCTTCTACAGCTTCTCTCTCTCTCTCTCTCTCTCTCTCTCTCTCTCTCTTTTCTCCAACTCTTTTATATTAGTTATCTTTTTCTTCCTTTTCTTAATGGGTACTGGCCTGTAACTCCCAGTATCAGCATGTGGCTATCATCCACAATGAGCTTTTGATAAGAGAGATCTACAAAGTTTTCTAAAAGAAAGACAGATTTCTGTCAGAGTACTTGACCCACCAAAGATTAGTGGTGAGACCCTACTGCTGAAGACACCATATCTGTTTGACACGTAAAATGGGATGGCATAGCTGGAAGCTGGAAGAGAGTCAGTCCCCAAACAGTCAGCGTGTCTAGTGCCAGAAGGTGCTACATGGGTGACTAGGGGAAAATGACCAACATCTGTCCAAGCAAGTCATGGTCTAACCTACTTAGCAGCAAATAACCTGTCGTGATGCCCACACAAGTGCAATAGTGGCACACAGCCATGGTGGGAAACCAAGTACTCTTGATTTGGCTAACTGATCCCCTCAGTGGTTCGGGACCGGGACCCATAGCTGGAACTGGGAAACAAGTCAGAACCATATCCAAACATAAGCACACTCTCCATTATCAAGCTATCACCAATTGTGGGCTACAAGAGGGCCCACACCTATTAAATTCTCTATAGAAAAGTAAGGGCTATCTCATTTGTTGGGTGCTAACTTTACTCTCCATTGGAGAATCTGCTTCTCTTTTATAGATAGACCATAGATCCTAAGGAGAGAGCCACCCCATCATACCTCAAAAGTGCCCTGCTGAAACAAAGAACAATTAGCAAAACAAGCAAGGGTGCTGTTTTCTTGGTGAACCTTGTACCAGCACAAGGGTGAAGGAGATCAACACAGAGAAAAATCAACTTCTACCAAATCAGATTTCCAGAGAGCCAGAGCCCCCCAACACCTCATCACTGAAGCAGACCAAAAATGAACCCAACATGGCTCAGGGAAATTTTGCAGAAGAGAGGGTAGAAAGAATGTCAGAGCCACATGTTGGATCATGATATGCAGAGACATTTATCCTACCCACAACTGTGGGCTAACTCCAGAATGCATGACCCATATACCTCAACAAGGAGGGGCCAGGGGGAGGGGACAGGACACCAATGGTCCTAACAATGGTACCAGATGGATTGTATTTGCTGAGTACAAAACTAATTAATAATAATAATAAAAGAATCCTTCAGCTATATACCCAAGAGTGGTATCACTGGATCATATACTATTTTTGTTTTTTAGCATTTTGAGGGATCTGCATACCAATTTTGCTAGTGACTGTACTTGCTGACATTCTTACCACCGATGTATAAGGTTTTCTCTTTCTCCATGTCTTTTCCCACATTTGTCATCATTTTTGGTTTGTTTGTTTTTGAGGAGGATATCCACTTTGACTTGGGTGAAATGGAATCTCAGAGCCCCCTTTCATTGACATTTCCCTGAGGGCTGAGGACACAGAACACTCTTTTTCATATGCTTATTAGCCATATACACATATTTCTTTTGGAGCTGTCTGATCAGTCTACTATTCCAATTTATTGACTGAGTGATGTTTAGGATTTTCAGTTGTTGGCGTTCTTTTGGAGAGCCAGTGGTGGGTATGAACTTGGCAAAGAGTCCCTCCCCTCCTGCAGGCCATCCCTCAGTCTGCTGGCTGTGTCCTGTGATGTGCAGGAGCTTTTCATGTTCTGTCAATTCTTTTTTTTTTTTTTCCCAATTCTTGGAATTATTTCCTATTCAACTGGAGCCTTTCAGAAAGTTCCTGCCTCGTCCTATATTTTGAATATATTCTCTTGTAGCAGTTTCAAAGTTTCAGGTCATACACTCAGATCTTTGGTCTACTTTGATGTGTGCCGGGTGAAGAAGTATGGATCTAGCTTCACTCTTGTAATCAATATACTTTGAAATAAGGATGAGGGATGGAGAGACAACTTAGCAGTTAAGGCATTTGCCTGCAAGGCCTGCAAAGGACTGGGGTTTGATTCCCCAGGACCCACATAAGCCAGATGCACAAGGTGGCGCATGCATCTGGAGTTCGTTTGCAATGGCTGGAAGTGATGGAGTGCCCATCCTCTCTCTCTCTCTCTTTCCCTCTCTCAAGTAAATAAATAAACAAATACATATTTAAAATAAAGGTGTGTTTAAATCCTCTCCGCCCATCCATGATATCACCCAAGTGGTGATTGGCACTGTAAGGTGTGGCATCAATGATGGCTTCAGCCTGAAACAGACACAAGATCTTTGGGGTCTCATCTTTTTCTCCTCTTGGAGTAAACAGAGGAGAATGAGGTCTACCATGCATAAGACCAGAGATTGTGAGGAGAGGGTGGCTTAATAATTACCATTTAGAAAGTAGCTTAGATGAAACATCCTATTACTAGACGTGTTATTAGAAGACACCCATGCGTGTCCTTGGGAGGCAGACATAGGAGGATCGCTGTGAGTTTGAGGCCACTCTGAGACGCCATAGTGAATTCTAGGTCAGCCTGGACTAGAGTGAAACCTAAATAAAAACCAAAACTAAATAAATAAATAATCAAAAACCAAAAAAAAGAAGATTCCCATGTGGTGGTTTTTTCTAATTTTTTAAAAATTTTTATTTATTTATTTGAGAGTGACAGACAGATAGAGGCAGAGAGGGAGAGAGAGAGAGAGAGAGAGAGAGAATGGGCACGCCAGGGCCTCCAGCCACTGCAAGTGAACTCCAGACGCGTGAGCCCCCTTGAGCATCTGGCTAATGTGGGTCCTGCGAAATCGAGCCTCGAACCGGGGTCCTTAGGCTTCACAGGCAAGCGCTTAACCGCTAAGCCACCTCTCCAGCCCTCCCATGCGGTTTTAACGATGCAGCTGAGCGCTTCAGGAGATCTCACAGGCAGCGTGCATCCACATTGGCTGTGGCACACGTACTATCAGCAGGTCAAGATGCCTGCATGTGGGTGGGTGTGATAAACGTGAGAGAAGACTGACTCACCAGAGTATATAACTTAAGAACTTCTGGGTCTTCTCAGAAGAGAATCTGGGCTTTCTCTGTAGTTACTGGAACTTTCTGGTCCTCTTCATCCTCACGACTTAGTTTCTCACTTTAAACCATTACCATATCACTGTTCTGCCAGTGATTTCTTCATTCTCATCTTATTTTTCTAATCTCCCAAAGCGACTTGGGCTGTCTGGAAGGTATCTTCTTCATCTGACTATTGCCAGCATCTGGTGGTGAGTTGGTATGCATTTAGGATGCAATGAGCAATAGCGTGAGATAAAATGGTAGACAGGGCCGGGCGTGTGGTGGCGTGCATGCCTTTAATCGCAGCACTCGGGAGGCAGAGGTAGGAGGATTGCCGTGAGTTCAAGGCTACCCTGAGACTACAGAGTGAATTCCAGGTCAACCTGGTGTAGAATGAGACCTGACCTTAAAAAACAAACTAAAAAAAAACCAAAACAAACAAACAAACAAAAACCACTTGACAGGTAGATAAAGGAAAAGATTTTAGGCCCATGAATGGCATTGGCTAAACTACAGAAGATGAAATTCACCTGTTATCATCTCACATATTCATTTATTTTGTTCTGTCAACGTATCTAACTCTAACAAATGCCAACAAGCCTGTCTTACCTATAATTCAAGCATTTTTCCTAGGGATTTAGTTTTTAATACTATACAACAAGCAAGGAAAATGTCCATGTATTTGTTCTGCCATGCCGAGGCATGTGGATGCCTTTAGCCCTACTCCTTTGAGTAAGAACTTTTCCCAGCCTTTCTGCCTATGGGATGGGAGTCTTGAATTGCCAGGACATCCACAGCGAAGAGAGGAGAGGCCATGACTGGTGGCCATGGGAATTAAACATCTGGGAATTAGAGAAGTTGATTTTTAAGGTCCCTTTCATGCAGGAGCTTCCATATTTATTTCCCTCCATTATTTTAGAGAGAGAGAAAGAAAGAGAGAGAATTGGTGTACCAGGGCCTTAGCCACTGAATTCGAACTCCAGACACCTCCACCACCTAGTGGGCATGTGCAACCTTGCGCTTGCCTCGCTTTTATGCATCTGGCTTACCTGGGATCTGAACAGAGCTTGAACATGGGTCCTTAGGCTTTGCAGGCAAGCACCTTAACCACTAAGCCATCTCTCCAGCCCCTGTGTTTCTGTCAATTAAGGGGAAATATGCTTGCCAGAGATGCTGGGTGTGCTGTCAGGACAAGTTCTTGGCAGTGGGTTTCAGAGCACTATCAAACCTCCCTTCAGATTTTCATCCTCTGGTGAGGGCATGGTGCCCATTCCCAAGCACCTTAGAAACAGGGCCAGGGTGGGCTGGAGAGATGGCTGAATGGTTAAGCGCTTGCCTGTGAAACCTAAGGACCTGGTTCAAGGCTTAATTGCCCAGGACCCACGTAATCCAGAGGCACAAGGTAGCGATGCATCTGGAGTTCGTTTGCAGTGGCTGGAGGCCCTGGTGCGCCCATTCTCTCTCTGTCTATCTTCCTGTTTCTCTGTCTGTCACTCTCAAAAAAATTTTTTTTAAAAAGGCCACATGTTTATGGTAGGGGAACTTTAAGGAGTTGAGCATTTTGAATATGGTTAGGTCTAGCATAAAGTTCAGCCTATCATGGAATGATATTAATGTGTCTGTGACCCTAGCACCGTGAATGTACCTGAGCTCTGATCTTGGAAACGAAGGGGGCTGAGCCCGGGTAGCACTTGGATGGCAGAGTGGTATTAACATGCCCACCATTACAGCTTCCTCTCATTGTCCAATGCTGGTGCTATTTCATTTTGAGTTGTGGCACCACAGGCTGATAGAAATGCAGCAGAGCTTGTGGCCGGTGACTAACGGCCCCGCTCACACTGCAATCTCATGACTTGCAGAACAGGGTAGAGTAAGAAATTAAGTGCTCACTGCTATGGTTCAGATATAGTTCAAATGTGTTCTCCAAAGGTGCATATGCTGGGGATTTGGTGCTCCGTGTGCCCATGAGGTGATGGAGCCTTAAGATGTAGGGCTTAACAAGATGTGTAGGGCTTTAATTGGGTCTTGATTCCCCTTGTGAGTTAGTTGGTCTCATGGAGGACATTAAGTCATTCAGGAGTGGACTCGTTTCTTAGAGAGTGGGATGGAATAAAGCAGAGTATGGGGCTGGAGAGATGGCATAGCGGTTAAGCGCTTGCCTGTGAAGCCTAAGGACCCCGGTTCGAGGCTCGGTTCCCCAGGTCCCACGTTAGCCAGATGCACAAGGGGGCGCACGCGTCTGGAGTTCGTTTGCAGAGGCTGGAAGCCCTGGCGCGCCCATTCTCTCTCTTCCTCTATCTGTCTTTCTCCCCGTGTCTGTTGCTCTCAAATAAATAAATTTAAAAAAAAAAAAAAGCAGAGTATGGCCCCTCTCCAGCCTTCTGTTCTCTTGCTTGTTCACATGCCCCTTCTCCAAGGGGCTGGCTCCCTTTGCGCTCTTTTACTATGCTGTGACTCAGCCAGATGGCGGTGCCATGCTGTTTGAACTTTCTAGACACCAGAACTGTGAGACAAATTTTAAAAAGAAAAACACCTTTTTATTTTATTTTGCTTGTTAAAGAGAGAGGAAGAGGTAAATAGAGAAAGAGAGAGAGAGAGAGAGAGAGAGAATGGGCACACTAGGGCCTTTAGTGGCTGCAAACTCCAGATGCATGTGACACCTTGTGTATCCAGCTTACATGGGTCCTGGGGAATTGAACCTGGGTCCTTTGGCTTTGCCTAAGCCATCTCTCCAGCCTGACAAACTTCTTTTAATATGTCATCCACTACCAGACTCTCTGTGCCAGTAACACGAAATGGACCAAGACACTCACAGAAACTGCAGGTTTCCTAATGTTATCCTCATATTTCTTCTTCCCTGACCTCTCCAACAGTGGCATTTCTCCTCTTCCTCCAGTGTGCTTGTCTCTGACTGGGTACTTTATGGAATCCCATTAGATTAAAATATTTGTCAGCTGGGCGCGGTGGCACATGCCTTTAATCCCAGCACTCGGGAGGCAGAGATAGGAGGATTGCCGAGAGTTTGAGGCCACCCTGAGACTACATAGTGAATTCCAAGTCAGCCTGAGCCAGAGTGAGACCCTACCTCGACAAACAAAAACAAACAAACAAACAAACAAAAAATTGTCATCTCCATAGAGTAAAATGTAACCCATGTGTTCTTAATAACCTCAGATTAAATCTAGTTGGTTATTTTTCATCCTGGGTCTTCTATCATCAGTCCTTACATACTACATTGGATTTGCATCCCAGAGATGTGTGATATAGTTTAAATAAATAAATAAATGAACCTCTCTTTCTAAGCAAAGAACTTCTGGAGGATGGTGACATTGCCTTTGATCTGTGGATTCCTGCTCCCAGCCAAGTGTTTGCTAAAGGACTGAGTTATCTTTGAAAGATCACAAAAGAGTTTCAACTTCTCTCTTGTACAATAAAGCCATGTTCTCACAAAAAAAAATGCAGTAAATAGAGTCTTTGCAAATCAAATTGTCTATTAACACAGGAGGGAAGCTCATTGTTCAGCAGGGTCTCTGGGTGAGATTTTATGAAAGCGGAGAACAAATTCAGCGAATGTGCAATGAGTTTTGATTAAGGAGCTTCTGAGTTTCGGGACCTGGCCTCGGTGCTGGGAGTCTAGGGATGAAGAAACGGGCTCCTGGCCTCATCTCTGTTCTAACTTGGGATCTGCTTAGCTTCTTTTCATTGGCTGCATTTTAGTTACTTGAGAAATAAAATGGAATTTTGGTATGTTGTATTTAGATATAAATATGTATATAGTTATATATATACATATATATGTTTTATATATCACATAAACATATAGCATAAACATATTCATACGTAGCTAGCTACATAGCACATTTCTGAAGGAAATGAGAGAAAAATACTATCTATGTATTATATATACATAAATACATGTTGAATATTTTCAGTTATAAACTATATGGTAGAAAACCACATTTTATATATGCATATTCATACATAACATATACTACAATTAAAACTATAAGTATTACATAATATTTTACAATACATATTAAATACATAATTAGGAATATGAAAATAACTATAATGTATACAATTACATAGAAATGCACATAGAGGATATATTATCTGTAATATGCATGTATGTAACATAGTGTCCAGTATTTTTACCATGTGTGGTGGTTTGATTCAGGTGTCCCCCATAAATTTAGGTGTTCTGAATGCTAGGTTCCCAGCTGATGGATATTTGGGAATTAATGCCTCCTGGAGGGAGTGTATTGTTGGGGGCGGGCTTAAGGGCTTTATAGCCAGTTTCCCCATGCCAGTGTTTGGCACACCCTCCTCTTGCTGTGGTCCATCTTCTGTTGGCCAGGGGGTGATGTCCACCCTCTGCTCATGCCATCATTTTCCCCTGCCATTGTGGAGCTTCCCCTCGAGCCTGTAAGCCAAAATAAATCTCTTTTCCCCAGAAGTTGCTCTTGGTTGGGTGATTTCTACCAGCAATGTGAACCGGACTGCAACACCATGTCTACTCCCTCATTCTGGAAATGTGCTATATAGTTCAGGGGTCAAAAATTTCAGGTGAGGACTGGGGAGGGCTCAGTGGTTAGAACAAGGGAGACCCTGACTAAAACCAGGCCGAACGAGAGGACTAACCAGCCTCCCAAAGTTGCCCTCTGTGGAGGTTGGATTCAGGTGTCCCCCATAAACTGAGGTGTTCTGAATGCTAGATTCCCAGCTGATGGAGATTTGGGAATTAATGCCTCCTGGAGGCGGTGTATTGTTGGGGGGGGGGCTTATGGGTGTGATAGCCAGTTTCCCCTTGCCAGTGTTTGGCACAGTCTCCTCTTCCTGTTGTCCACCTGATGTTGGCCAGGGGGTGATGTCCAGCCTCTGTTTATGCCATTGATCGGTTTCCCCTGCCATCATGGAGTTTCCCCTCGAGTCTGTCAACTAAGATAAACCTTTTTCCCACAAGCTGTTCTTGGTCAGGTGATTTCTGCAGGCACAGCGAACCCAACTGCAGCACCCTCTGACCTCCACATACATGTTGTGGCATGTATGCTTCTGTACCTACATACCATACACACTATGTGCATGCTTACACACACACACACACACACACACACACACACACACACACACGGGCAGACATGAAAACGTCAGGTGAAAACTCCTAAGAAAATGCATTCTATGGGCTGGAGGGGTGGCTTAGTGGTTAAGCACTGGCCTGTGAAGCCTAAGGACCCTAGTTCAAGGCTTGATTCCCCAGGACCCACGTTAGCAAGATGCATAAGGGGGCACATGCATCTGGAGTTCGTTTGCAGTGGCTGGAGGCCCTGGTGCACCCATTCTCTCTCCCTCTCTCTATCTGCCTCTTTCTCTGTCTGTCACTCTCAAATGAATAAAAATAAAAATAAATGTAAAAATGCATTCTAGAAGCATTTACCCATTCCTATCTTCATTTAGAATCTCTTAAAGTTAGACCAGGGAGTTTGAAAATGGAGACCTGAATTTGAGCCTACTCCATGTCTTACTTATTCCATGGCTGTGAGAGTTACCTGTGTGTCTTTGAGTTTCAGTTCCTTGTCTGTACATGGGGAAAGATAACCGATACTTCATGGGGATGCCGAAGGACTTAAGGGGCGAATAGACAATCCTTGTCCAACAGTAAATTCATGTATCATCACTCCTGCCTGATAACCGACCTTTCTCCTCTTGTGGCATGCAGGACTGCATTCATTTATAGCTGGGGGATACGGGATGGACAGCCATGGTATGGGGAATAGCTGCTGCAAAGGTCCTCAGGAACTCCTTTTCAGGCCATGCACAGAGAGACCCAGGTCACTCCCTAAACCCACCTGCAGGTCACTTATGTTCTTTAGCCAGGCTATGGCATTCTCCCAGGTTCCGGCCTAATTTTCAGTCTCCCCACAAGACAGGCCTTCCTTTCCACTGGCCACACAAAGGAGATCAGGAAGAGCAAGAAGGTGTTCCACATGGGTGGCTACTGCCCCTAAAGTCATGACCTATGACGCACACTGTTCCCGTAGGAAGCCATGGGTCCTTGGGGCCAGCCACGGCTCCCCGGAAGGCATCCAGGCAACCGTGGTGCTGAGCGCATAAAAGAATCACTTTCGGGAGACGGTCTCTGTGAACAGCTCGCTTTAATCAATAGGGAAATGGGTTTATAAGCAGTTGAGGGTCCTAAGGGGATTGGATGTACAAGGTTGCTTGCTGATGCCTAATTAGCATATGGTGATGTACATTCCAGCCTGTAACCAATGGCAGGGTACAGGGGGAGGGGCTGTGCAAAGGTTCCTGCTGATACCATATAAGGAGTTTCCTAGGCAACTGGCCAAAGGTCACAGGCAGTGGCCTCCTGTAGCCCGGAGGTCCTTAGCTGTACCTGGCAGCTCAGGCCTGTCTATTGAAGGCTCCAGCCGGTGCCTGGCAGTGCCCAACAGGAAGAGGGTTAATCCAGGGTAGGCAGGGTGTCAGGGTAAGGTCGGAACATTGCCAAAGGGCTCCTCAGAGGACAGCAGGTTGAGTTTCTTCCCTTCCTAACCATGTCTCAGATCTCCCATCTCAGATCAGCTTCCTTATTGCCAGCAAGATGGAGTCTTTGCTGAAGATGCTCTAAAGACATCTGCAAAAGACACAGGGCTGGAGAGATGGCTTAGTGGTTAAGGCCTTTGCCTGCAAAGCCAAAGGATCCCGGTTCAATTCCCCAGGATCCACGTAAGCCAGATGCACAAGGTAGAGTATGTGTCTGGAGTTGGTTTGCAGTGGCTAGAGGCCCTGGAGTGCCCATTCTCTCTCTCTCACATACACACTCTCTCTAATCCTTTCTCTCTCAAATAAATAAATAAAATATATTTTTAAAAAGACACAGCAATGGGATCACCCTCAGGGGCACAGCCTAACCCACATATTCAACTTGTTTTCAAATACACCATTTACTGCTGTGTCCATTTTAATTTTATCTTGATCTCAATATTGTCATGTACATCTTGGTATCTCTCTCTTTCTTTCCTCAGTAGATGAAGAAAGGGATGAAAAATCCTAGCCACTATAGCTAGCGTTTTAGCTATGTTTCATGTACATTCATTTTTATGTGCTTTACATTTATTGTTTATCGTTCACAACAGCCTTATTTGGGAAATACAAACTTTCATGCCTTTTACCAAAAAGAAAAACAAGGCACGCACAGAGTGTAACTAATGTCTCCTGTACCACCCAGCCAGTATGCTAAGTCAACCTGGAATATGAATCCGTCTTTCGTATGGTCTCAGAGGATGGCAAAATCAGCTAGGCCGTATGCCTAGTGACCACACACTCTTTCCATTTCAGAGAAGTCTCTTATTGCTTAATTTTCAAGAGAGTAGAAATCTTTTGGGGAGTAACAATGCCCATCAAACAACTACGTATTGCTCCCCCCCCGACCACATCATATATTACATTTGAGTTCTAACAAGGCAATATGTATGTTCACATGCAAATTTATCTTTTACAGATAAATTGATATCCCAAGGACCAGCCCATATGATTAGGGGGTTTTAGTACATATTTATGCAAGCATGACACATATTAAACACTAAGATGCAGCACCCTTTTCTTGCAAGAATAAGTAATTTAGTTGAGTCAAGCTGACAGGCATGAAAAATACCGAGTGTAATTTTAGTAGAGAGGAAGTGGAAGAAGGGAGTGAAAGGGAAGACGCCAAGTGCCCAGCAGAGCTGATTATGTATTGGGAGTTCAATGCACTTTATTATTTCCATCCCCTACACCAGATTTCCCCATCATGCTTTACTACGTGCTAGCATTTCTCAAGCCTTTTCTTTAAAACATTTTATTTGTTTAATTATTTATTTTTAGAGAGATAGAAACAGACAGAAAGAGAATTGGTGCCCCAGGGCCTCAGCCACTGAAATCAAACTCTGGACACCTGCGCCACCTAGTGGTCATGTGCTATCTTGTGCTTGCCTCACCTTTGTGCATCTGGCTTACATGGGATCTGGAGAGTTGAACATGGGTCCTTAGGCTTTGCAGGCAAGCTTCTTAACTGCTAAGCCATCTCTCCAGCCCTCTCAATCTTTTCTTTTTTTTTAAAAAAATTTACTTTTATTTATTTATTTGACAAAGAGGGAAAGAGAGGGAGAGAAAGAATGAGTGCACCAGGGCCTCCAGCCACTGCAAATGAACACCAGATGTGTGCATCCCCTTGTGCATTTGTATAATGTGGGTCCTGAGGAATTGAGCCTGAGTCCTTTGGCTTTGCAGACAAATGCCTTAACCACTAAGTCATCCCTCCAGCCCCCTCTCAAGTTTTTCTAACAAAGACTTCTTGAACTTTCTTTTTAAAATTTTTTTTGTTTATTTATTTATTTGAGAGTGACACAGAGAGAAAGAGGCAGAGAGAGAGAGAGAGAGAGAGAGAGAGAGAGAGAGAGAGAGAGAGAGAGAGAATGGGCATGCCAGGGCCTCCAGCCACTGCAAACGTACTCCAGATGCGTGTGCCCCCTTGTGCATCTGGCTAATGTGGGTCCTGGGCAATTGCGCCTTGAACTGGGGTCCTTAGGCTTCACAGGCAAGCACTTAACCACTAAGCCATCTCTCCAGCCTGAACTTTCTTATTCTCATGTTTCACACTCCATCAGATAAGACCTCTTTGTTGATAAGCCACACCTAATTGAAATACCCTTCCACCTTGGACCTTTTTGAACCATGTTGGTCCTGAGGCACTTTGTACCATCCGTTCTGTGTACTCTTCACTGTGGACAGTCAGCCTAGAGCAGGCTGGTTATTCTCCTCCCCAACCATCTTCTCCTCATTCCCAAACCAACAGCTCCATCTGGCAACGCTATTCCTCCGTTGGACCAAGCCATGCTTTTAATCTCAACCTATGACTTTTCTTTATCATTTAACACCCAAGCAGAACTGAAATCCTCCCAATTACTTTTCTTTCAGTATTTCTTGCAAATGGCTCCTCATTTCCTCTCGTCATTATCATAATTGTAGCTCTTTGCAATTTCTTCCAAACCAGGGCTTCTTCTTAACAGTCTTGTGGTGACTAAGGAGTGATCAGATGTAGGTCACGGGTCATTTTGTTTTTCAAATAAGTGGAGTGTGCCCATTCCTTACTCAAAAATTAGAGTGGATATTCAAGACAGTGATGGGGAAATGGCAAGGAGATAAAGACAGTTAGAAGCTTGTTTCCCGAGTCCTGTCTGCCTGTCAACATAAGTGTGAGTGGTACCTAGGCTTGGCAAACTCTTGCAGGGAGGTTGGTTGAGGAAACAAATGGAATTCAAAGTGAAGAAGGATGAGACTTCCCAGTGGCGGAACCAGATTCGAGTTAGAGGCTAGAACTGGTAGACAATTCCTTACTGCACGCTCCTATCAGAAATGGTTTACATAGGAACCTGTGGAGTTATCAGAGTTGAAAAATGAGAAGGTCGTAAAAGGGAAAAGGATGTTTGATTCGAGTCTCTTTGGTTGGCCTATCAGCTTCAGCAGAGACCAAAAAAAGGGAGGTGAGAGGAGCTTCTGATGCAGAGGGGATTGCAGGAAACCATCTTTCTAGGCTCAGCTCACTTGCCAGCTTGAGCCACGGCGCCCTGGGCCGCAGGAGTAATGGTGTTGCCGGCAGGAATTAACTCACACGACATTTGCTATGTCGTAAGCATAGCTCTGAATACTCCCCATCGGCAAGCTCACTCAGTACCTCTGCTGCCCTGCACTTGTTTGAGTTTGCAGGTGCATGTGAGGGACAGCTGGCACCTAGGGCCCAGCAAGGCCTAGGTGCAGATCGTTGCTTTATCACTGTCTGCTGTGTGACCTTAGACAAGTCAACTAGTGGCTTGCGACACTTGCTTATTTTAAGAGAACAGACATATTAATCATTTAGAGGTTTTGCCAGAATCATGGACATAATATATGGAATAAATTTCTAGCTGTCTTCCAAAAATCGATACCTTCTCTCTAGTTGTTACTCATTGCATTCTTTCCTCTGTCTTTCTTTCTCTTCTCTTCTTCTCTCCCTTCCTTCTCCTTTGCTATAGTCTTGGGGATTGAACCCAGGACAGGGTTCATGTTAGGCAAGCATTGTATCACCTAGCTTTAACCTCAAACTTTACTCCTTCTAGTTCAACTCCTGAGCAGTTCAGACCACGGACATGTACCCTCATGCCCATCTCTAGACTACACATTTGCAGCCAATCTTTTTTTTTTTCATTTTTAAAATAGTTTTCTATTCAGCAAATACAGGCAGTTTGGTACCATTATTAGGCTCATCCGTGACCTACGCCCTCCCCACTGGCCCCTCCTTGTTGAGGTATATGGGCTCTGCATTGTGGATTAGTTATTGGTACAATAAATGTCTCTGCATATCATGACCCAACATGTGGCTCTGACATTCTCTCCGCCCCCTCTTCCGCAAAATTTCCCTGAGCTATGTTGGGTTCATTTTTGGTCTTGCAGCCAATCTTGCTGTTACCTTGCAGCATCGAGAGAAAACAATCTCCCTCCTGGGAATGTCAGTAGAAGACAAGTGCCCCTGTGTGATCTGTCTCCCTTTTACCTGGTGGCAGGAGGTACCAAGGATGACCTTCCAAGACTGAAATGAAGATGGCAAAGATGCCACTGCCCTGAGATCTGAAATTCAATGCCAAGGAGCACTCCTCTGGACCACTACATGAGAACAGTGTCCTTGACATTTCCCAATTTGTTGTGATCATCTATCTGTCACGCCCTGATGCCCAAGGTAAGGCTAGAAACCAACCTGATCACCCAGGGCGTTCTCAACATCTGCTCCTCCCATAAGGTCAGAGCTAAGAGCCTTGCAAGTAATATCTGCTGAGAGATGGGCACGTCCGATGTGTTAAATAGCTTCTTACTGGCTTGTTTATTAGGAGTGATAAAGAAGGATGGCTTGGCCAATCAGAATAAATCGAATAACAACAACATACTTTTGAAATGAAATCTGTCTTTGACCCATCTAGCCAGACACCATTCTTCCTTAGTGACACACAGCACTTACTGCCTGTGGCTGATGGTCCTCTTTTAGTGACCATAGCAGGTTAGTTCTGCTCACTGCATTATGGGCTCTTGGCTTCTTTTGTTCCATCTTTCAATCATTTTTTTGAAGAAATAAGCAAAACAAATTAAAAACAGCCTGTCAGAAAACTGACTTTTTTTTTTTAACAATGGGGACTACTAAATCCATTAGCACAAGGCAGGCTCAGGAGTTCAGGTCCAGAACTCTGAATCCCCTGGTGTTTGAACTCCAGAAATGCAGAGCTGCAAGAGACAGGGTTTCTTGAACCTGCAGGCAGGTAGGGAAGCCCTTCATCATTCTGGCAAATCACTGGATCTGTCTGAGACTCATTTTTCCTCTGTGAGGCGTTGCCAAGGTTCTCTGTCCCTCCGTCCAGGTTGTCTTCGGTCCTTTGTCATTGGCTAGGCTGTTGACAAGAACGGGAACAGTGCATTCTGGGCACTAGTAAAACCACACAGCCAAGGGCAGAGGCCACGCTCTTCACTCTTTTACCCTGACCATTTTCCAGTCAGGAGAGGCAGGTTCTAGTCCCGACGGCTGCTAATTCACCACGCTCCCTGAGTCAAATCAGTCACCTTCTCTGTGCCTTTGCTCCTCATCTATAAAACAGCACTGTTGATTCAGATAATCTCTAGGGTCTTTTCTTGCCTCAGAACTCTGTGATTTTAATTATTTCTCTGATTCTCTTATTAGAAGGTGGCCAGCCATATCATGCATGGGCAGTTCTCTATGATGGTCAGCTTCCATTCTCTCTCTCTCTTCTTTCTTTCACTTTCCTCTTTTCTTTTCTTTAAATTAGCCTACTGAGTAATAGGTTCTATATGTGGTCTTTATACATACTTCATTTTGTTTGATTCCCCCTTCATTTTCATTTCCTAGTCCGTCCTTTTGCCCATTCTATACTCCTTTACCCCCAGAAGTCTCCCCTTTGTTTTTCCCATTCCCCTCCCATAAGGCCTCTGTGTTTTCTCAGTCACATGAGACTCTTTCTAGGTTCTTAGCCTTTCTCCATATATAAATATGAATAGCATAGGTTCAGGTGGACATAAGTTCACCTGGATATGCATACTTAACACTTAGAGGCTAAGATCCACATGCGAGAGCCATCAGGGGCCCCTTTCTAACAGGTTAGGGCAAGGTGGGACTCAAAGAAGCAGTCTTCTCAAGGATTTGCAGCTATTTCCTCAGGAGGCCTCCTGGGCAGACACATGAGGTAACAGCAGCAGGCTCCTAGCATGAGCGTTTTTCAAAATCATAGTTAGACTGGGTGGAAAGAACCACTAACCTGAGCCATCGCTCTGTGGGTCGAGACAGTGTGTGTTTCACTGTTAGCTTGGGGGGGCTTCCACTGATGTCTCCTGAAAACCAGTGTTGAGGTCAACCTTCTACCCCATGCATCCTGATCATTACTACAGAAGTGTGTGTGTGTATATGTATGTCTGTGTATGAACAGTTCTCCTGTTTGACTTCATGGCACCCCAAAACTTCTACTACTTACAGGGTTTGCCCTACCTCTTGTTTCTCTTACTACACCTGTAACATCACCTCCCTTTCCTCAACTGGCTTCCCTCCTCTTCTAGCTTGTGTTCCCTGCAATCACATCTCTGCTGCCCCTCTGTTTCCTCAGCTCACGAAGGCACACCCGGATGAAAGTGTGAGTTTATGAGCCGCAGTGAAGGCAACAAGAAGCTCCCATTTGGTCGCTGCCAAACATGGAGGGTCTTTTCTTCTTGGAGGGCTTGGAGGTGGCAATCTGACAGGCTCCCGTATACAAAGCTATTGCCCAACCCTGCCTTTGTGAAATTCAGACATTTGGGGACAGTTCTGTCCAGTCCAGTCTGACACAAATGCTTGGTGTGATAGGTGTCAGCTGATCAGACCCAGGCAAGGTGTTGGAAGAACATTTACAGAATTTCTGTGCCTTGGAACCCTCTGCTTAAAGGAGGCACTGGAAAGCAACCTGAGGCTTTTTTCCAGCAGAGGGTCAAGGGCGCTGGCTACGTGGGGCAGGTCCCCATCTTCCCTCTCCAGTTCTGGAAGCCCTCTTCTATACTGCTATGGATGAAAATAGTTGAATTGTGAACAACATATTGCCATTCTCCTTTACTGAAATAATTCTGAGTAATGGAGGTGCTATGAACCAAAGACGGCCTTTTAGGAATTTGAAAATATACTGAAACTTAGAATGCCAAAGAAACCAGTAAAGGAAGGGAAGGAACTAATTTGCCAGCTCTCTTCTGGGTGTATACATCTCCACAGGCCACCTTCTCCAAGCAGGTAAGGCAACACAGGCACAAGAATCAAAGGCACGTGGCTTACTCGTAACGGAGCCGACACTCTTTACCTGTCTTTGTAGAAGTATGTTTCCATTAATCCACTCACATCCTGTGATGGGGTTTCCTTCCTGAGGCTGTAGACCCAAAGGATCAAAGCCCTTACTTCCCGGGAAGGAAGTGTCTACACCATGAGGCTCCGGGAAAGTCATGGAGTCACGTAAGTGCTGAAATAGCCGTGTGAAACTGTCACCATGGCCAAGCCTCTCTGAGCTTATTTCCCATCACTGAAAACTTCCACTGACCTCATGCACTTGTGGGAGCACATGGCATCATTTCATGTTAAAGATCTGAAGCTTGGTAAGTGCTAACGAGAGCTGGTGTCCAGCAGCGCTGCGGTTAGGTCCGGTCTAGAGTCGAATCCAAGGGTTATGTTGTTGCATTTGTAACTTGGACCTGGGCAGTATGCAACCGCCAAGCACTCCATGCACGAATGTTGAATGGCAGATGCCACTTGCAGAAAGGGACAGCCTTTGCCTCGTATTATTGAGCATATATAGTTCGCCGTCACTAAGGAAACACCATGCCAATTTTGAGGCCTATCCTTTGAGTTATCGCCAAGGGAGCCTTCTCTAATTATCCAAAATTAAGGTTTTTTTTCCCTCTTCTCAGCTCCCCTAGCACATTGCTTGTGCCTTTATCACAGTCATTTGTCACAGTGACACCAGTGGTCATACCAGCTGCGCTGCTGTTTCCAGGTCACTGATGCTGGAGCTGCAGAAACTATCACACGGGCCATTGTACCAGGCTGCTCAGTGCACACTCGACTGGCTCTCTGTGCTGTGTTTGGAGGAACAGACAAGAACAGCCAATCTAGTGTCACCAGCTCCACCAAATCTCTAATAAATTCCTCTGGTAGCCTGTTCTTCAGACATATTTAAGAGAGCATTTCCTGCCTTCAAGAGGATTCTAATCCAATGGGAGCTCTATCTCCAGCCGTATATTGTGAGCAGAAAGACTGCTCCTACCTCCTCGCCGCACCCAAGGCTTCCTGTAGTCTGCACGAAACCTAGTGGGCTCTCAACGATAGTAGAATGAGTGAAGAAGCGCAAGTTGTTACCTCATTTACCAATGAGACACGACGTAGCACAAGGAGGCTGCGTGGTGGCCCAGCAAATCAACGGGAGAAGCCAGGGCAGCTGACAGGTGAGCTCCACGCTGCTGTTCCTTCCAGGCACACGTGCAATGAGCATGCTAGTTTCACAGAAACCATGCCTGGTCATCAGCCATATTGTCCTTTCCATACATCTTAACACTTTGTTTTTTCTCTTTTCCTTTCTCTAAAAATATAAGTAATTTGGGGGTGGGATGGGCAATGGAGAGAAATACATTCTGACCAAATGTCTGCGGTAGAAATTGTGGGACCAATTTATTGCATCAAATCCTGATTTAGATTTCAGAATTCATTGGAATATATTAACTTTACAATTTGCATATCTAATGACTTTTTTTTTTTTTTCCTCTGCCACCAACTACACGTAATTCCCCACCCCGCTTAGGATCACTGTGTCTTTAAATGTAAGACACAAGACACAGGAATTACCATAGCAACTTGCTTCTCAATTAGACTGCAATTGCCGACAATCAATGTGATTAGACAAGGTCAGTCACTGGGTAGGCCCCACAGTGTTCAAAGAGCACTAGAGATGTGTTGGGGTCGCAGTGGAAATGAGGAAACTTGTAGAAATTCCTCCCCAGATTTGTGTGTGATTCTTTTCCTGTCCGCTGCCTATGTAACCTGGAGATCAGCGTTACAGAAGTAACAGTTTATAATCTGTCAACAGGAGCTGGGACGAGAGGCTGGAAGAGGATATACTGAAACCGGTGTTTCTGTTCCCAGTCCTCAAACACTTTACAAACGAAAGATGGAAAATCACCAATTTGCAAAGGAAAATAAATGGTAGCAGAAGGGGAGTTAGTGAGGAGGCAAGTGCAAGAGTTATTTTTAGATGAAAGAGAGAGCAAGAATGTAAGAGCCAAAGGAAGGGCAAGACTCCTTACAACGGGCTCCCCCCAGACACAAAATGGCCTGGATATCCATGACCTCACAGTGCCTGACACTACCTACACAAGACCATCATAAGAGGAGGAAAAGATCATGATGTCAAAATAAAAGAGAGACTGATTGAGAGGGGGAGGGGATATGATGGAGAGTGGAGTTGCAAAGGGGAAAGTGGGGGGAGGGCAGGAACTACCATGGGATATTGTTTACAATCATGGAAGATATCAATAAAAATTAATTAATTTAAAAGAGAGAGAGAGAGAGAGAGAGAGAGAGAGAGAGAGGGAGAGAGAGAGAGGGAGAGAAAGAGAGATAATCCCCAAAACCACACCACAAACAAGCACACTCCAGCAACTCCAGGCACTTTGTATAACTTTAGATTGGAATTTCAAATCCATCACCACACCTTAGGGCTGGACCCTAAGATCTTATCCTATCTGCCCAGTGACGCCTCCTCCAGCCACATGGCTGGAAATCCAAGAAGTTAATTTAATAAACTCCTGAAACTATTCTGTCTACTGTAGATGGGGTTATATTTCCATAGGGAGTTGAGCATTAATAAAACTGTGCATTAATAAAAATGAATAGGGGGCATAAAGGAGCGGGTCGGTAGTGGAGGTATTTTGAGAGCAAATAGGCTTTCCAAGAGAGCCCTTTAAAACCACATCTGTGACCTACTTTGGTTTCCTAGCTGACTGGTTACAGATGACCTTCAGGCCCTTCCCAGTGAAGGAAAAACTGAAGTGAGATCTTTATTTTAGTGGCCACGGAGTAGAAGCCTCTTGGACCTGATGTATCACAGAGGGAGAAGCAAGAAGGAAGCACCTAGGGAACATCTGTGTTGGGATGCAAGGCTAGGGTTTGGTGGCTGACTTTTATCTAGTATGGAACTTGGATTTTTCAGCATGACTCTACCTTCCCTTCCTCTCTACTTTTCCCCTTTCCTAACTATTCACAACTAAAGTGTTGAGTCAGAGAAGCAGTTTCCACGTGAGAGAGGTTTCAAGTGGCTGAGGCGGCCCTGGGATTACCAAAAACATTCCCTGATCTCCCAAGAAAATCTTTATAAATTTTATTCATTTATTTATCTGTAAGGAGAGAGAGAGAGGGGGGGGGGGGGAGGGAGAGGGAGAGGGGGAGGGAGAGAGAATGGGTGTGCCAGGGCCTCCAGCCACTACAAATGAACTCCAGCTGCGTGTAACACTTTGTGCACCTGGCTTTATGTGGGTCCTGGGGAAATCAAACCCAGGTCATTAGGCTCTTCAGGTAAGTGCCTTAACCACTGAGCTATCTCTCCAGCCCCCAAGTAAATCTTCAGTAGGTCAGCAAACTCTGGCTTACTTAGTATGTGATTAAAGTCCCCAAGTCTCTGTGCCTTATCACATACTATTTGTAAACCTACAGTCACCTTCAGTTTAAAACAAACAAACAAAAACAAAATAAAACAAGGTGTGTAGAAAGAGATCCATTGCTAGCTTGAAGCTGAAGGTTTTCAGTTTTTATTGAAGGTGGAGTTTGGTCCAACATGCTTTAATTATCTACTATAGATACAAAGTGAGTAAAGCAAAACTACCCATAAAAATAGCATCTATTGGGCTGGAGAGATGGCTTAGTGGTTAAGCGCTTGCCTGTGAAGCCTAAGGACCTGGGTTCAAAGCTCAGTTCCTCAGGACTCATGTTAGCCAGTTGTACAAGGGGGTACATGCGTCTAGAGTTCGTTTGTAGTGGCTGGAGGCCCTGGCATGCCCATTCTCTCTCTCTCTCTCTCTCTCTCTCTCTCTCTCTCTCTCTCTCTGCCTTTTTCTCTCTGTCTGTCTCTCTCAAATAAATAAACAAAAAAATTTAAAAAAATAGCATCTATAAAAGCAATTGATAAACTGTAAAGCATTAAACACAAAAACATCATTTAGGACAATTGTTACCAATCCTCCCTTTATTTGTGAAGAATATGCTCCTGGACTCCAAGGGGGATATTCAAGAAGCTGTAACAAGTACTGCATCTTACATCTGTTGTGATTTCTTTTTCTGACATAGATATATGATAAAGTGTGAAAGTTTAATTTATAAATTAGACAAATAAAATATTAATAGCTACAATTAATATTAAAATGGAGCAACAAAAACAGTGTGCTGGGATGAAAGTTACGTGTTTCTGAATTTTTTTTTCTCTCTCTTTAAGTCACTATCACAACATTTGGTCTGATAACAAAATTCTGCTAAGTGGCTAATGGGTAGGTAGGGTATATAGCATGGATCTGCTAGGCAGACAGATGATTCAGGTCCTGGGAGAAATGGAGTGGAAAAGCATGAGCTATCATTATGTAGTCAAAGCGGCTGATAATTTAAGACTTACGAATTGTTTATTTCTGGAATTTATAATCCACTATTTTCTTTCATTTTAATGTTACTTATTTATTTGAAAGAGGCAGATTGAGAGAGAGAGAGAGAGAGAGAGAGAGAGGGAGAATGGGCATGCAAGTGCCTCTAGCCGCTGGAAACAAACTCCAGATGCATGCGCCATCTTGTGCATCTGCCTTACGCGGGACCTGGGGAATCGAACCTGGGTCCTTTGGCTTTGCAGGCAAGCACCTTAACTGCTAAGCCATCTCTCCAGCTCTCGTCCACTATTTTCAAAAGGCAGTTGACTTTGGGTAGCTAAAACCAAGGAAGCTGAAACTGCAGTCAGTGGTCAGTGGATGGGGGCGTGGGGGAGGGAGGGGACTGTAACCATTATTGTGTTTCACCCCCTTTGCACTCTTCTTCCTCTTTTACATCATAATCTGCTCACGAAACCCACTTTCTTATATTAATTGCAGAAGCAGCTCAATAAACCCACACCAGAACCATTTTTGGGGACTTAGCATTTCTTTTTGCCCTATTATAAAACAGTTGAAGGGCTGGAGAGATGGCTTAGTGGTTATGGTGCTTGCCTGCAAAGCCTAAGGGCTCATGTTTGGCTCCCCAGATCCCTATAAGCCAGACACACAAGGTGATGCATGCTCAAGCCCACATATGTGCACAAGGTGGTACCAAAAGCATCTGCAGTGTGAGTATGGTAGCTGATGGCCCTGGCACACCAGTTCCCTTTCTCTCTCTCTCTTGATCTCAATCTCACTCTCACTCTCTTTCACAAAAAAAGGCCAGTGTGTTGGGCTTGCCTCAAAAAAATAAACCTGAATAAAAATGGTTGTAGTGCTGGACATGGCTCAGCTGTTATGACACTTGTCTGCAAAGCCTAAGGGTCTGACTTTGATAGCCCACTACCCACATAAAGCCAGATGCACAAAGTGGCCATGCATTTGGAGTTTATAGAGGATGGATGCTCTCGTGTGCCCATTCTCTCTCTCTCTCTTTTTCTCTGTTTCTCTTCTCTCTATTTATCACTATAAAAAAGTAGTTGTAGATACAGAATGTTCCATGTGTAAAATGATGTTGGGACAAAGAATTTAGCCATAGGGATAAGCTAGAGAGGATGTCTCGTCGTCAGATTCCGTCTTGTGATAATGACCCCTTCCAGTGCGCTTCATGTAATGCTGCCGATGAGGTCAAAGATAATCATCAGTGCTGCTAAGCAAGACAAGACCATGAACAGCACTAGGAAGTTCAAACGCAGAGATTTCGCTTGGAAAGTTGAGTTAAGCCTCTGCTTTTCTTTGTCCTCTCTCATCTCAGCAATCCCTATGTGGGTGGGTACAAGCAGATACCATTCATACTAGATTCTAAGTACATATGAAAAAAGTATATATGATGTACATTTAGAGTATTTGCCATGGACACTTAACCAACATTTTTAGGCATGATTACTTATACTATATAGACATTCAATAAGTTTAAGATGCCATAGTTCCCAGTGGAAACATTTCCAAAATTTTTTTTTTAATTTTTTTTAAAATTTATTTATTTGAGAGCGACAGACACAGAGAGAAAGACAGGTAGAGGGAGAGAGAGAGAATGGGCGCGCCAGGGCTTCCAGCCTCTGCAAACGAACTCCAGACGCGTGCGCCCCCTTGTGCATCTGGCTAACGTGGGACCTGGGGAACCGAGCCTTGAACTGGGGTCCTTAGGCTTCACAGGCGCGCGCTTAACCGCTAAGCTATTTCTCCAGCCCCCCAAAAATATTTTGAGGAGAGGCACATTTCCTCATTCTGTTTTACTCAAGGAAACAAGTTTCTTTTTCTTGAGGTGTGGATTAAAAATCACTATCTTTGGTCCCTACACCTCCATTACCTTTCTGTTGCTTTTGTTCATTTGCTCTCAACTTTGGGCTGGGGCACTGTAAAATGCTGGGCCTTTTGAATATCTCCAAAGCTTTGATCAAAACCGCATACAGGCCATGTCTCCTCTTAAGGATTACCGCAGTTGGCCGTGGACTCAGCGTGAACTTGCTTTGAACCGTCATCTTCTCAAAAGCTGACTGATGCTGAAATCTATCCTAATTTCTAATTTCTTTGCTCAAAACACAAAGGCTTCATGCACGTGACACAGCTGGAGGTCATAGAAAGGGGGTTCTGAAGAGGAGAGATGCTAGAAACACTGGCCTGAAAGTCAAGCTCAGAAGTGGGCGCTCCCGAGTCTAAGCCCTGAGCCATCCTTGCTTCCATGGTGATCACGTGGAAAGCAGCGCAGGCAGCGTGTGTCACATGAGGGGCTGGACCACGGGCTGTCGGGGGAAACGCCTTCCAGCCCCATCATTTGAGTAAACTAGTGCTTGGCTTAGGGAGGCAAAACCACGGGTTCCACGGATTCTAAGAGGTCTTGTGATTTATGTGAACACAGTAACCCCTCTGTCATCACTTTTTTAAGGTGCTGAGAGGATCAGCTTCGTAACGCATGAAGGAAAGTGAACGGAAGGCAGGAAAGTGCTTTGAAAATTACAGTGTTTACAGAGGAGCGAGTAACTGATGCAGATGTGACGTCATTACCTGACTGTGGAGCCGAAGCGGTTGCATGGATTGCTTAGTGTGTGATCAGAGTTACCTGGTTCTCATTTCTAAATCCATTCTTATATCCCTTCTTCTCGTCCCACAATTTAAAGCTATTTCTCTGCCCCGTGGTTTAAATGAATGACTTGTTAGCTTGTTAGTTTTTTGTTTTTGTTTTTTTTCTTGCTGGATACTGCTTTCTTTGATGTTTAGGTATTCTTTATGTGAGAAATTTTTACTCATAAGTATTTATACTAGGAAAGTACCTATAGCATATATATATATATATATATATATATATATATATATATATATATATATATATATATATATATGACCATATAACCTATCTATGATCCATACCTCTGTCATCTATCTACATTTTCTGTATTTATATATCAACATATAGGGCCCAGAAGGAACTGGCACTTTGGACAAGGTGGCTTCAATGGTTTCAATGTTCTCAGCACCTTCTTGCCACAACTTGCCACCACTTTTTACCATTCCTTCTTTGTCTAGACGTTCAGTCCCATTGGGTAGCCTGAGTTTGAACAGAGTAGAAGGTAGTCTAAGCTATGGCCTCTGTTGAGGTGTTTGCCACTCCTCTGGTCTCTCTGTATCTTCAGAGGAGATAGGAAGAGTGATACACTATGTAAAGAATGAGACAATTTATTGGGATTTCTGAATGTCACTGAAGTCCGAGATAAGGACCTTTTCACCTCTGCAGACCTGCATAAACACCTGGTAAAATATGTCAATATTTAGATGATGGCAATGCAACCTCAACGTGGTTAAATTGGTGAAGCTACCCTGAAGGCTAAAGACATAAGGGTTGCTTTTAATTTTCATTTGCGTGTATGGTGTGTGTGTGTGTGTGTGTGTGTGTGTGTGAATGTGTGTGTGAGCATGCGTGGGCCTGTGCTACCGCACACTTGTGGATGTCAGAGGCTAACGTGGGGCGTTTCTTCTTGTTTGAGATAGGATCTCTTGGCTGCTGGAAGCCAGGGGCTGGCCTGCAAGCTTCTCCTGTCTCTGCTTTCCATCTCGATTTAGGAGCCCTGGGATTACAGATACTCACTACCGTGTCTGTCCACCCTTTCCATGAATCCTGCAGACCCTCACACTTGTACAGCAGCCACATCCCCGACATTGGGGAAACTTTTCATTGGTATAATTGCTGGGTCTTGTGGCCAAACTATTTGCATAAAGTCAGAGAAGGCTGCCTATTAGTGAAACAGGGCTCTCTAAACACTGGGCTACATCAAAGAAGCACTTGGCCCTATTTGGAAATAATCACTTACAATAACACCAGGCCAGGGATGTATCATTATGCTGGGTGAGAATTCATAGCACCCACTGGGCCCAGGGACCCTCAGGCACTGAAAATAGTAGGTCTTCACTGAACAGTGGAAGATGAAAATGCTTGCTGGCAGCAAATAAGAAATGGTATGTTCCCATCCTGAGAGCGCGGGATTACACAAACATACCAGACCCCTCCGATGATGAGATGAGAGTGTGTCACCATTTATACAATGTCATTCTAGAAAGCATGTTATACCCAGATAACTGGGAATTAAAATATCACTTCATAAGATTTAAAAGTATTTTCAAGTTCTCAAAGAGAAAAAGATATCAAAATCATGAGACAAGCGGGCATGGTGGCCCACACCTTTGATCCCAGCACTTGGAAAGCAGACGTAGGAGAATAGCTGAGACTACATAGTGAATTCCAGGTCAGCCTGAGCTAGAGTGAGACCCTACATCAGAAAAAAAAAAAAAAGAGAGAGAGAGAGAGAGAGAGAGAGAGAGAGGGAGAGAGAGAGACAGGATTGTGAAAAACAGAGTTAAAGATAATTGTTGGGAAATACTATTATGAAATGTAGTATATAATTATTATTGTGAAAGAATATAGGACAATTATAAATCCAATAACTGGATTAGATAATAAATAGAATATAATGTGAAATGAAAAGATTGCAAAGTAGATCATGCAATGTCCATAATATAGGTCATAGACAAAATGACAGAAAACAGAAGAGAGAAGTGCATGTTGTTTGAGTGTGAAGCGTCCCCACAGCCTCATGTGTTGGAAAACGTGGGCCCTAGGTGGTGTGGGGGGGGGCATTTTTGGAAGTTGTGGAAACTCTAGGATGTGGAGACTAGGTGGAGACAGTGTATCACTTTAGCGATACACCTGCTCAGTTCAGACTTGAGTTCACTTTGCTTCCTGACCGGGGCCCCGAGATCGTAGCTCTTGCCTCACAATCCTGTTGCTCCGGCTGGGCGCTGCTTACGCCACCATGTCTTCCCCATCATGATGGGCTGCGTCCTCTGAAGTGTAAACCAGAATTCATCCTCCGTCCCTTGAGTTATCACATAGTCAGCTTGATGTGAATAATAATTAAGACAGCCAGCAAGGTCAGAAGTTCCAACACACGTCTAATGGGAAATCCGAATGGACAGCAGAACAAGGAATGGGGTAGATCTAATAAAATTCTTTCATAATCATGAAAAACAAACAAACTACCTCTGTCTGCAGAAACCACTAAGCCACAAGCTTAAAAAGTAGAATGAATGGACTTAATCATAAAATTATTGGCCAAGAAAAAAAAAATCAGAAAATCTATCATACATGAAGGATGAACTCTTTCTTTCTTTTTCTCTTTCTTTCTTTCTTATTTTGGTTTTTCGAGTAGGGTCTTGCTCTGGCCCCAGGCTGACCTGGAATTCACTATGTAGTCTCAGGCGGGCCTCAAGCTCACAGAGATCCTCCTACCTCTGCCTCCCAAGTGCAGGGATTAAAGGCATGTGCCACCACACCCGGCTTGAATTCTTAAAACTTAGAATTTGCAACTGAATTAAGGAAAGCAACAATAGATTTGGCTCTGAACTGAAATCCTGGTCAACTCAGATTTATAAACTCGATCTATGTATTTTTATAGATCAGGAGGGGCAGAGATAACATTATCAGACATACAAAGACTGCAAAGGACTTGTCATTCATAAATCTTAGTTGAAATGATGGCTACATGTCTTTTTTCTTTTTTTTAAACTGAGAAGAAATTAAACCCAGAATAAACAAGTAGAATTTAAGAAGCCAAATCTTTGGTAAATGCACATAATATTAACTGACTCGAATGCTTATCTAATTAAATAAGGAGTTACAACATAGGTCTAAAAATAATTTGGAGAAGTTATTTGAAAACAAGGCAGAATTAAAGTATTAGACAAAAATGGCCCAGGAAATTGCTAAGGGGAGACCAAAGTTAAAGCAGTTTAAGATCTCATACTGTTTAGGAATAACAAGGTAATTCTATGGTTCATTTGAGGTTCCATAAATCTGCCTTTAATGATTTTAAAGTAACTATAAATAGAATAATACAAGTGGAACATATAACTTATAGGAGACATTAGCCAGTGAAAAAGGGGAGAATTAAAGATGTTGTAATGGTAGCATTTCAAACTCCACCAAGAGCCGAATCCTGCATGTATGTGAACATGCTCCAGTTAGGCGCTGGATTCTGGATGCCTTTGTTCACAGATCAGCCCTATTTCTATAATGCCTTGCACATGCCCTAACTGCAAATATAAAACAAAGTTTCAACACGTTCATTGACAACGAGTGGCAATTTTCCAGGTTATTCTGCTGCAGCAAGCACAACGGCACACATTACTGAAGTCAACAGATTCTCATCTCTGTAAGTATCTCCAAGGACCCTTTAATAGCCTTTTTTTTCTGGTCAGTTTCTGAAGAAGCCTGGGATCTTCTTATTCTTGTGTTTTTAGGCTTGTATTCTGGAGTCACGACACCTTTCACATTGATTTCCCTCTGATGATATTCATCGTCATTGGCTGTCAAGATAACATAAGAAGGAGCCCAATTCAGAGAGACTTCAGCCTCGGCAGGGGATGCGTGTAATCATGTCAAAGTAAAAATCGCTTCCCTTACAAAAACGTCTTCTCCTTGTATTCTGTTTTGGGTATTGTTGCAGTCTGGGTCGCATTGCTGGTAGAAATCACCCACCCAAGAGCAGCTTCTGGGAAAAAGAGGTTTATTTGGCTTACAGACTCGAGGGGAAGCTCCACGATGGCAGGGGGAAAACGATGGCATGAGCAGAGGGTGGACATCACCCCCTGGCCAACATAAGGTGGATCACAGCAACAGGAGGGTGTGCCAAACACTGGCATGGGGAAACTGGCTATAAAGCCCATAAGCCCGCCCCCAACAATACACTCCCTGCAGGAGGCGCTAATTCCCAAATCTCCATCAGCTGGGAACCTAGCATTCAGAACACCTAAGTTTATGGGGGACACCTGAATCAAACCTCCACAGGTATGGTGCTGGGGGTAGACATTTTTTAAGGCTTTTGGTTGGTACTAGAGAGGACACATTCCTTTCAGCTTTAAATTTTCCTCCAAACTAGTATCTATTCCTTTCCACAGATGTGGATGACCTTGATTTGTCTTCAACTATGGGTTCCTGCCCAATAATTTTTAACCACTAGATGAAAAACGTAGGTTACATATGAGCATGCTTGTTATAATCCTATTTAAATCTCTTTTAAATATATGCATAAACAGATAAAACTTTGTGGGATTCTGTTCTTCAAAATATTAAGTATGGACATCTACCTTGTTGAGAAATTATCTTAAATGATTGTTTTGTTAACGTATGGCATCATAACTCTTTTGCTACTGTAAGTGCACATTACTTTTGTAACTATAAAAATTCCTATCACAATCTGGACAAACAAAACCCAGAGCGTTTCCACCAGGGATTGCTTGCCACAGCTTTGAGTAGGTCATAAGGTTTTCAAAGACAAGCATTCAGTGAGAAAGTACCAAAGTTCTCGGATGTACCATATGTTTTAGCAGCTACTGGAACAACCAAGTTGTTGCCTCCCTTGCTTTTTCCTCTTCAGTTGTAGTTAAGTAGCTTTAAAATGGGAAGAAAGTCCTGAAGGTGGTGCAGAGGTGGCCACAGAGTCTGTAGTATGGACAGAGCATCATGGTTGTGGAATGTCACTCTTCAGAGCTCATCCAAACCGAAGCCTTTCTTCACAGGGCCCACTCTTTCCCAACTCTCTGGTCCGAGTTCCCTGAGATTTATGGTGTGTGTGGGGTGGGTGGGTGGGTGAAAGGGGGCAGGCATGGCACAGAAGACCCCTGTTTCCTGGACACTCACAGTTCCTTGGTCCTGGTAGGTCCAACTGTGCCTTTCTTGGGGAGGCCCAGTCTCTGTATGGGCTGTGGCTTGCTCTGGTATCCTGACTGGCCACTGGCTAGCAACATTCCTGTTCCCCTGAGTCAGAGGGTCCATGGGCCAAAGGACAAAAACTTGCTTTCTCCTCAATAAAATAAAGTCTCCCCAAAATGGATAAACCACAATGCATGCAAAAAAAAAAAAGGCCAACAAAAGTCAGAAAACTGAGATCTGCACCAAGGATGCCTATTCGTACAATGGAAGCCTGCAGAGAAATCAACAGAAATTCAGTCCTAACGTGAAAACACAACAACCAATGAGACTCTCATCAAAAGAATCACTGAACTGTAAGCAAACCATCAAAAAAAAAAAAAAAAAATCAACAATCACCAAAGAAATTGAGCAGAATTGTCTCTTAGCATTCAGCATTTGACAGTAGGTTTAACTTGGTTGAAGAAAATTTTAGAACCCTCAAAACAGATATGAATGAATTGAAGATTTGTCAAGAAATGGAAGATCTCAACAACCGGTTGATTAAGCTTAATGAAGACCTGATTGAATGCAAGAATGAATTCCAGAAAGCATCAAGAAAATCAGAACTCAAACTGAAATTGTACCTCAAAAAAAGAAATGGACACAATGCAAAATAACATAACAGAAACAAAAATCAAATAGAAATTATAAAAACTTCTCTAGAACTCCTCACTAAAAGAGCTACTCATGTGGACGACAGAAACTCTGACCTGGAACACAAGACAGAAGAAACTGATCAGATGGAATAGAGACCTGAGGAGATAAACAACCCAGCCCACTCTACCCCAGGCCCTAGCTGAAACCACAGAGGAACTGGGGAAATGAGCAGGAGTGCTACTTTCTCGCTGGACCTGATATCAGCACAAGGGTGAAGGAGAGAGACTCTGAGGACACTCAACACCTACCAAAGCAGAGATCCAAATGCTCCTAAGCACCCATCACTGAATAAGACTTAAAATGCGGGTTGGAGAGATGGCTTAGCGGTTAAACACTTGCCTGTGAAGCCTAAGGACCCCGGTTCAAGGCTCGATTCCCCAGGAACCACGTTAGCCAGATGCACAAGGGGGCGCACGCGTCTGGAGTTCGTTTGCAGTGGTTGGAGGCCCTGTCGCGCCCATTCTCTCTCTCTTTCCCCACCCCCACATCTTTCTCTCTCTGTCGCTCTCAAATAAGTAAACAATTTTTTTTTTTTTAAATGCTCCCAGCACGGCTCAGGGAATTTTGCAGAAGAGAAGGTGGAAGGCTTACTCGAGCCAAAAGATCGAACATTATGCACAGAGACATTGCCTCTTCCCCATAACTGACTGCTGCCCCATAATGCATGACCCACGATCCCCATGAGGTTCACCTGCATCCCCAACGGGGGTGGCCTCTTCAGAAAAGGGGCAGGGAGGAGGAAATGGATGGTACCAACAGGTGTTGTTTACATACAAAGTTTGCCCATAACTAATAAAAGTAAATTTTAAAAAGGGCTCACTCTGCACAGATACCCGAACCACTGGCTCCTCGAGCTCATACCTCCCCCGACTAGCCCACGTAGACCCAAGGGAGGATAAAGCCCTGCGGTCCCTAGCCTCCCTCTCTTTTCTGTCCTCCATCACATTCACTTCCTTTCATCTTTTTTTTTTTAAATACTTTATTCTTATTTATTGATTTGAAAGAGGGAGATATACAGATCTAGGCAGGTAGACAGAGAGAACCGGCACACCAGGGCTTCCAGCCTCTGCAAACGAACTCCAGACGCGCGCGCCCCCTTGTGCATCTAGCTAAGGTGGGTCCTGGGGAATCGAGCCTCGAACCGGGGTCCTTAGGCTTCACAGGTAAGTGCTTAACCGCTAAGCCATCTCTCCAGCCCACTTCCTTTCATCTTTGATTCTCCCCCAGCTCACACAGGTCTGTCCACTTTGGCGTTCCCTGACCACATGCACGCCTTCCCTCTCTCTCTCTCTTCCCCATTTCTCACTTCTTCACTCACAGCTGACGACAGTCAGTCCTTTAGCTTCCACACACTCACGTCCCCCCTCTGCATCTCACAGGACCCCCCTCCTGCTGCCACAGGTGGCCCATGGCATTGCATACCTGTGTGCTGCCTCGCCTCCCTAAACTTCTCCCACTCTTAAAGCTATAGCCATCCTAATTCAGAACAGATTTAAAAAGTACTTTGATTCATAACACCCCATTCTCTTGTCTCAGACCCTCATTATCAGATTATCAGGCCTCACCCCCCAACACTTGATATTTAGCACACTGTGGGTTGCATTTCTCAGATTAAGTGCCTTAGAAGGGACTTCCCGTGGTCCCTATTCTGGCCTGTTTTTCTTCTCCACCGCTCCATAACTTATCACCTTAATCCTCACCTCAATTACTTGATTTTAAAAATGGTTATTTATCTATTTGAGATGAGAGAGAGAGAGAGAGAGAATGGGCATGCCAGGGCCTCCAGCCACTGCAAACGCACTCCAGATGTATGCGCCCCCCTTGTGCATCTGGCTAACGTGGGTCCTGGGGAATTGTGCCTCGAACCGGGGTCCTTAGGCTTCACAGGCAAGCATTTAACCACTAAGCCATCTCTCCAGCCCCAATTACTTGATTTTAAAAATAGTTATTTATCTATTTGAGATGAGAGAAAGAGAGAGAGAGAATGAGCATGCCTGGGCCTCTAGCCCCTGCAAATGAACTCCAGACACATGAGCCACCTTGTGCATTTGGATTGACATGGTTATTGGGGTGTTGAACCTGGGTCATTAGGCTTTGAAGGCAAGTGCCTTAACCACTGAGCCATCTCTCCAGCCCAGTTACATTTTGTTTTAACAAATGTGTGAGTATGCACATGTGGATATGGGCACATGCACGTACAGGTGCACACGTGCCATGACACACACATGTAGGTCTAAGCACAACATTTTGCCCTTGCCTTGATAATCTGCTACCTTGTTTGAGGTAGGGTCTCACTCTAGCCCAGGCTGACCTAGAATTCACTATGTAGTCTCAGGGTGGCCTTGAACTCACGGCGATCCTCCTACCTCTGCCTCCCAAGTGCTGGGATTAAAGGCGTGTGCTACCACGCCCAGCACGTTTTTTTTTTTTTTTTTTTTTTTTGGCTACTGCATGTTTGCCAGTCTAGACATCCCGGGAGCTGCCAGATTCTTTGGGTTCTGCCTCTCACTGCCTCAGGTGTGTCTGGATCACAGATACCTGCATTACTTTCCAGCAGGCTTTATATGACTGCTAGAGAATCTAACCCCAGCCAGCAGGCTTGCAAACAAGGGCCTCAATCCTGAGCCATCTATCCAGTCCCATGAGACTTGATTTTTGTTTTTAAAGGTCCATTGCTTCTTATTCATTTGCTTGCCTTCGAATCAGCCATCCCCTGAGGGCAAGAATCTGTGTCCGTTCTGCTCAGCGACATCTCTGCCACATGCAGCACTCAGTAAGTGTACGTAGAAGGACAAGGAATGTGAGAGGATTCCGTCTGCATGCAGAGGGGTGATGTGTGCTGCGGCCTGGCGACTGTGTCGGTGGAGATGTAAAGCTAAGAAAGCGGGTGACATGAATGTGGCATCCTGCCGAAGTGCACCTGGCTGGTAAAGGAATACCCTCAGAGCGGGGTCACAGTCATCAAATGTCGACAGTGGTACATCTGGAGCAACATTTGGCTCTGTGTTTTCTTTTTCCTCATCCACCAGTAATAACGTCTGGGGCTCAAGGCTTTGCATTTGGAATCATTTCAGTCCAAACCACCCGACGATGTCAGGTATCCAATCCTGGGCAGAGGCAGATACGTAAGGAGACCCGGATCTTTCCTTCCTCCTTCAGGGTTCTCTGAAGCTCTCATTAAATGAAGTGGATCTGCGCCCTGTGCTTTACCTCTAGTTTTTCTTCTATTTTATTCCACACAGCACATTTGGGAGGCTCTGTGCATATGTATTTGGGTATTTTGGCGGCACTCATTTGTGAGGAGCATGTGTGTACACGGAATATGCTCAGTATCAAATGTTATGCTACAGCGATCGCGCCTTCACTGTTCCTGAGAAGAGTTAGCCTGCCTTCTTGCTTCGTCCAGTTTCTGGGGGTGACATGTCGCAGAGCTCTTTCTGCTGTGCAAAAACCATGAATGATACTAGAAAGCTGAAATGACAATTAGTACAAGCTGCACTCAGAATTCTTTCCAGATATGTGCTTAGGGGATTCAAAGATTTCCCAGCTGAATGAAGAGTTAACTCTCTCTTCATGTTTGATTGACAACATTGAAGGATTTCATTTTAACATTTATGGATTACTTCAGGAAGACACAAGAGAACTGTCTCTGGGAGTATTCACAATAGAATAATCTAGAACTGCAAGGCAGTCTGAAAAGGTTCAGACTAGGCAGTGTACTGTTTCCTTGAGATAAGTCCCCTGACATTCAAGTTTGAAAGGAATGAGACCAACCTTTTAGCCTCACAGGGAGCTTTCTTCCCATCTCATCATGGGGCAGGAGAAAATACACAAAAGAAATGTCTCAAAGGTAGCAGTTTAATGTTCCTTACCACACTCCCACCACGTACAAAGCCTTCACCTTGGAAATGTTTTGAGAAACGTAGGCAAGGCCAGCACATATTCTTCCATTTCACATTTTATGCTGAAGAGTGCGCTGATAGCACTTTTAATTTTAATTTTTGTTTTGAGAAAGAGATAGAGAGACAGAGAGAGAGAACGGGCATACCAGGGTCTTCAGCCACTGCGAATGAACTCCAGATGCGTGCGCCCCCTTGTGGCACATGTACAACATTACATGCTCGTGTCACTGTGTATCTGGCTATGTGGGACCTGGAAATTCGAACCCGAGTTCTTAGGCTTTGCAGGCAAGCGCCTTAACCGCTAAGCCATCTCTTCATCCCTGATAGTACTTTTGAAGCTTCATTTTCCTGATTCCCCCCACCCCCCAGTGGCTTGGTTCTGGAGTATTGAACCTGTAGCTCAGAGATGGTCAGCCATCTCTGACCTTTGGAATTAGCTGGAGCAAGATGCGAGAACAAAAGTAGAGAAGTATGATGACCTGGTTATTGTAGCACCAGAGCGGTGTGGTGAAGTCTCATAAGGGGCAGAGGAACTTGACAAAACTGGGAGTCAAAATCCACCAGCGTCTCTGATGATGAGCTAAAAACTTCACTACCATTAACGCTTTCCCTCTGCGTTGGCTGGCCGGATGTCCCTACGTGTTTGTATTGATCGTCTTTGAAGTCTTTCAAAGGGTACCGTTTTGCTTTTAAGCATACATCAGTGAACGCAGTAGCAAAGAGTTCTTTTTGCATGGCTTCTAATGTAGCACATAAAGCTTGAAAGGGCCAGATGTCTGTATAAGGTTGGTCATTTCTACGCTCCAGGGGGGCAGGAGCAGGTTAGAACCAAAGGGACAGAGTTAATGAGGAAGGCTGGAGGATGTGGCACGTCCAGTTCAGTCAAGTCCTGCCATTAACATTGTTTAAATAAAGGAAGGGGCCTAGAGGCAAGCACCAGCTGTAATAGTACACCACCCATAAACTCACTGACCAGACAGTCTGTTTTCCATAACTGACATGGAAAAAAAAAAAAGAAGAAGAAGGCAAAACACAATCTATCCTGGAAATCTTTTTAAAAGCGTACTAAGGGCTGGAGAGATGGCTTAGCGGTTAAGCGCTTGCCTGTGAAGCCTAAGGACCCTGGTTTGAGGCTTGATTCCCCAGGACCCACATTAGCCAGATGCACAAGGGGGTGCACGTGTCTGGAGTTTGTTTGCAGTGGCTGGAGGCCCTGGCATGCCCATTCTCTCTCTCTCTATCTCTATCTGTCTCTCTCTCTCTCTGTCTGTTGCTCTCAAATAAATAAATAAAATAAACCAAAAAAATAAAAAAATAAATAAAAGTGTACTACGTTTTTTTAAATGAATCCATGGAAACTAGACTTGAAAATAGGGACCATTCACTTATCTGTCTCCAGAGAGGAGCATAGAACAAAACAGCATTGTTAGTTTTTTAGGCAAGAATAGAACACTTCTACCTCTGATTTAATACTGATCCAAATACAGAGATGATTGAGGAAGGTTACATGATCTTCAGAAAGGATGACTATGCCTCAGAACTAAGCCTTGACGGCACCAAACTACCTCAGGTGTGGCTTTGTTTCTGCCATGTGTCATTTCTGATAATGGAGGAGCTGAGTACCTTTTAATTGGTCACTCCGAGTACAAGTCACAAAACGGAAACTGGACAACTCAAGTGAATTTTACACGTGTCCCGATGTAACTGGGCAATTAGGCTGAGACAGTGGGGGCATATACATCTTCTACTTGCTTTGGTTCTCCTAAGTCCTGTGCAAAGGACAACTCCACCAAAATAACTGACACTGAGTGCTTTTAGTGGTAATTTAAGACTATCCTATAGAGGGCATGGCACCATCAGGGTACCGAAGGGCAAGGTGCTTGCCCCTTGCCCAAAGAACCAAGGGTTAGAGCATGAGGATGCCAGAGTCTATTGAATCAAGATGCAGTTATTCCAGCTCACAGAACTTCTTTTCTTCACTTTCTGTTTGAACTTTCAGAGCTCTGTGGGAGCTCCCTGTGCATAATGTGTTCAAATGACAGGGACTGTAGGAGCCTGTAATCTTTCAAGGAAGACCTCAGGTCCCCATTATGGTTTTGAATCTGTTTCATTAGTATCTTCTGCAGCAAATCCTTTCTCTTCTTCTCTTTGATTGTAGGGAATCCTCTGGTCATCACAAAGCCGCCTCTCTCTCCTAACTCCCTTCTTTAAAGCCTTTGAACTGCTTCAGCACCCAAGGTCTGGACGACAGCTTTTTCGTGCCTTGTTTCACCTGAATTCCCTTTTGTCCATCGTAAACTTGTTTGAGGAGCAAACTCTCTCTTTGGTTTTGCCCTTAATATGGAAGGCTGACCGAGAGATGAGTGGATAGGTAGATTCATAAATGAGGCTTAGGCACTACTAACGGGAATTGATCTGTGAATCCAAATGATGAGCTGCTCTTTCTGATTATATGAAGCCATAAATAGATGGGGGAGACTCACATTTCCAGTTGGCAAGGAGCACCTATCCTGTTTATGACTGTGCCCCCCAGGAACCCTCTAGCTCTCCCACCTTCCCACATTTCTTTTATACACCACACTTAAAATTGGAGGCATAACCTTGTTCGAGAATGTGCAAAACAGGGACATGGTAATGAACTCTTGTTGCTGCTATAAACTTGATGGATGGCTTGTGGAGGAAGGGCATTCGATGGAAATCTCAGTTTGGTGATTAGCTCTGCGGCATTCCTCCTTTGGAACCCAAGCAGACCAGCGCATTTTCACTCTGCTCTAGGTTTCTGTGGGTTTAGCTGCAGAAATGTCACTGAGCCACAGCTCGAGGGGCAAGGGGCAAAGAGGTCTACCGGCCTCTTCCCAGCATTCCCAGGCTCGTTCTCCAATTTGTTTTCCCCAGCCCACCTCACTCACAACTCTAGTTGGGATTGATCCTGTAGAGAGCTTATATACTGCCTTGACTTGCATGGTCCCTGTGGCTTTTGCCTACCTCAGACTTCAAGGACACAAATGGCTTTATTAAGCCTCAATGCTTGCCCAAGAAACATATTTATTGCCACATGGAGTGCTTGGAATCAGTGCACTCAGGTACCCATACAGCTTCATGTTTCTGAGATGAACATCCAAACCATACACGGTTTATAGGAAGAATGGAATTTGTTTGAAGCTCACAGATCCAGGGGAAGCTTCACAATGGCAAAAAGACAAAACCCACCACCATCACCACAAGCAAGCATGCAGTAGGAGCCCAGGCAGAACTCTAGCACTGTGCATTCCTTAGGTTGGAAGTCAGATCTGCCCTCTAACATACCTTAGGGCTGGACCATAGGATCTGCCCACAGTGACATCTCCCCCAGCAAGGTGGCTAGTGATCAAATTACAAGCTTGAATAAACTCCTGAATCTATGGGGGAACATCCATTCAAACCACCACATTCTGCCCCTGGCCTCTGATAGATTAATATCCATCTTACATTGTAAATTGTATTCAGTCTAATTTCAAAACTTCCCATAGTCTTTTCTGATTTAAGGTAGTTCCAAACTTCCAATTCTTAACTCATATTTAAAGCTGTCTCTTAAGTGGGAGTCCTGTTAAATCCAACAAGTTACCTACTTCCAACGTACAATGGCACAGAGTAAAGATTTCCAACTGCTATAAGGTGTACCAAGGAGAGACTAGACCAATGTAAACTCAACAACCATCAGGTAAACATGAGATACCTTGCAGATCCATGACCAGTGACTGACAGTCCCCAGATTTTCCAGTTTTGCCCCTCCCACTGGGCTGAGTAGCCAGGAAAATCTTACATCCCCAGCCAACAGTGCCTTGTGGTGGCCCTTGTACGGTCCTGGTATATTCGAAACGCCGTCAGGTCTCCAAGCAAACGAAAGTCCATCTTCCAGTAACTCTACCTGCCTGTCAGGATCATCACGCCCTGCCAATCTGTCACATCTCAACAGCTGCTCCTGGACTGTCTTCACCTCATTACCCACTCCATGCATTTTTCATGCTTCTGAAATCAATAACAAGTGTGTCGGACACAGCCGTATTTTTAATTCAGGGGCTGACTGAGTTGTGCCTGTGAAGAGCCAGCTCTTTCCTTTCAGTCAACTCCTTTCACAACAATGTTTGCATTTTTACCATTCAGTCTTTCCTCGGGCATCCTTTTTATTGTTCCAATGTAAAATAGTTGGTCCATTTTCCTTCCAAATGTTAACGTATTTGACAATAGCTGTTTTAGCATCCAGTCTCAGTGCCCATAATTTTACACTTCTTTGATTTTTTTTTTTAGTGTAAATCTTAAAATTTTTAGTTCATTATCTTTAACTAAGCACATCAGTCCATTACACATTTGACCCAGATTAAATTCTTTGGACATGGGTCTCAGAACACATATAGTCATTATGTCAGTAATCCAGTTCCAACAAAAGTTTACTGCAGTCTTTTCTTCTTAGAATGTTCATAAGCAAAGCCTTCAATTACAATTTTCTCTGTACTTAACATTTTAAAATTCTCACCAGAAAAGTACATAAAACTTGGTTTACTTTTCTGGAAGGCATCTTCAGTTTCAAGCACAAAGTCCCAGCCCCTTCCTCCAAAGCAGAAGTTCCAAATCACCCAAATCCACATGATCAGATTCATCATGCAGCAATACCCCACTCCTGGTTCCAATTCTATGATAGTCAGCTTCATATTGAAGAGCTGGACCTCCACACCAGACATAGTTTATAGGATGAATGGAATTTGTTTGAAGCTTACAGATCCAGGGGAAGTTTCATAAGAGTGAAAAAGAAAAAACAAACAAACAAAAAAAAAAAAACCACCACCAGCACCACAATAAAGCACATTCTAGGAACTCAAGCAGAACCCCAGAACTCTACATTACTGAAGCTGGAAATCAGATTTTCTCCCCACCCAACACACTTCAGGGATAAACCCTAGCATCTGCCCACAGTGATGCCCTCTCTAGCAAGGCATCTGGCAATCTAATTTCAAGCTTTAATGAACTCGTGAATCTAGTGGGGCTGGGGAACATTCAAACTACCACAGATACATATTTCTTTCTGCAAGAAAGAGTGCTTGGGCTCAGTGTGCCCAGATCTTCATACAAATGGGTATGCGCTTAGAACAATTTGCTGGGAATTACATTTTTTTCAGAGCATTGATAGAGGGCCTTCAGAAGCTGAAATGTTACTGTCATGTGTGAGCGCACATATTAAAGCCTGAAGACCACTTAAATTACTAAAACCGATCTGTCATTGACAAAGGCAATTATGATACTTTCCCCATAGTCTAACCTTTGACTAAAACATTGAGTTATGTGTTCATGTGTAGGTTGTTATTTTTTCCCCAATTGTTTCATGTATATTTTTATCAGTTTCACTGGAATGGAGGCTATGAGCTATTTCCTTTGTTTTCTTGCCTCATAGCTCCTATGACAGCACTGGTGCTTCATGGATCGTATTACTCAGTATGGACTTAGACCAGCCATGTTGACTTCACCTTGGAGTTACAGAAGGTCACTTTCCTTTTTTATTTTTTTTAATTTTGTTTGCATTTATTTATTTATGAGAGACAGAGAGGGAAAGAGGCAGAGAGAGAGAGAGAATGGGCACGCCAGGGCCTCCAGCCACTGCAAACGAACTCCAGACACATGCGCCCTCTTGTGTATCTGGCTAACGTGGGTCCTGGGGAATCGAGCCTCAAACCGGGGTTCTTAGGCTTCACAGGCAAGTGCTTAACCGCTAAGCCATCTCTCCAGCCCCAGGATCTCATTTTCTTTCCAGACCTACTTGATTAGACTGGTTTCCAGGTGGTTGGTGTGGTCATGAACCTTTGTGATGTCTTGCGATAGGTGATACTGAGCAGAAATTTGTGAAGTCCTCATTGTGTTTAATTAAAATAAACCATTCACCCTTTATTTTGCCAGTCATGGTGGTGAATGTATATAACGCCAATATACATGAGATTAAATCATGAGTTCAAGACCAGTCTGGACTATATGATACTCTGTCTCAAAAATATGCTTTTATTTATTTTTTATTTTTTTAATGATTATTTATTTATTTATTTGAGAGTGGCAGAGAGAGAAAGAGGCACATACTGAGCAAGAGAGAGAAGGGGCACACCAGGGCTTCCAGCCACTGCAAACAAACTCCAGACACATGCGCCCCCTTGTGCATCTGGCTAATGTGGGTCCTGGGGAATCGAGCCTTGAACCGGGGGTCCTTAGGCTTCACAGGCAAGCTCTTAACCACTACGCCATCTCTCCAGCCCTTTATTTTATTTTATTTTTTTAAGAAAGGAAGTTATATGTTCTGGTTGAAAGGTTCTGGTTTAATCTACACCAGTAAGAGAAATAGGCAAAACCCAAATAGAGAGTCAATAAATCAAGTTGATATAGGCAGTTTTCTTAAAATGGTCTTTCACTGGGAGAGTATGAACCAGTTTTTAACAAGGGCTACATTTCCTAGAGCATTGGATTATTCATGGCTAGGATTAGATTCAGTAAAGTTCAAGGGCATCCCTCTCTCCCCCCTGCCAAATACTCTTGACTTTCTTGGAAGTATGAATGGGAGTTATGAGGAAGGCTAAGCAAAAACACCTGGGACATGTTACAACTAAAGACTTGGCAGAAGCACAGGTGTTACTCTTTTTCTTTTGACTCAGACACAGTTATTATCCTGTACTGACATGACTACAGTCTTAAAAAAACAAAACAAAACAAAACAACTAATTTCTTTAAATAGAGAAGCCACATAGCAAAAATCAAAGTTCTACATGTAGAAAGTGAATAGGAAACACATTCCCACAACTTTCTTACTACTGATCTCAGACCTGATACCAAAAATTCCCTGAATTTGATTTTTCTCCTTTGAGTTACACACAAATACGTGCCCCAGCTTTCATCAATGGGTTGGAGAGGGAAATTAATGAGTTATCAAGTATAAGAAGGGCAATGATATCATAAAGTTATATGATATCATAACACAAAGGTTTGTAAACCAATAGAACTGATGAGAACTGTATGAATTTGTATTTATATGTGTCCTATTTCTCTCTACTAGACAACAAAGCAATTACCTGTCTATATCATGAATACTAACAAACATGTTATAGTCATAGTCACAGAACAGTGGATTCCTGAATGGACTTTAATGTTCGAGAATGCCTGGGTTCAAATCTTGGCTAGACCACTTATTACATGTACCTTGTTGGGAAAGTCACATAACTACCTTAGGTTCAACCTCCACCCTGTGGAATTGGGACAGTAATGGGATTCTTATGATAATCAAATAAGGCAGTAAATGTAAAGTGGCTTATATATTTCTGAAGAAAAACAGATAAGCATCTGACATGTGGTCTTTATGATGTTAAATAACAAGGGAGCTCTGTGAGTCTGCATCTCTGTGGCCTGTTATTGCCAGCAGCAACCGGCACATGAGTTTTATCAAGTATTTCTCTTATGTAAATAACATTCATTTTGTGGTCCAAGAAGAAGCTGTTGAATTGGGGATTGATGGATGGATTATACTTCTCTGGGTTGGAAAGGCTTGCCATACAGTTGCGCCTAAGTAGAACAAAACAAGCCCAACAGCATGTGTACCTGTGAGGAGGTGGACCCAGCTTGAGGAGGCTCCTTAGCTCCGCAAGCCCCAATCCTCACAGATGGACAGGGAGTGATGGAGTCACAATCATTCACTCTGTGAACCCTGATGAAACACCTGATGGATTAGCTGATGTCACCTGTCACTCTGCACTTGGCTTGTGTAGTTGATTCAAGTCTATAAATCCCTTGCTTTTTTCATTTAAATTTTTTGTTTATTTTTATTTATTTATTTGAGAGTGACAGGCAGAGAAAGAGGGAGAGAGAGAAAGGAGAATGGGCGCACCAGAGCCTCCAGCCACTGCAAATGAACTCCAGACACGTGCGCTCCCTTGTGCATCTGGCTAACGTGGGTCCTGGGAAATTGAGCCTTGAACCGGAGTCCTTTGGCTTCACAGGCAAGCACTTAACCACTAAGCCATCTCTCCAGCCCTGTAAATCCCTTGCTTTTAAAGAGCCTCACCCAGGGATCTATGAATTGGCTTCACTTCCATGAGGTTGCTACATAGGGACTTGGCACTTCTCTCAAAAGCGGACTTCGTTATGGGATGTGGTTCTTCAGTAAACCACCAATTTTCCTCATCAAAGCAAAAGCTTGCTTTACTAAACTAGAGTCACATTGCAATCGTTCTGCTGGATTGCAGCGAGAGTTACACGTATGCGTGAAGAGAAGTAGGGAAGGAGATTTAAAGGAAGGCATGGGGGTACTACTTAAATAATCTACTCTGTGGAGACAGGAACCGGGGTGTTAGGAGCCTGTCTCTTGAGAGCCCTAGAGTTAATATGATATGGGAAGGTCACTCTTCCTGCACATCTAATTCCACATGGCAGTTCTCATGAGTCAGCTTACAAATCCCCTTTTCACCTATTAAAGCAAATCTTCTTAAGCAGATGTTCCTCATTGACTAGACTCCCACCATCACAAGAGAATCCTGAAGGATGGCCATTACCTCTGTCATGGTTTGCTTTGTTCTTAGAGGAGCCAATTCATGAGCTCCTTAGACATCAGCTAGTCCTTCACACTCTGTTATCCTTACTGAAAGAGAAGAATGGAAGGCAAGATGAAAATTTGATGACACGAGACAAATGGCTTAGTGGTTAAGGAGTTTGCCTACAAAGCCAAAGGATCCTGGTTCGACTCTCCAGGACCCATGTAAGCCCGATGCACAAGGGGCACATGTATCTGGAGTTTGCTTGCAGTGGCTGGAGGCCTTGGTATGCCCATTCTCTCTCTTTCTCTCTCTCTGCCTCTTTCTCTCTTTCAGATAAATAAATAAAATATAATTTAAAAATTGTGATAATCATTTCATATATGTAGGAACACATCAAAAATGTATTTCTTAAATGTACATAATTTTTATGTATCCATCATGTATCAGTAATGCTGATCATGAGATAATAATAGTAAAATTCAAAATGATATTCTTATTTAAAAAAGCAAATAAACAAAGATGGGTGGGATGTATCTCTGAAAGGCTGGAAAAGAAACTAAGACATAGAGATGATAAATTCACAAACGTTTTTCTTCTATGTTCATTCCATCGCTCCCAGGTGAGGTGCTTTGGAGAAATATGAGAAGAGCTGAAGGTAAAATCAGATAGTGTGTGGTTGGATTGCAATGCTAAGAACGGGAAAGAGGAAACCTACTCTTGTTATTCACACCTTACATTTTCATACACTTTTAATTTTGAAAAGTACAAATTACATGTTTGTAAAACACTTGGTGCAATAATTGCTATCTCTATGCCCAGGCTCTCTTAAAATCCCAGCCCACTGGGATGGCTGACTTCTGGTGTATTCATTCATGCTTTTCTGGCATTGATCCCTCACTCTTATATATTACCTCCCTGCCTGTTCCACTTCAAGAATAGTCTAAACTATTAAAAAACAAAGAGCCATCTTTGGCCATTTGATTTCTGTGTGCTGTCCGTGGTGAATCTCAGTACTACAGGGGAGGTTTATGAGGTGTGTTTGATTCAGAGAGTTTATTTGTTGTGCAGTAGGTGAGTAAGTCTTTATTATATGTGAGTCTTTTAGTGTTTAAAGCATCTTATTAAGTCATAAATGGCCCAGATGGATGTGCCTGGACTAAATGAGGAAATAAAAATAAGTAGTTTGTGCATCAATTGGAGCTTGCCTTTTTATTTTTTATTTTAATATCACCCTATTTTTTTTTTTAATCTAGCAAGAGTCCCCACAGCATAGCCATGAGGATATTATTACCTTTGAGCATCATGCTGTCTTAATTGTATCTTCTCTGGGTAGACATAAGCATTGCATGCATGGCAGGGAGGGAATGAAGAGTTCATCTCTTGTTGTATCTGTGAGTACATTCGGAAAGTCTCTCCCACAACTTGCCTCATTGAGGAAGGGCACAGCGTGTAAAGCAGAAATCGTAAAAGCAAGAGAAGACGGCCTCACTGGACTGCTGATTAGGAAACGGAAGATGACTGCATTTCACGCAAGCTAGAAAAGACCTTTAGTGACATGTGGCAAGTTTTGCCACCTGGAAATCTTAGATGGTGAATGAAAGGCACCGACAAGGAATCATAAAGCCCAGAGGGCGGATGATCTTCGACATGGAAGATGAAATGGGGACAACGTTGCTTTCCCAATGAAGGGACTTTCTGCAGCCTTCACTTCTATTCCTACAGTGGGCCTCACACCTGGATCCTTTCTAAATCTCCTCCCCTGTAGACTTTCATCCCAGGAGCTCCCTATCTGGCCTCAAGGATAAAGCAAGAGGAACTGAGATGTGGTGAGTTGCAATGAATGGAGAGTTGGGAGTAGCCATAAAATTAGTGCTCTTACGAGTTCTGTTTCCCCTTCTTTCAGACTCACTCTCTCACCCCCAAAACGTATAAAGAAATCGAAGCAAAAGAAAGCAAAACCCCAAGTATGTGAATACAAAGCTAATGCATTCTTCCCTTTCTGAGCTGGACAGCTCTTTAGATAGCGTCAGAGTTTACTTCTTGGACTTGCCAGCAAGAGGAGCAAATGAGGAGCCCTCATAATGGAGACAATGAAACCACACCTTCCATGGAAAGGGAAGAGAAGGGCTGGAGAGATGGCTTAGCGGTTAAGTGCTTGCCTGTAAAGCCTAAGGACCCTGGTTCAAGGCTTGATTCCTCAGGACCTACATTAGTCAGATGTACAGGAGGTACATGTGTCTGGAGTTCGTTTGCAGGGGCTGGAGGCCCTGGTGCGCCCATTCTCTCTCTCTCTCTCTCTCTCTCTCTCTCTCTCTCTCTCTCTGCCTCTTTCTCTCTCTGTCTGTCGCTCTCAAATAAATAAATAAAAATAAACAAAAAAAATTTTTACGTGAAGAGAAGAACACTTCTGGTGTTCTTGGTTGAAGCAGTAACTATCACAAAAATTACTTGTTTTCAGAATATTTATAGAGACCAGGAAATGGGCTAGGGACTAACTCACTTGGTAGACATGCACTCTTTCTTGACCTAGGTCAATAATGACAACATAATTGGCCCAACCCTTATGGTTTTCCTAACTGATGACTGATTGCTCTTGTGATGGACCAGGCTGCACAGTTTACCAATCCTTGGACTGAAGTTACTTTCAGCAGGAGTTTTGCCCAGAAGTGAGTTAACACAAAGGAACTTGACAGACAGAAGAAAAAAAAAAAAGCTCCAACAAGGTTTTCCCCCATCTGAATTCTTGTTTCTGGAACTCCCAAGTATGTGAAAAAAACATCTCTTTTATACTTATAAATGACACAAAGCCTACTCAGAAACCTCCCTCTTCCCCTGAGACCTTCATATTCTCTCGTCATGAGCTGTAAAATAGGTGGCTACCAAGAAAAGGAAACGGCCTCCCATAGTAAACAAATCCAGGCCACTTGGACTATCAGCTCTGTTTGCCAAGTAAGGCTGCTTGCCGTGGGGCAGTTGCTTGCCCTTTCTGGGCCTGTCTATATAAAAGGCAGATTAACTGAGAACACCTAGCTTATAATAGGGGGCAAAGTATGCTGGTTTTTAAGAATGAACTTTATTGAGGTATTAATTTTATTTGCAGACATTTACTGTTTACAGATTGATGCCTTCTGTAACTATCATCACTGGTGCCAAGATGTCTCTCTACCATGGTAAGAAGTCACTCATGGTCCTTGTCGAATAAGCTCCAACATCACTTGGGCCTTGATTTGCTTTTTTTTTTTTGTATCAGGAATTAGAACTATTTTTTTTTTTGAGATTTATATGAGCAAAGTCATAGGATATATATTCTTTGTGTCTACTTTGTTCAATGTGCTTGTGAGAGATTTATTCATGGTGTAATATTTTAGAGTTTATTTATTTATTTATTTATGAGAGAGAAAGAGAAAGAGAGAGAGAGAGAGAGAGAGAGAGAGAGAGAGAGAGAGAGAGAGAGAGAACTAGCACACCAGGGCCTCAACCACTGCAATTGAACTCCAGACACTTGTGGCACCTAGTGGACATGTGCAACCTTGCACGTGCCTCACCTTTGTGCGTCTGGCTAATGTGGGATATAGAGAGTCAAACATGGGTCCTTAGGCTTCGCAGGCAAGTGCCTTAATTGCTAAGCCATCTCTCCAGCCCCATTCATTTTTATTTTTTTATTTTTTGGTTATTTATTTGAGAGACAGAGAAAGAAAGACAGAGAGAGAGAGAGAGAGAGAAGGAGAAAGAGAGAGGAGAGAGAGAGAATGGGTACACCAGGGTCTTCAGCCACTGCAAACAAACTCCACATACATGCACCACATCTGGCTATGTGGGTCCTGGGTAATCAAACCTGGCCTTTGGCTTTGCAGGCGAGCACTTTAACTGCTAAGCCATCTCCCCAGCCCCAAATTCATTCTTTTTATTTATTTATTTATTTATTTGAGAGCGACAGACACAGAGAGAAAGACAGATAGAGGCAGAGAGAGAGAATGGGCGCGCCAGGGCTTCCAGCCTCTGCAAACGAACTCCAGATGCGTGCGCCCCCTTGTGCATCTGGCTAACGTGGGACCTGGGAAACCGAGCCTTGAACTGGGGTCCTTAGGCTTCACAGGCAAGCGCTTAACCACTAAGCCATCTCTCTAGCCCTCATTCTTTTTTTGTTGTTATTAATTAATTAATTATATGAGAGAGCAAAGGAGAAAGGGGTGGGGGAGAGAGAGAGAGAGAGAGAGAGAGAGAGAGAGAGAGAGAGGGCCTCCAGCCACTGCAAATGAACTCCAGATGCAGATGCATGTGCCGCCTTGTGCATCTGTCTTACATGGGACATGGGGAATCGAACTAAAGTCTTTTGGCTTTGCAGGTAAACGCCTTAACTGCTAAGCCATCTCTCCAGCCCCAAGTTCATTTTTTTTTTTTTTTTTTTTTTTTACTGTTGATTAGAACTCTAGTGTATGGATTTAACATGGTCTGTTTACTCACTGATCTGCAGATGATGATCTGTGCTGTTTCTAGTTCCGGACTATGATGAGCAAGTCTCTTGTACCCATTTTTGAGCAGGTGACTGTGGGGTATTAGTCTGCATTTCTTTCAGGGAAATAATAGAAACTTAAAAGTCATTTTCCAAAGGGGCTCTACCACTTTACATTTTCACTAGAATTGCATGCGAATTTAAATTGCTTTATAGCCTCATCAATACCTCATATCATTAGCTTTTAATTTAGGTCATTCTAGAAGTCCTGCGAAGCTGTTTCATTAAGCTTTTAAAGGATTAATGATGGACATCTTTCCTGTGCTTATTGTCCATTAATATTTTCTGGAAGTATCTATTCATATCATTTACACATTTTAATTGAATTATTTGCCCAGTTTTTACTCCTAACAGTTCTTTGTATAATTTTGATGGAGATTTTATACATATTCCCCCAGCTTGCAAAAATCTTTGGCTTGATTTGCAAACTAAAATATATGCCATATATATATATATATATATATATATATATATATATATATATACATATATTGCAACTACTTTCTCTTTGTGTATAGTTTGTTTATTGTCTTTCTGATGATATTTTGAAGAGCAGAAGTTTATTTTAATTAATCACAAAATGACATTTTTATTTTATAAGTTCTAGAAAACATTCTTTCAGAATATAGTCAATAAGGGGATACTTTTTGACTCATTTTAAACAGTAGTACAATGCAATCAAGATGTGATAAGAAAGGAAATATATAAAACAATATGTCTATGAATACATTCATAAAATCCCTTAGAAATATTAACAAATAATGATTTGTGTGAGTTTTTCTTTTCTTTTCTTTCTTTTTTTTTTTTTTGAGGCAGGGTCTCTCTCTAGCTCAGGCTGACCTGGAATTCACTATGTAGTCTCAGGGTGGCCTTGAACTCACGCCGATCCTCCTACCTCTGCCTCCCAAGTGCTGGGATTAAAGGCGTGCGCCACCACACCCGGCTCATGTGTGAGTTATTTTTAATAAGGACATAAATCAGATAACTTCACTGGGTTGTTCAAAATATTTAGTTCCCATTACATTAAGATATACAAACTTGATACTATGGCCAATATGGTCATGTATAGCCTGTATGACTTCAGTGGGTTCAACCCAATCTTTTTCTTTAAACTTGTGTATTCTTCCAACCTGTATTTATTCTGCCCACGAGACACACTGAGCCTGTTCATGATTGTTCTGGGTGCAAACTGGATTAAGACTTACCTCCCATCTACCTTCGTGGTTTTCTACTCTACCTGTGCATTAGAATCATTAAGGAGGCTTTAAAAAGCTCTGGGAATGGAATATTCAGACATGCAGATCAGTTTCCAAGCTCCCATTGCAGCTATTTTCACATTTCCAGGACAAATAAAGCACCAGGCAACAATCAGCTGATGGAGGGAAATTTGTTTATTTTGGCTTACAGTCCCAAGGAGATGCTTCATGAGGGCGGGAGAACGATGGTAGAAGCTGGGCATCACCACCATGCCAAGGGGGGTGCCAAGTAGCAGCAGGACAGTGCGCCAAACTCTACCAACCTGGAGCTCGCTAAAACGCGCCTAAGCCCACCCCCAACCTCCTCCAGCAAGGCTCCACCTCCAAAATTCCCATTAGATGGGAACCAAGTATTCAACACACATGAGTGTATGCGGAACCCCGAAATCAAACCACCCCAGTTCCCTAGTGGTGAAATGCAACCTGAGTCATCCCAGGGACTTTAATTCCCCTCTTCCCCCATTTGGGAGTCCACCCAGTTCACAACAGCTTCTCACTTCCCCAGATGCTGCAGAACAAGTCACTGAATCGTCACTTTCACCTTCTTAGCTTCATTCTAGCAAATGGGACTCAAGGATCCTCTCCACTGACTGTCAAGTCAGGAAGGGTGGAGTACAAAGGGGCTCAGGAGTCTCCCAAGGCTGTGCTCATTAGAGGAGAGGCTGTCTGGAACGCAAAGTTTCTATCACTGTTGCGGCTACCAAATTTGCTCCCATTCTTTTTTTTTTTGGAGAGAGAGAGAGAGAGAATTGGAGAGCTAGAGGCTCAGTCACTGCAATCAAACTCCAGATGCTTGCGCCACCTAGTGGCGTGTGAGACCTTGTACTTGCCTCACCATTGTGTGTCTGGCTTGTGTGGGGTCTGGAGAGTTGAACATGGGTCCTTAGGCTTCAGGTAAGCGCCTTAACCACTAAGCCATCTCTCCAGTCAGCTCCCATTCTTTACAACTGTGCTGAGTCAGCACAAGGAACGGAGAACTTGGATGATTCTCAACCTCTTCAGCATTTCAGCATGCCCGCAACAGTTCACTCTTGAATAAATCTTTCCCACCAGAAGCCCCTCTGTTAAGCCATCTTTTCCCAGTGATCTGGAGGTGGAGGCTGTGGTGTCAGACTAGTTTTCATTTTTATATGCAAATAAATCACTTGGTTATATTTTTTGTCCTTATGTTATCATGAATATTTCAAATGAATTTTATATGGTTCATATTTATGGTTTGGGAACTATTTCACATTTTGGCTCATTGCCTTCTTATCTGCATATACCATATCTCAGCTGATTGGTCTCATTTACATATTCATCATGCTCCTTATTTTCAAAGATATTTTGTTATAAACTGGCTTTTCTTCCTCCCTCCAGTGTTATAATAGCACGTAGATGTGTTTTTAAATTGTACTCATTTCCATACATAATTTTTTCTGGTTGCCATAAATCACCACATTGTCACCATCTCCTCCCCCCGCATGCCCCCCCTCACTCTATTCAGTGTAATCTTCACACTTTATACCAAGCTGACATATGGCTCCAAAGTAATTAAAGACAATGTAAACAGTTTACAGTGCACTTTGCAAAGCCACTTCACCACTGCAGAGTTTAATGCCTCCCTTTCTGTACCAGCCAAGCAATGAAGAGTGGGGAGGGGCTTGAGATGCTGCTGGTGGGCTCAGCTAAGGCATGACAGTGGCCATTCCGACCACTGAAGAGACTGCTGTTCTCCACAGAGGCGCCCCCCCTGTTGGAAATGGAACTGGATTAATGAGCAAGGAAGGGTTAGCCACAAGGTCGAGGTGCGTACCTTGTTTCTTTGTAGGGGGAGGCATACACTTTCAATCATTCTAACAAGAGGGAGAAAGAAAAAATTAAAGACAAACCCATCATTGCCTATCACGTGCCAGACACGGAGGTGGTATATTTATTGAGCACCTCTATGAAAATAGACCATATTGTCAACACTTCTGCACGTGACGAAGCTGAGGCTCTGAGAGGCGGAAATCCTTGACCAGCATGGGGCTGATCCAGAGGGGCCAGAAAGTAAAGACGTGTACTCTTATCAGCCTGAGCAAGCTAGTTTAAACCCTAAACAATGTAGAACATTCTGTTGTAGAACACTACCTTCCACTGCTTTTCCAGTGTTACTTTGGACAGGGAATTGATCTCTACAAACCTGATTCATTATTTGCAAAATGGCTCTGCTAATGAGACGTACTTCTTATGCGATTAGGAGGATAAAACACCTTGGGTCTTTCGTTTTTATAAATAAATATTTAAGGTCCATTTAAAAAATTGTAGTTATTTATTTGAGAGAGAGAGAAAGAAAGAAGGAAGGAAGGAAGGAAGGAAGGAAGGAAGGAAGGAAGGAAGGAAGGAAGGAAGAAAGAAAGAAAGAAGAGAGGGCTGGAGGAATGGCTTAGCAGTTAAGGCCTACAAAGTCAAAGGACCCAGGTTCAATTCCCCAGGACCCATGTTAGCCAGATGCACAAGGGGGCACAAGCATCTGGAGTTCGTTTGCAGTGGCTGAAGGCCCTGGCGCTCCCATTCTCTTTCTCTTTCCCCCTCTTTCTCTGTCAAATAAACAATAATACTTTTTTTTAAAAGAAAGAAATAGATAGAGAGAAAGAATGGTAGTGCCAGGGCCTTCATCCACTGCAACTGAACTCTAGACACACATGCCACCTTGTGTAGATGGCGTATGTGGGTCCTGGGCATCCAAACTGGATCCTTTGGCTTCTCAGGCAATTGCCTTAACCTCCAAGTCATCTCTCCATCCCCACTGTAGGTCTTGATCACAGGAAGTCTGCGCTGCCGTCAACACTAGCGTTTTCTCCTCTCAACTTCTCACCTCTTCTCCATCTCAGCCCAGCAACCAGAGATAACTTCCGTACTCATACCTGATCAGACTCTGAGCATGGCATTTTTTCACGGGGAGAGAGAGAGAGAGAGAGAGAGAGAGAGAGAGAGAGAGAGAGAGAGAGAGAGAGAGGGAGAGGGAGAGAGAGAGAGAGAGAGAGAGAGAGAATATGTTTTACTCTTCTTTTAGCACAGAAGAAAACCCCTTAATACAGGCAGGCATTGGGCCCTGGGTAGGGGACCCTCTTACACGCTTACACCCTTGCCTTCTCTCTGCTGGCCCTCACTCAGTTCAGGAAGTGCACCGTGTCCCAGAGGTCACTGTGGAAATTGGTGCATAGTATTCTCCCCTCGAATGCCCTGTCCCCTCTGCCACTTTCGTTCAGTTGGCCATTGACTGTCCTTCGGATTTCCTGTCAACGATAATTGCTCAGAAAGGCTCTTCCTAACCTGGCCAAGTCGGACACACCGAGAACTCTCTGCACAGTGTCAGACATGCGTCTGCTGCCATCCACACACCGCGCTAAGCTCTATTCCGCGCGCTCCCTCTGCCCTCCCACTAGTTTTGATGAAGTGAGCGCAGTTTTCCCAGTGGCAGTGATATTGGCTGTAAATGCCGTGAAGACACGCCTGTCTGTGTTTCTTCCCATCACTACGTTCTGGGTGCCTCACTCTGAGTCAGATGCACGCAATAAACACATGGCAAGTGCGGGCATGGAGACGGGGCAAGACATTTCAACATGAAGAGGATATGCCAACTATGTTAATGACATGGATATGAATCTACTGTGACACTGGCAGCTGTATGGTTGCAACTTCAAATATCCCAGGATCGGAATGCTCAAGAAGCTACGTGAAAAGTCAGTGAGATGGGCCGGGCGTGGTGGCGCACGCCTTTAACCCCAGCACTCGGGAGGCAGAGGTAGGAGGATCACTGTGAGTTCGAGGCCACCCTGAGACTACATAGTGAAGTCCAGGTCAGCCTGAGCTAGAGTGAGACCCTACCTCCACCAACCAAAAATAAAAATAAAAAAATAAATAAATAAAAAACAACCACGGGCTGGAGAGGTGGCTTAGTAGTTAAGGCACTTGCCTGCAAAGCCAAATGTCTCAGGTTTGACTCCCCAGGACTCACGTAAGCCAGATGCACAACGGGGTGCACGTGTCTGGAGTTTATTTGCAGTGGTTGGAGGCCCTGGCGCACTCATTCTCTTTCTCTCTCTACCTCCCTATTTCTGTATCTCTTTCTCTTGAGTAAATAAATAAAAATAAACATTTCTTAAAAAAAACCCAGTGAGATGAATATTTGTAAAAACTCTATTGTGAGAGGCAAAAGAATTAAACTCTCAATAGAGGCATAAAGAAAAGAAGGGGAGCTGACAAGGTGGCTCAGTGGTAAAGCACTCGCTACAGTATTCAAGATTCATCTCCAGACTCTGTCTGAAAAGCCAGAAGCAAGCCGGGCATAGTGGCATAGGCCTTTAACCCCAGCTCTCGGGAGGCAGAGGTAGGAGGATCACTGTGAGTTCGAGGCCATCCTGAGACTACATAATGAATTCCAGGTCAGCCTGGGCTAGTGTGAGACCTTACCTTGAAAAAATGGAAATAAAGAAAACAACCAAACAAACATTTAAAAAGCCAGAAGCTGTGGCAGGCTTCAGTAATCCCAGCACAGTGGCAGTGGAAGCTGGAGACAGGAACATTTTCCTGAATGCTCCTGGCAAGGACAGCGGAACACAGCAGAGCAAAACTGCTGACCAAGAAACCCTGCTTAAAACGAGGTGGATAGGAGAGGAACAACCAGATAGATGTTCTCTAATGTCCACACACAAGCCAGGGCCTGCATGTGCCCACATTCACATATTAATGGCAATTTTTTGAAGATAGAAGAAGGAAAAAAAAGGGAATTTAACCGCACATTGAACTTGATTGTCAAACAGGAATGTGGAACATGCGCTCTTCCTCTCTGTGCTCAGCACGTGCGTTCTCCCTTCCAGACTTCCTTTCCCTGTGTTTAGTTTCATCTCCCCCTGGACCAGCCCTGGGAAGATGGTGGAAGTGGTCCTGGTTTTACTTCTCTATGGAGCTGTATTAATAATAAGTTAATAAAGTTGACTTTGTCCTTCCTCAATCCTGTAAATGCCTTAGGACTCAGTATAACTTGCTTGGATCACACAGCCATCCCTTGAGCAACCAGTGAAGGTTAAGAAAAGGTGAGGCTCAAACTGACTGTCACATAAGTCAAGGGCTCCATCCTTGGCATCAGGAATACCTTGCTTGAGATTGAGGGGAAGGGACCCCAAAACCTAAAACAGAAGCCATTTCTGGGGAAGAAAATGAAGACTAAATGCTGGTAGTTGGGCAAACAATGTCCTCAAAGAGAGTTAGCCCTGTTGTCATGTAGAAAAGTCCCCTGTGACCTGTATGGTGGGCGAACTTTACAGAATTAAATGGAGACTTGAAGGATGCACAGGATTTATGCTTGCAGGAGTTTGATTATGACCACCTCATTACAGCCACTATAAGCATAGCTAGTGTTCATTGAGGACTCACTGTGTGCCAGGTACTCATGGAAACCTGTTATGTTCATCATTTGCTTTGTCCTCACAGGGAAGGTCATTAGACCTGGCAGTCAGAATGTGTAGTAAAAAAGGCGAGTGAGCACAGTTAGTTGTTTTTATTCTAATGGCATGATGATGGAAAACGAGAGAAAAAAAAATTAGCTTGGTAGCAAAGGGAAATTTACAGAGGAAGCTGCTGCTTCAGATTTGGACTTTTAAGCACAGGTAAACTGAGTCACGGCAGAATGGTGGAATGGCTGCGGTTTGTGGTGGGGAGTGTACGGAAGATGAAACTGACATGTATTGCGATGAAACTTGCTAGATAGGAAGTGGAGGTTGAACCTCAACAAAGGGGCCTGGGTTTACAAAGGGGATGAGAGCTCATCTGTGACCCAGTAGCAAGAGGGGCAGCTCCAGACATGGAGGGCTCAGTTTTCTTAGAGCCCAACTCAGAGCTAAGCCCTTTGTTGGGGATGCTTTAGGGTAAAAGAGTGTTAAGAATAAGATTCACCAGAACCCACGTTAGCCAGATGCACAAGGGGGCGCACGCGTCTGGAGTTTGTTTGCAGTGGCTGGAGGTCCTGGCGCACCCATTCTCTCTCTCTCTACCTGCCTTTCTCATTCTGTCTGTTGCTCTCAAATAAATAAAAAAGGAATACCCCCCAAAAAGAATAAGATTCATGGGGCTGGAAATATGGCTTTGCAGCTAGGCACTCGCCTGAGAAAGCTAATGACCTGGGTTTGATTCCCCAGCACCATGTAAAACCTCATGCACAAAGTGGCACATGCATCTAGAGTTCATTTGCAGTGGCTAGAGACCCTGGCATGCCCAGTTCCTCTACTTCTCTCTGCTTGAAAATAAATACACAAAAATAAAATAAATAAACACACAGAATAAGATTCACTATGTTTTATAATTTAATGGAATTAAGGTAGGCTGATGACTGAGAAAGACACGAGGTAGAAATGGACGACCTATGTCTTGAGAAACTGAGTCACTGATCCAGATGCTGTTTCTCTCAGGTTTTTGCTATGCCAGCTGCACTCAGCATGTTTTGTTAACCATAGGATGACTCCCCCCCCCCCCCATGTTGACTGCACTGGGAGGGGCCGGTCCCATGTGGTGAATTGAGCTTTATTCAGGGGGCTTATTTGTGATATCTGATAGTCCTATGTTTGAGTGTTTGACAGTGCAGTGGTTAATGCAACTTGCTTCCTCCAACCCTCTCCCCCCCCCCCCCCACTGCCCGATCAGGAACATTTCTTCAGCCAAAAGCCCTCCAAATCTGTCTTCCTTTGTGATCCCTGCTCACGTGGGTGAGTATCTTGAAATTCCTGCAGTCTCGAATGGGCTTAACCAAGTAAACCCTGGAGAACAGAAGGTTTTAAATTGGGCTCTCATTTAACTTTGACACAGACATTTCAGACAACAGAGCTGGGTGATGGCTCAATTGGAATGTGTTTGCCATGCAAGCATGAGAACCTGAGTTCAGATCCTCAGAACCAGCACTCACATAAAAGCTCAGAATGGTAGTGGGAACCAGTAACCCCCAAACTGGGGAAGTGATACAGGGGGCTTTCTGGTTAGATAGTCTAGCCAGATTGGCTAGGTTCAGGTTCAGTAAGAGATTCTATCTCCAAATTTTTTGTTTTGATTTTTGATTTTCAAGGTAGGATTTCACTCTAGCTCAGGCTGATCTGGAATTCACTATGCAGTCTCAGGGTGGCCTCGAACTCGTGGTGATCCTCCTACCTCTGCCTCCCAAGTGCTGGGATTAAAGGCGTGCACCACCACGCCCAGCCCAGCCTCTATCTCCAATTTTTTAAGGTATTTTTAAGTTGTTTTTTAATGTAGGGTCTCTTATTAGCCCAGACTGACCTGGACATGTAGTCTCAGGGTGGCCTTGAACTCAGGCCTCCCGAGCGATGGGATTAAAGGCATGAGCCACCACTCCAGGCATCCTATCTACAAAATTAAGGCAGGAAGTGATTGAGGAGGATACTTGGGGGTTGATCTCTGGCCGTCTCACAAGCGTACATGCCCATACATCCACATGTACACATGTATGAACACACACACACACACACACACACACACACACACACACACTTATGTCATACAGCCATATACAGAAAAAGAGAAAGAAATTCAACATAATGAAAGGCACTTCAAAGCTCCCTTTATCATAAACAGATGTGGAAGCAAAGACCTGAAGAAAAGGTGATTTAAACAAGGCTGTCATAGCACTTTTACATTAAAACACTCAGAGCTGGACAGATGGCTCAGTGATTAAAGGTGCTTGCTCCACAAGCTTGCTAACTGGAGCTCAAACCCCCAGGTACTCAGGTAAAGCCGGATTCCAACTGACACATGGTCTGCAATCCCAACATCGCTATGGCACTGGCATGCATGGCCAGGTGAATCACAAAGCTCATAGTCCAGGTAGATTGGCCTTTCTGGGAAAAAGAAAACCAGACATAAGAGAGACCTTGTCTCATAAAGACGAGGGAGAGGCACATTGCCCCTAGATTGTCTTTGGACCTCTACATACATCCCATTATTACACACACACACACATATGCACGCACATATCTACAGACGCAAAGCAATTAAAAAAAATAAACAAGGGCTGGAGAGATGGCTTAGCAGTTAGACGTTTGCCTGCACAGCCAAAGGACCCAGGTTCGATTCCCCAGGACCCACATAAGCCAGATGTACAAGGGGGCTCAGGTGCCTGGAGTTCGTTTGCAGTGGCTGGTGGCCCTGGTGTACCCATTCTCTCTCTCTCTCTCTCTGTGTCTGCCTCTTTCCCTCTCTCAAATAAGTAAATAAATGAATAAAAATTGAAAAATTAAACATAAAATAAGCACTGAATGCAGGGTTCTGAGCACTTTCCTCACAGCACACACCTTAGCTGGCGAAACACATGCTCTCCTGTGGCTTGTGTTATTCTTCTTCATAGACTCCCTTCTCCCTTTTCCCAGGTCTCAGAAAGAAATATTCTTACAGGATGTTTAAAAAACAAAACAAAACAAAACAAAAAAACACTAAGAGGAAAAAAATCCAACATCTTCACAAAAGAGAGTCTTTTGATCTGGAGGATTGCTTTCATCTGATAACAAGAAGAAAAAAAAATGTTCCTTTCCAAATCCATGGTCTCTGACAGCCTGCTTGGCATGTAAGGCTTGAATCAGGCTGTGACCTGTGGCACCCTCATTCTAAGGCCCAGGAGGTGAAACCAGAAGGCTTCAAAGGGAATGCAGGTCAGTCGAGGCGTGGGAGGATTTGCTCTGTATCTTATTTCCGTGTCCCCACTTTGGAAAACTCTCCATCGAGACAATGTTTAACACGAAGGCCACTCTGCAAGAAGCGGAGCTTGCCGCAGTGAAGGAGACCTCGCTTGTGAGGAGTGCAAACGTTCCTAATCCTCTTGGGTGCTCAAGCCTCAGCGACCCCCTTGCTTGTCTGTGTGACTTGGGGGACAAGAAGTCCAGCAAGTGACAAAAGCATAAATGTGGAGTTCTGTTTTTGACGGAAAGATGAACCAGAACTAGCAGGAAATGTTTCGGAAAGAACAAGAATGTAAGCAGAAAAAGTAAGCCTCAGTTTATGAAATGGGCACTCACGGGGGCTTTGCGAGCGGCTGCTACAAACGAGAGTGAGGAAATTCTTGGCCTGTCTCTATTAATTCCAGCAGCCACCCTTGAAAAGACCCTGTGCCATTGTTTAGGAAGCATGAAAAGAAAAGGAAATGAGAAGGAATGCAAAATGTTTGCTTGGCACATTCGTTTGATACCTGTGTGTAGTCGTTGAAAACTTAAAATAAATTGCAGAAGGCCCCCGAGACACCAAAATCTGTAGTATTGGCATCCAACCTATAGCCATTCAATATACTCTTGTATACTACCATATATGTGTATCATTTCTTTTATTTATGATCCCTAATATATTAGCTATTTGCTGTATCATTTAGTGAATGATAACCATTTTAGATACATTCACTAGACACAATATTTTTTCAAATATTTTCAACCCATGGTTTATTGCATCAGATGATGAGGAAGTATGGATATGGATGTCCAGATGTACAGAATATCATTCTAGACATGGCGTGAGGTTGGTCACTCCACATCACCCACATGAGTCTTTCACATGGCGGTATCAGTACTTACATTTTCTCCAGGTCCCCAAATCCTGAAAACACTCCTTTGGAGATGACTCGAAGCTTGGTAAGGACAAACCTCCTGAAAAGACAATATACATATACATACATATACATATACATATACATATACATATACATATACATATATATATATATATATATATATATACATATATATATATGTAACATATCACAACCTATCGATTCGTAAATGATTGAGTGCTTAGTGTATCATATCTGCTAACGTTCCCCATGTAACAAGTGCCTGCTACAGTAGTAAGGTCTTAAATTGTTTTTATATTCTCTCCTCTCCATCCTCGACTCAAAGTGTCAATACGGGCACTGTTATTTTCTTCCATTTTACCTGCAGAAGCACACTTAAGAAGGTTAAAACACGCAGTGTCACATAACTGATAGGTGGCAGCTGAGATACGACCGTTGTTTATCACCACTACTCTATATATTAGGGCCTTGTGTAAGGCCCCTGTGTCATCCCCTAGCACACCGGCTTTGATGGCCGTGCTGAGCTGACTTTGTGTCCAATTACAAGGGGAAAATGAAACCAGTGAAAATAGATCCTTCAGCTCACCCACGACTCGCTGCCGTCAACCCGTGTGTCTGAATCCCTTGAATCTGGCCTCTCCTGCTGGTGTCCCCGGGTGGGAGCTGTCCCGGGTCCTGCCTGAGAACAGACCTTCCCAGTCACACTCACGGCTGCTTCTCTTCTAGTCTTGGTAAGCACTAAGGCGATTATCTTCCTCCTTTCATGCATTTTATGCATCTGTTTCTCTCTTTCGCTAAGTTCCTCCCATCGGTATGAAAGTTGCCACACCTAGAAGGCCTTCTCTCAACCCCAGCCACCTCCACCTTTCGATGTTTCTCTTCTGCTTAAAATATGCGTGTCCCACTTGCTTCCAAATAACCACTAATGGCTCCTCATCACACGCAACAACGTCCAAAGTATTCTCAAAGGCCTTAGGCACCCCATTCTCTGTTCTTGTGGGCTCTCCAATCTCAGCGCTTTCCAAAGTTTGGCATGCGGTTGAATTAATCCTCATCAGAGCTTATAAGGCACGTTCCCAAATTCCTCTGGTTAGCACATTTACACCAGCTCTTAGCAGGAAGTCTTGAAGTAGAATGGTCTGACGGCTTTTTGAGAAACACAAGATAACCTTTCACAGCAGAGGCCTCTTCACTTGCCTTTCTCTTGTCACAGAAAACCTCTTGCCGCTCTTTGGGCATGAGTCTCCTTTCTAACTTAGGTTTCTGTATTTCCCCAGCTCTCCATTAAATCCCTATCCCACACAGCCTCACGGCTGTCTCCTTGGCTCAAATATTCATTTCTCCATGAGGCTGTTGTAGCAACCTTGTCCTTGCTAGGACAAAGCCCCTGACCAAAAGTAGCTGATGGCAGGAAAAGTTTTTCTTTTGGCTTGCAGTCTCAATGGGAAGCTTCGTGACAGTGCAGAAAGCATGGCATGAGCAGAGACTGGACAAGACTTCTGTCACAGCAAGTGGAAAAAACAGCAGCAGGAGAGTTCATCAGTCTCTTGTAGGGGGGTTGGGGCTAGCTATAGCACCCTTAAGCACTTCCTCCAGCCAGGTTTCAAACTCCAAATTGCCATCAGCTGGGAAGCAGGCGTTCAGCACATCTCATTGAGACCACCACAGAGGCTACTCCTGACTTCCTTAGTTAAAATAATGATCTCCTTAAACTTATTTATTTATTTGAGAGCAACAGACAGAAAGAGAGAGAGAGAGAAAGAGAGAGAGAGAGGAGAGAGAGAATGGGTGTGCCAGGGCCTCCAGCCACTGCAAACGAACCCTAGACACGTGCGTCCCCTTGTACATCTGGCTAACATGGGTCCTGGGGAACCGAGCCTCGAACCGGGGTCCTTAGGCTTCACAGGCAAGCGCTTAACCGCTAAGCCATCTCTCCAGCCCACCTTAAACTTTTTTTTCCCCCATGGTACTCCTGACATCCTCTACACTTTAGATTTGCCTGCACATTTGCATATGGATGCATGTCTTCCCCATGAACAGAAGGCAAATTCTGTGAGGGCAGTGCCTTACAGCTGAGCTGCTGCTATTATAAACCACATGTCTAGAATGGTGCTTGGCACTGACACTTGCTGGATAACCGAATATTGGATATAGAACCGTCTGAAAATTCCGGGCTTGGGGGTGATATGACAAAAAATAAGTTGTGGGTTGCAAATGCTCTAAGTGTTTTTCTAGGCTAAAAGTGTAAAAAAAAAAAAAATCCCATATATATATCTTCATTTGGTTCCCATTTATTGTAAGGCAGAAAAATGGTAAAAACTAACAAATTAATGATTGCTTTAAACCACTCAGTCTACAAGTTTGGAGCTAGTTTTGTTCAAAAATATATTGTATTTGCTTATTTGAGGGAGAGAGAGTTGGAAAGATCCTGAGAGAGAGGTGATGTATGGGTGCTCCAGGGCCTCCTGCCACTGCAAATGAGCACTAGAAGCATGCATCTATTTGTACCTCTGGATTTATGTGGTTACAGGGGAATCAAACTTGGGCCATCAGGCATCTTTTATGGCTGAACAATCTCTTCAGCCCTTAAGCGAGTTCTAAATGTTAAGGTAAAATGTTGATTAATGAGATATGTAGAGAATGAGATCTTGGATGAATTGACTGTTCTGTTTCATCCTAATTCAGCCAGGCAGTTCTCTTTGTTTTATCCCTTACATTCTAGAAAAAAGTTAAGGACCATACTTGAATTAAGTGGTGCAAACTTATTAAGACAGTAAAAGGATTTTTTAAAGATTAAGTTTTGATTTTCATCTTTCTAAAATATTTTAAACTGGATAATCTGAAGCGATTTCCACTAAAATCACCCAGAAGTCTTCCATAAAATGTAACAAACATATTAATATGTGTAGCCGTGCTTGCAAAGAAGTGTGAAAAATTCCCAAGAGCCTAATGTAAGCAATTGAATCCCAGGTGTTACCCCGAGCAATGGTGAATGAGAATCAGAATCTGAGGAGGATAAACTAGAATCAAGGTCTCCTGGGACTGTGTTGGGGGTGGAGGGTGGTTTTCCACTTTTGGTAGCTAAGAAAATTGTGTATTGATTCAAACTGATACGGGAGATGAGTCTTTGAGAGTGAGAGATGACCTACTCCCTCTCTGTCTCCCCTCCCTCCCTCCCTTTTTCTCTCCCTCCCTCCCTCCCATTTCTCTTGTCTCATATGCATTCTTGAAAGAAAGAAAAAAAATAGAGAACAGGCCCTTGCAATGAAATAACATGTAAAAACTCCCCATAATTCATGAAAGAGATAACTGCTCAGATTCAGAAATCTCAAGATGTCCCAGGACAGGAAACAAAACTCCACTGCCAGAGACTTGGGCACTAATGGTGTGGAATTCTAAAAGAATTTTTTTTCATTGCGAACAGAGAGAGAAATACAAAATATGTCTAAACAACAATTTAAAACTTTGTAAAAATATCTTCAAAACTATTACAGAAACATAATTTTAAATTTAGTTATAAACCTATAAAAGTTATCATTCAAACATTAGAGTATAAAAAAGGCATGTGTCGGGCTGGAGCGATGGCTTAGTGGTTAGGCGTTTGCGGTTCAATTCTCCAGGACCCACGTAAAGAAAAAAAAAAAAAAAAGGCATGTGTGGATAAGTGTATCCACTCATAAAATGCTAAGATAACTCATTTAAAGGATAAAAAATTTCATATACACACACTAAAAGAATAGTGAACAAACTAATCAGTGCTCCTTATTGAATAGGGGGAATTTCATAATGGCTAGAAAGCTCATCAAACCAATATAGAATCAAAAAAAAAAAAAATCAACCAAGAACTAGGTCACAGAGCAAATTAGTGAAAAAACACAATTTTCTCTGATGAGGATGCAATTACTAGGTTATTTAGAAATCAGTAATAAGATAATTAACTCTTTACACCCAACACATGCACACCTATTTGGAAAATCAAAACCAAAACCAAAATCAAAACACCCCTTTATATCATACACGGGTCAAAGAAGAAATTACAATTATAATTAGAAATTACTCAAGGTAAGCTATAATGAAAATACAGCATATCAAACTGTGGGCTGTAGCTTCGTTGCTATTTATAGAGAACTTTTAAGCTTTAAGTTATTCTAGCAGAAAAGGGAACAAAAAATGGAAAATTAATGAGCTACGCTTCCAGCACAAGAAACTAGGAAAAGATTAAGGGAATTTGTGTAATCAGAAAAGTATAAAGTTAGTATTTTTTTTTTCTGATCCCATTCTGGATTAAAATTTAAGGTGAAATTCAAAAACAATATAATAAGAAACATTGGAGTTATGTCTAATGTTGCCAACTTGACAGGGTATAGGATCACCTAGGACATAAACGTATGGGCATGCTGTGAAGGCATTTCTAAATTGGGTTGAGGTGGAAAGGCTCACCATAAATGTAATTGGCACCTTTCTATGGGCCGTGGCCCAGGAGAACGCAAGCTTAGCCAGCGCTCATCTCTGCCCTTCCCAATTTCAGAAGCAATGTGACCGGCTGCTTCCTGCTTCTATCCCCGTGCCTGCCCTGCCCTGATGGACCGAACTCTTGACCTATACGCCAAAAGAAACCCTTCCTTCTTTGAGTCACTTTTATTACGTATTTGATCAGAGAAACAAGAAACTAATGAACACAACAGATGAAATGAGAAATCGCTGGTATTTTTTGAAAAAAATGAAACATTCATCTGAAATTACAATTTGATACACAGTCCTTGAGTTCAAATAGTTTGATTTAATGATTGCTAATTTTTTCATTTATTTATTTAAGCTTTTTTTAAAATTTTTTTGAGATAGGGTCTCACTCTAAGTCTAGCCCCGGCTGACCTGGAGCTTACTCGGTAGCTCTAAGCTGACCTCAAACTCAAAGCCATCCTCCTACCTCTACCTTCTGAGAGCTGGGATTAAAGGCATGCACCACCATGCCCAGCTATCGTTTATTTATTTTCAAAATAGTTATTGCAAATCTCTCTCTCTCTCTCTCTCTCTCTCTCTCTGTGTGTGTGTGTATCCCAGTGTCTTTTGCTGTTGTGAATGAACACCATCAAGACTTATATAAGTGGCCGGGGAGTTGAACCTGGAGTGGAAATTTTTTTGCAAAGAAGTGCTTTTAACTGCTGAGCTATCTCCCAAGCCCTGACTTAATGATTTTTGCACTTAGTGATAGTGTGAAGGCAATATATTTTCAGTAAAAGTATACTTCGATTTTGAAATTTGATTTTTTTTTTCTGAACTAGCAATATAGGCATCAAGGGAACATTAGCTGCCAGTGAGTCGTGACTCTGGAGGGTGTGTGTGGGAGGTGACCATGGATTTTGACAGTGTACATTTGTTCCTGGGTATCCCTGGGGGGTTGGTTTCGAGACAGCCCCCACACTCTAGGATACCAACACTCATGAATGCTCAAGCACCTTGTATTAAATGGTGCGCATATATCTTAACCGTATCTTCCCATATACTTTTCTATGAGCCATATCTAGATGCCTTACTGTACAATACAATGTAAACAGTAACTGTATTTCTAAGGAGCAAAAATAAGAAAAGTTTTGCACATGTTTAATAAAGATGTGTGCATTTTATCCACTAACTGATAGGATTTGGGAATGTGACTGGCTGACCACTGTTGTTCTGTTGTTCAATATATGACATGAAGGGATCAACAATGTGATAGAAAAAAGACCTTGCAGTAGATGATATGGCCCAACTATAGTCTAATGTAAGTGTTCTGTACAGGTTTAAGGCAGAGAAGGCTGAGCTACAATGTTGGCTAGGCTAAATGTATTAAATGGATTTTTTTAAAATTATATTATTGTCCACTCACAATGGATTTTCAGGACACAAGCAAACAAGCATCTGTATTGATAAACTTCAAGTTTAATCTATACCAACCTTTTATTTTAGGACTTAAGGTTAAGTTTTTCCATATGCTTATACGACCAAGGAATCTTTTGGAATACTGAGTGGTTTATTTTAATAGCTTTAAGAATGTATGATTCTAACAATAACGACTGATCGAAAAGAAAAAGAACAAAGTCCGTTTGAGTGTTCATTGAAGACAACTGAGTTTATGAAAGCTGTAAACTCTGCTTATCATAGAAAGTGTATTTTGATCCACAACCACTTCTATGCAATAATGTGCTGGCAGCCTTAGCCAACAGATTAAGAGAAGAAAAAGAACTATTAGGGCTACCTATAAAAGTACTATCGTTTTCTATAGACAGCATAATTATCCATGTACACACAAAGAAACACTACAATGCAACAAGCAAGAAGAAAGTTCAACATTAGAGATAACATTCGAATCAAACGAGGTGCCTGGTGTCTTACTGTTCAGCATCTGTCATTTATATGCTCATATTCAGATTCCTCCCTGTTACTTTAAATCTTGTCCATCACAACGACAATAAGATCTTAAATAATATTGGGCTGGGGAAATGGCTCAGTTGGTTCTGAGGGCCTGATACCATCTGAGTCTGCCTGGGGTCCCCAGCACCCATGCAAAAGCTGGGCATGGCCTTGCAGATCTGGAACCCCAGTCCTGTGTGAAGGGCAGAGTTGTTTGGACTTGTGAAAACTGTACCTTCGCATTTCTGGAAAAAACCTCTGCCTCAAGGAAATATGCATAAGCACCAGAGGAAGGACACCTGACCTTCCCTCTGCCCTCTGTGCGTGTGCATATACACGTGCGGAGCCCACACGCTGCACATGCAATACACAAAAACGAATAAACTCATGGACAATGTTAACAAATGAATATAAGAAAAACATACCAAATACTTTGAGAGGCCAACTGAATTCTACAATGAAAGAAATTTCAAACAAACAAACAAACAAACACACACAATGGTTTCTAAATGAAAAAAAAAATCTCTGTGTTGTGAGACTATCAATTGTAATTTATGGTAACATAAATTGAAGAATGAGCTAAGGCATATTTGGGTATTTTATTGGTTTTTTTTGTATGTGTGTAGAAATGGACTAACTGATTGATATTCATGTGCAAGAGCCAGTTTCAAGAATAGTCCTCACAAATTAAAGAAATAGGAGAAGATTGACGGAATTGGCATAAAAGGCAATATGAGTTTTGTAGTGTTACAGTGATTACAGAGCTGCAGTATTGACAGGGATTAGAAAACAGAGTATGGGTTGAGAATCAGGAGCACAGAACAGACCACAAACCAAAGAAAATGACAAATGGCACAGTGCTGTTAAAAAAATCAACAAAGCGGGCTGGAGAGATGGCTTAGCGGTTAAGCGCTTGCCTGTGAAGCCTAAGGACCCCGGTTCGAGGCTCGGTTCCCCAGGTCCCACGTTAGCCAGATGCACAAGGGGGCGCACACGTCTGGAGTTCGTTTGCAGAGGCTGGAAGCCCTGGCGCGCCCATTCTCTCTCTCTCCCTCTATCTGTCTTTCTGTCTGTGTCTGTCGCTCTCAAATAAATAAATAAATAAATAAAAGAAGTTTTAAAAAAAAAAAATCAACAAAGGGCCTGGAGAAATGGCTCAGCTGCTAAGATGTTCGCCTGCAAAGCCTAATGACACGTGGTGGTTTGAATAGATGGCCCCAGTATATTCAGTTTTTTATTTGTTTGTAGTTTGTATCTGCAGCCACCTGGCTGGAGGCAGTGTCACTGGGTGGATCTTAAGGTGTGGTGGTGGGTTTCAGGTTTCAATCTAAAGATATGCAAAGTGTGCCTAACTGGAGTTATGTCAAGCAAGTTAAAATTACAGGCAGTAAGACTGGTTTTAGTTTACTGAATCTGCTGTTGTCAAACACATTAGCAATCTTAAGGAAGATGGTCCAATTGCTTTACCACGGAAAGGATGTCTGAGGAAAGACTATCATAGAAATTCAAACACTTTTGGAAAGAGTTGACTGGAGAAGGAGCCTGCTTTTCAAGGCTATGATTTGTTTCATTCAAGAATTAAGAATATGGCTGAGTCCTGCACAATTGATATTGGTTTCAGAAGCATAAAAAATGCGTGGAGTGGCTGTGAATTGCACACGGTTCCAGGAGCTGATGCTGAGATGTGGCATGAGGCAGGGCCTGATGCCCTGATAGGCTGAAAGAGCCTTTGGAAGATGGACTGTGGTTTGCATAAGGTCTCTAAGATGTTTTAGATATACCAGGATTGTGCAAGGGCTTCCATGGAGTGCACTGTTAGCCTGGGATGGAAGTGTTCCCTGGCTACTCTGCCCAGCTGGTGGGGCTGAACTGGAAAATCTGGAGACTGTTAGTGTCTGTTTATTTTGAACTTAAGCTGCAGAAATTTGATGTTTGTTTGATGATGGTTGAGTTTGCATTGTTTTAGTCTCTCCTTGTTATGCATAAAACCAGTTGAAAATGTTTACTCTATGCCTTTATATGTTAGAAGTGTTTAACTTGTTTGATTTTACAGGTCTTAATATATTAAATTGGTCAAGACTGTGGGGACCTTGGAAATTGAACTGAGTACAATTTACCATATGTGATGGTTATAAATCTATTGGGGTCCAGTTAAGGAATGTGGTGGTTTGAATAGATAGCCCCCAATATATTCAGTATTTTATTTGTTTGTACTTTGCATCTGTAGCCACCTGGCTGGAGTCAGTGTCACTGGGTGGATCTTAAGGTGTGGTGATGGGTTTCATATTTCAATCCAAAGATATGCAAAGTGTGCCTAACTGGAGTTCCTGAAGTGTGCTATGTGACTTTTGGCTTTTTGGCTTGTGCTTCTCTCTGTCCGCTTGGACCTGTGAAGGCAGGCCTGCTTGGCTAGAGATATTGAACTGAGAGATTTAAGATTTTAAGCTGGAAAATGTCAAGCAAGTTAAAATTACAGGCACTGAGACTGGTTTTAGATTACTGAATCTGCTGTTGTCAAACACATTAGCAATCTTAAGGAAGATGGTCCAATTGCTTTACCATTATATTTTACCATTTGCCATTATGGAACTTCCCCTGGATCTGTAAGCTTCAATAAATCCCTTCCTCCATAACTGTGCCTGGTCTGGAAGTTCATCTCAGTGAACCTGAAGCTGACTGCTACACAACACAAGTTCAATTCTCAAGGAGCCACATAAAGCCAAATGCACAGTGGTGCATGTGTCTGCAGTTTGTTTGCAGCAGCTGGAAGCCCTGGCATGCCCATTCTTTCTACTGGCTCTCCTCTCAATCTGCTTGAAAATAAATAAATAAATAATAGAGGAACTATGGGATGCTAGGATGACTGATTTTCCTTGCAGATAAAAGGTTTGTTAACATATTAATATCTCAATTCCAGGTTTAATGGAGACATCATAGGAAAAATGAGAACTTTAAAACTTTCAGATCCAGAGGAACATTCTCTACTCTATTGCTCTCTCTTCCCCCCTCTTTCCCCTTTATTTATTTATTTATTTATTTTTTGAGGTAGGGTCTCATTCTAGCCTAGGATGATGACCTGGAATTCACTATGTCATTTCAAACTGGCCTCAATCACAGAGATCCACCTACCTCTGCCTTCTGAGTACTGGGATTAAAGACGTGCACTGCCATGCCTGGCCAGAAGTATTTCTAAATAATATTTATTTATGAGCATGTGGGGGGAAGGAAGAGAGACCCAGGGAGGGGGTGTTGGAGAGAAAGGGCACAGAAGAGCCTTTTACCACTGCATATTGACAATAGATGTGTGAGCCACTTTCAAAATTGCTTCAGTTGGGTACTGGAGAATTGAACCCAGGCTGGCCGGCTTTGCAAACAAGTGCCTTTAACTATTGAAATATCTCTCCAGCCCTAGAAGTTGTTTTTTTTTTTTTTTTAAAGGACACAAAATTAATACACCAAATTGAAAAGTTAACAATTCTAACTGCATTAAACTTAAATGTTATTATCAATGAAAGTTAACATAAGCTAAGAAGGTAAGCTATAGACTGGTTGAAGGTATTTGCAACCTATACAAATAAAATACACTGTTGTAAGTAACTTTGCAAAATAATAAGTGAAATAAAAACAGGCCAACATAAAAATTGGCAACATATATGAACAGGCATTTCATAGAATAGAAAATGCAAATCAAAAGTACATATATGAAAGTCTGTTTACCTTCACTAGCAATAAAAAAATATAAGCTTAAACAATAATTTAGATGCAATTACACACCATTGTACTGGGAAACTTTAAAAGGAAAAACTTCACAATTTCCAGTGTGGTATAGCCATGAGACAACAGGACATTTTCTACACGTTTCATGGACGGATTATTTGGTGTAAATGCTTTAAAAAGCTATTTGTAAGTAGGTACTAAAATGGATACAAATGCTCCCGATCCCGTTATACCATGACTGTCTTTTTGGTATGTGTGTACTTGTAGATAGGTAAAAGGTTAATCATTTCTGGTCCACAGGGAATACCACAAACTTGAAACAAATTTTTGTAAATGAGAGCATGACTAAATATTGGTATGCTGTGGCACATTGTCCCTGTGCAAATTAAGAAGTAGATTAAGTACTGTGGCATAGAAAAATCAGGATAAATTCTCCCAAAGTATAATAATGAGAGAAAAAGATTGATGAGAAATACTGATATTTGTGTGACATGAGCAGAGCAAAAGTGATATTTATCAGAGTTAACTACATGCAAATACCATGTATATATGCATGCATGTATATGTTATTAACTATGCTTTTTTTTTTTTTTTGTAATTTTGATGCTTTGGTATCTTTGGGATTTACTGAGCCAAGAGGGGTTGCATCTTCCAGGGAGTGCTACTTCCTAAATAGGAAACTACCAGTCTGGAAGTGTGCCTTTCATACGCAGATAAACCAATCCAAGGTTCAAGCCCTGGTCACCTCTTTTATAGGGCTGTAAGTCATTATTCCCTTGTCCTAGGTATAAGTCAACTAGGCTTATTCTCTAAGCCCCAGAGGCTAAAGCCAAGTCAAAGTAGCCCACCTTGCCCTGTCTACATGTCCAGTTCCCTCCCTCCGGTGGGATACAATCCAGACTCTTGCCCACACTTTCTCCCCACTTCTTCTGACTCCTAGCTGGCCCTGGAGTATCCCTGAGTGTTCCTTCCTCACCCCCCCATCCATATCAATGGTATGAGCCTGTCTCCAGACATCTGTGAGAAAATCAAAATATCTCTGCTATGGCAGTTGTCTCCAGACCTATTAGTCTCACAACACCTGAGTAATAAAGTTTACATTTAAAGACTTGTAGAGGGCTGGAGAGATGGCTTAGCTGTCAAGGAGCTCACCTGCGAAGCCTAAGGACCCATGTTCGACTCTCCAGATCCCACATAAGCCAGTCGCACAAAGGTGAGGCAAGAGCAAGGTCGCACATGCCCACCAGGTGGTGCAAGTGTAGTTCAATTTCAGTGGCTGAGGCCCTAGATTGCCAATTCTCTCACTTTTTCTCTCTGTCTTTTTTGATTTCTCTAAAATTAAAAAAAAAAAAAAAACTTGTAGAGAAGCATGTTTATTAAAGGGAAACTGTATTGTGAGAATGGCCAATGCCAGAATTATCACAGTATTTACATCTGTTCACCCAGGGAAAAAAAAAGTGGTAAAATGCTCTGCCTACAACATACCATATTTTAATAAAATACAACATTGTCCATATATATTATATATGTAACATATATATATGTATATATATATATATATATACATACATACATACATACATATACATATACATATATGTATATAATTAATGAACAGTAGTGACCAAATGTTAAGATTTGGCAAACTTGAGTGATATTTTTTACATTACCTTGAATACTTCATGCTTGAAATATGTCATGATTAACTTCTGAAGCTTGCAACTCTCTTCAGGCCACATCCTTTATTTGTCTAAAGCTGTCAGGACTCTGGACCGATGAGAGTGAGATCTTTACCTCACTCTGTAAGGGACAGGAGCACACGGAAGATTTCTGCAAGGATGCATCTCTACCACCATGGCTCTGGAAACAACATTTCCTTGATTGTATTTGTAAGTTCCTTAATGTTCTGTGAGAAATGAGGTGGGTGGGATTTGCTTTTCTTTTCCCTCAAAATTGAGGAGATTTAGGGATCCCTTGAATTCTGTCTCTTTTAGAAGCAATTCGTATGGTAGGCAGCCCATTCACCCTTGGCTAATTTCACTTTCCCCTTCTGGCTTAGAGGAGAAAGGTTAAAACAGGCGGGTTATTCTTCTTGAGAAAGCTGCCTTTTGATGATGGCCCAAGTGTGAACGACACTGTGTTTGGTGTCTCTGAATTGCACACAGGTGTAAAAATTCAAGTGCTAACAGCCTGATGGAGGAGTATATCCAGGAAAGTAACTGATCATCTTCTTGACCTCAAAATTTTGTATTTGTGCTTCATGCTGTTTAGGTCAAACTCTTTCCCTAATTGACTCTCTGGCGATGTGTTTAGGGAAACTATCCAGAGAGGCAGACTGAACTAAAAGAAACTTAAATCATCCAGAAATTCATAGTCCAACTAACTGGGATTAATTGTTTTTCATGAACCAGCAGAGGAGCTCCCTGACTTTTTTTTTTTTTTTTGAGGCAAGTGCAACAGACTGATCTTTTTATGAAAGAGAGAATGGGCACACCAGGGCTTCTTGCCATTGCAATCGAACTTCAAATGTGTGCACCATCTTGTGCCCATGTGGGACCTTGTACTTGCCTCACCTTGTGCATCTGGCTTATGTGGGATCTGGGGGGTCAAACATGGGTCCTCAGGCTTTGCAGGCGAGCTCCTTAACCACTAAGCCATGTCTCCAGGCTGACCATCCTGATTTTGAAATCACTTAGACATCTAATTGACTGCATTTCTCCTGTTGTTAGCCATGAGTCTTAGAACCTGGTGTAGCAGTTTTTAGATAAGTTAGACTTCATAAGTATGTAACTTGGCCTTACATGATTAACAAAAAGCAGCTGGGTATGATGGTGCATGCTTTTAGTCCCAGCACTCAGGAAGCAGAGGTAGGAGGATCACCGTGAGTTCAAGGCCAGCCTGAGACTCCATAGTGAATTCCAGGTCAGCCTGGGCTGGAGTGAGCCCCTACCTCAAAAAACAAAACAAAACAAAACAAAACAAACAAACAAACAAACAAACAAAACAATCCATCACACGTTGGCATAAATGCTGCCTAACATAATGAAATGGATGCAAGTGTTCCGTGTCTTACTGTCGGGGTGTTGACCACTATACAACACATGGAAACCGGTCCAGTTTAACTGGACCACCTGCTCTTTTGAAGAGAGGGTCTGCATTTTCTGTATCAACTATTTAAAGGGGCTGATACGCATTTCCTGTATGGAATATGGTACTCCTGGCTGACTCAGGAATGACCTCTTAACTGTCTAGCTCCTTTGGGTATAGACAAACTGGCAAAGGCAAGGATTTCTTCATGAGAACCCAGCAGGGGGAGCTGCTCATCCTGAGAAAAGTGACCTTTCCAGCACACTGAAGGCATGTGGAAAAACCAAGCAGATGGTATGGTGGGTGTTGGAGGAGAGGTGGAGAGAGGTCTCCAATGCAGTGTCCACATGAGTCCCCTGAGAGAAATAACTGGCATTTGGACACCTACTGCAACCTAAGGGACCCAAAGCCAGAGGGCTTCCATGTCACATCCAGTTATCTAGGTGTCCAGCCTCATTAGAGCATTTACTCAGTCAGACTTTGCAGATAATCTTTCCAGTGTGGATGAGACACTTGTGCGCTCAACGTACAATGTTGGGGTGCGATGTTTAGGAAGGTTGATGAATTCAAGGTGGAAACCACTACCACACTAGTCCCTGGATCATTGACTATCTCATTATCCTCTGACTACCTGTGATGTCCTCACAGACCGTTTTCCCGAGTGAAGAGTCTTCACTTTATTGTCCCCCAGTGAACAAGTAAGGGCCTCCTAATAGCTCTTCCAAATCTGCCATACTTTTCTGAGCGTTTATGTCCTCTTATCTCAACATCTGTGCTGGGCTGAAAATCGTGGCTGGAAGCACTGCTGTTTACTTGCCTGACTTTATCTCCTCCTTCACACTATCTTTTCAGGAAGGTTAGGGGACTCTTCCCTCCCGCCTCCCCTCCCCTCCCCTTGTTGGCTTTGGTCACATTTTATCAGCTGAGGGCTTTCGCCTTCTGCGTATGCTATCTCGTTTCTAACCCAGTTATATATGGTAAGAAAGCTCTAGACTAAGTGGCGGGCAGGTGTCGAGGAAGGCCCACTGAGGTAAAACGTTTTATGTCTGAGCACCCTCTGCGTCCACTTACAAGGTACATAAGTGACTGGGCGAAGTCCAATCCCACCTGTAAATTGTGTATTTTTTTTTCCAGTGTGCTTATATGGTAGAATCCTTTTCAGATCCCTTCCTGTTTCAGTCCTATTCTGACCAAAGGAGAAATGATTTCATGTTAGTTGCTCATTGCACAATAAGTTCTGTGCTAGGGTCTGACAGAATAATAGCTGTCTTTTCTTTTCTTCCCTACCCCCAATACCAGGCCAAAAATCTCTTCCTTCCCTTCTCGGCCACCATCCAGGGAGGCCTCTCTTGGCTGTAGCCTTGGTTATGACCTCTTAACATGTCCTTCTCATATACAATCTGTCTCATCTATTATGTTTAGGGCGCTGCTCCTAAACACTGCTTGCCATGACATTCTTCCACTCCAAAGCAAGACACAACAAAAGCCAACAAGAACAGAAAGCACGCAGAGGCCCTTGAATTGCCATTTGCCTCTATGAACCTAAAGTGTGTGGGTCCCATTCTGCCTCCTTTCTTCCGTAGACCACATCTGCCTCCACTTTCTTTCCAACCCAAAGCTGCACTCCTTCCTACATGGCAAATTCATTTCTCACCAGACTGGCGCCACTTATCAGCCAGGGTTGTGTTTCTTCTACAACAGCCAGGTCTCGATCCTTTCCCCCAGGTAACTGGGATTGTTCCAGAGCAGGAGCTTGTTCGGATCTCAAAGGGCTTAGTTAGTGCCTTTCATATCTCAGGTATTAATAAATACTAGTAGATATGATGATGACTCAGAACTGTTTTATGTGTAGGGACATTGTATTGATCATGCCCTGAAACACAGACATTTTAGCCTCTTGAAGATTTATTCCTCTGGGCCGGGGAGGTGGCTCAGAAGTTAAGAGCACTTACTGCTTAAGCATGAGGGTCTGAGACAGCCTGAGTTCTATCCCCACATGCAGTGCTGGGTCTTGCCATGCACATCAGTAACTCCAGCCCATAGAAGATGGATACTGGAGAGTCCTGGAGCTTACTGGCTGCAAATGACACCTCTGCGTTGAAGGTGAGACTTTGTCTCAAGGAAATACATGGATAAGCAATAGAGAAAGGTACCCAAAGTTCCCCTCTGGTTTCTGCACACCTATGTACTCATTGGCATACACACACACACACACACACACACACACACACACACACATGATACATCATACCTCACACTCATGCAACAGAAAAAAAGAATCCCACCAATATTAATTCATTTTCTTTGAAACAGCATCTAGGATGTTACTAAATTATGAAACAGAGTCCAGCTTTCTAAGAATCTAATCCATGGTAAGAATTTGATGGAATTTAATATGGAAAGACTATCAAAATATTTTACGATATGGAAGAACAATTAGTTTAAAGTTTCTTCAGCTCATATAGTGTTTTAACGAAATTTGAATTGTTTGATAGCACTTCAAATTGTGAGAGGTCATCTAAAATAAAAATCACAGTTTTGTGGCCTTTCTGGAAGATAGGCTAGGCAGAAGTCTGTGGCGTCATAGCTTGTGACACTTTCCATGGGGCACGGGCCACTAGGTGGCCAGTCCTTGCTGCTCTGCTCAGCTGTTGTAGCCATAAGATACTGAGTCTGGGGGCAGGAGAGATGGCTTAGTGGTTAAGCTCTTGCCTGGGAAGCCTAAGGACCTTGGTTCAAGGCTCGATTCTCCAGGGCCCACGTTAGCCAGATGCACAAGGGGGCGCACGCGTCTGGAGTTGGTTTGCAGTGGCTGGAGGCCCTGGCGTGTTCATTCTCTCCCTCTCTCTATCTGCCTCTTTCTCTCTCTCTCTGTCCATCGCTTTCAAATAAATATATTAAAAAATAAACAGAAAAGTTAAAAAAAATAAGATACTGAGTCTGGGTTTCTTCTACCTCAAACGCTGTCTTCTGACAGAGCTTGATTTATTAGGAACCCAGTGAGTCTCGACCCTGGCTGCATGTTCCAATCTTCTGATGCTGTTTCTATACAACACATTTACCTGAGCTTTACCCCAGAAGCGGGTGGGCCATCAGGCATCCTTATTTTAAAAGCTCTGGGGTGGGACTTGGCTGTACAGTGAGACAGAGAACAGCCCCTTCAAACAGCAGGGATCAAGTGCCTTGACAGGCTGTTCTGAGCGGTAGTTAAGGATTTGGCAACATGTGGGCATATGATGAGAGCCGTTTTATTGAGCTACTGGAAGCCCAGGTCTCTGTCCTTTCAGCATGTGATTGATGCCCATCTAAGCTGTGTGTGATAGTCTGGGAAGGGTGAGCAATGCTAAATTATCATATGACTTTGACTCTTGGAATAACAACATGAACACATGGGATGTGGGTACATCGCCTGGGGATGCAGCCTTTGATCGGCAGGGCTTAGATTTTAGCATTCACAGGGGCAGGCTGTGGGTGCAGAGGACCCACATCAGATGCTCAGCGACAGTCATGTAGTGTAGTAAGTTAGGTGAATACTGGGTGGAGGAAAACCAGTAAACCAGATGGGGACCCAGAGAAAATCCTTTTGTTCCTTTGATGAATAGTTCCTGCTTTCCTCTTCAAATGCCAGGCACTGCTTTAAGCTTGGGGACACGGTGACTTTAAAACAACTACAGAAACAAACAAACCCAAAGTATGTGCCCAAATGAGCTGATGCTCTAGCCAGGGAAAGGAGCGTGAGAAACAGTATAAAAAAGCACACATAGTTATGTAGCAGTTACCTGCAGTGAAAGAGGCCAGCGGTGCATGAACTAGTAGGACTATTAAGAGATGCATTTCCTTTAAAATTACACTAATAGATACATGTGCACAGATGCATGAATGGATAAATACATGATGGGTGGATGGATGGATGGATGGATGGATGGGGAAGAAGGACGAGAAAGAGGAAAGTAATAGGTAAGCTTCTATGTAAGTTATTCACCTTTTCTATTGAGCATATGCTATATGGCATATATAGTCTAAGGATATGGGAGAAAATGGTAAGTAAGATATTTTCCAGTCTGGACAAATTACTCAGTGGTTAAAGGCACTTGCTTGCAAAGCCTGCCTAGCCTGGGTTTAAGTCTCCAGGACCCAGCACATGCGGATGAGTTCAGAGTGGTTTGGTAACTGACTGAAGATATGGGTACCAAGAGGTAGGTCTGGTTCTCAAGCCTTACTATTGGTCCCCGAATCCAAGCCTCCATGTATGTACGGCACAGAGGAATGAAGGATGAGGCTGAGGGGCTGGTAAGATTTTGAAGTCAGTACATGGGAGGCAAGATCATCAAACAGGGTTGGACCTTAAGGGATGCTTTATGAAAAAGGAAAACTGAGTCAAAGGGGCACAGTCGTTCTCAACACTGTGCAGGGAGTTTGGACAAAAACAAAGCTGGTCTGAGAGGGTGAAAGGTGAGATTTGACCACAAATTCTTCTGGGAGCCATTTTTATTAACTTAATTCAGATTTGGGTTTTTGACGCTGCACGCTTCTACTGAGTTTTGATCTGGATAGAATTCTGGGCTACCCTTTTTGCAATCTGTCACAGTGAATAAACAGAGATCTACTTTAATGCTTTGCTATCCTCTCAGAGAGTATGTGATAAATGACAACTATATTATATTTCTAGAGCAGGATTTTTTTTTTTCTTTTTTGGCTTCAGGTAATGTCAATCTGACTTAACTGTGATTCTTATTGACAGCATTTAGCTCAAAGTGCAATAATAAAAGGTGACTGTCACATACAGGTCATGGGGGGGTGCTTCTCAGATTAACTGGGAATAAGTGGCTTTCTAGAATCAATGTGCTCTGGCTGACTGACTATCATCAACAATGAGATTAGAAGAAAAGCTGAACACTGCCTCATGAACCAGACACAAATTTAGGTTTTTTGTAATGCACTTAAAACGAATTTTCATTTTCTATTTAGATGTTTCACACATTCAATCAGAAAGCATATGCAATGAATAATTATCTTTTCCTGACTGTAAAATGCAAGAATCAAACGTTCAAGTGAACTCTGGTAGCAATGAGAACAAATGAAGAAACTGTTGAAAATAGATTCAAGGAAACCTGAACAAGATTTAGTGCTCAGGATGCAGCCTTATATCCGAATTAACTTCTAAGATAATACATATGTCACTGTTGGGATTTGGTGAATGATTTATTTAACTATTTAATCTTTGAGGTGATTTCCTGCTATCCATAGGCTATCATTAAAAGTGGAGTGCATTCTGACAGAGTTATTCCTCCCTGCAAAATGAAATGTCTTCTGTGGGAATGAAAACAAGGCTCTTTTAAAGCATTGTTTCTTCCAAATGTGGACTCAGGTTTTAGCAGAACTCAGAGGAATAGATCTGCTTTGAATTGGTACATAAAGTAACTCTCCGGCACACACTCTGTCCCTCTGGATTCCAAGTGCTAGCTCACAGAAGACCTGGGGTAAGCAGCCCACCCTGAAGGGAAGAAAAGCAATGTCTACCTTTTATTGTACTTAATTTCTAGAGATAAACAGCCTTAGGCAACCGAAACACAAGGAATCTTCATTAACAAGGACTGGGCCTCTCTAATGTCATCACGAGAGTAACTCTGTTTCTTAAACCAGTAACTCTGTTTTGTAAACCAAGAATCACACGCAGCACAGCAACGGCGCAATCATAACAAGCCCAGCATTGAACGAGTGTGTCCAAACCTCCTGAACTCAAGAATGAGGTCTGTTTGTCTTGACTTTTTTTTTTTTTTAAATTTATTTATTTATTTGAGAGAGAGAGAGAAAGAGAGAGAATGGGCATGCCAGGGCTTCCAGCCACTGCTAACAAACTCCAAATGCATATGCCACCATGTGTATCTAGCTTACATGGGACCTGAGGAATTGAACTGAGGTCCTTTGGTTTCACAGGCAAACGCTTAACTGCTAAGCCATCTCTCCAGCTGGCCATTATTATTATTATTATTATTATTATTATTATTATTTTAAAGAGACAGGAGACAGAGAGAGGGAGAGAGAAAAGGAAGGAGAGAGAGAGAATTGGCGCACCAAGGCCTTAGCCACTGAAATTGAAAGCTAGGCACTTTTGCCACCTAATGGGCACGTGCAAACTTGGGTTTCTCTCACCCTTGTGTGTCTGGGGAGAAGAAAATGGCTCCTTTGGCTTCACAGGCTAGCACCTTAATAGCTAAGCCATCTCTTTAGTCTTGTGTCTTGACTTTTGACATTTCCTATTTTTAAAAGATTATATATATATACATATTTATTAGAGGGAGAGAGAGAGAGAGAAAAGGGGAGAGTGAGAATGGGTGTGCCAGGGCCTCTAGCCACTGCAAACGAACTCCAGATGCATGTACCACCATGTGCATCTGGCTTACATGGGACATGGAGAATCAAACTGGGGTCCTTAGGCTTCGCAGGCATGCACCTTAACCACTAAGCCATCTCTCCATCCCTAAATTATATATATATTATTTGAGAAAAAGAGGGATAGAAGGGGAGAGAGAGACGAGAGAGAATATGGACTTGCAAGGCCTCTGCCACTACCAGCAAAGCAGAAAAATGGACCCCTTTGTGCATATGGCTTTATGTGGGTATTGGGGAATTGAACCCTGGCAATCAGGCTTTTCAAGCAAGTACTTTTAACCACGGAGACATCTCTCCAATCCTCATTTCCTATTTTTATAAAGTTTTAAAGTACTTTATTTATTTGGGAGAGAAAGAAAGAGGGAGAGAAGTAATGGGCACGCCAGGGCCTCTAGCCACTGCAAACAAACTCCAGATCCGTGTGCCACCTTGTACATCCAACTTTATCTGGGTATTGGGGAATCCAGCCTGGGTCCATTGGCTTTGTCAGCAAGCTCTTTAACCACTAAGCCATCTCTCCAGCCCCTCATGTCCTATTTCTTTTTTTTAAACAAAACCATTCATCTAAAAGTAAGTGGTCTTTGCATTAACTTGACTGCAACAAGGTGGGGAGGTGCTGAGTCAGTGCTGGCAGATGGAGATCCAGGATCCACTAGGCTTTTCTTATTCTGAATTGCAGAAAGCACATTGGCTCTGGCCATGGGGCACATTGACCACTTGCAAAGAGGAAGGAAGAGCTGGGCACATGACCTAAAATTTATTGAAAACCTCACATGGACACCCATTGTTCAAGTCGGTTTGCTCTTGGTTCTCAGGGTAGTGTTAGAAAAGGAGTTTGATTTTTTTTGTTCATTTAAAAAAAAATATTTATTTGAAAGTGATAGAGAGAGAAAGAGGCAGAGAGAGAGAGAGAGAGAGAATGGGCACACCGGGGCCTCCAGCCACTGCAAACGAACTCCAGACGTGTGCGCTCCCTTGTGCACCTGGCTAACGTGGGTCCTGGGGAATTGAGCCTTGAACCGGGGTCCTTAGGCTTCACAGGCAAGCACTTAACCACTAAGCCATCTCTCCACCCAGGAGTTTCATTTTTAATACTAATGTATGGTAACACTAAGTGCGTGCATGCGTGTGTGTGTGTGTGTGTGTGTGTGTGTGTGTACATGCAGTGGTCCATGCATCCAGCACCATAATCAAAATGGAAAACAATTCCTTCATGACCAAACTCCCTTGAAGAATCATGTCCCTCACTTTAAAAAAAAAAATATTTTATTTATTTATTTGAGAGAGAGAAAGAGGCAGAGGGAGAGAGAGAGTGAGAGAGAGAGAGAGAGAGAAAGAAAGAATAGGTGTGCCAGGACCTCCAGCTACTGCAAATGAACTCCAGATGTGTGCGCCTCTTTGTACATCTGGCTTATGTGGGTCCTGGAGAATCGAACCAGGATCCTTTGGCTTTGCAGGCAAATGCCTTAACTGCTAAGCCATCTCACTAGCCCATGCCCCCCACTTTTATCCTCAGCTAACCTCTGATCTCATCTCTGCTGCTAAAGCTCCCCTACAATTTCATGCAGATAGTATTGTGCATTATAACCATTGAATTTGGCTTTTCTTTTTCAGTCTGTTCAGTTCATTTGGACTTCATTTATTTATTTCTAAATAGTTAATTAATTTATTTATTTGAGAGAGAGAGAGAGAGAGAGAGGGAGAGAGAGAGAGAGGAAAAGGCAGATAGAGAATGGGCACTCCAGAGCCTCCAGCCACTACAATTGAATTCTAGACACATGTGCCATCTTGTGCATCTGGTTTATGTGGGTCCTGGGGAATTGATTTTTTGTTTGTTTGTTTTTTGAGATAGGGTCTGATTCCAGCCCAGGCTGACCTGGAATTCACTATGCAGTCTCAAGGTGGCCTCAAACTCATGGCGATCCTCCTTCCTCTGCCTCCTGAGTGCTGGGATTATAGGCACGTACCACCACACATGGTGGTGCCGGGGAGTTGAACTTGGGTCTGTGGGCTTTGCAGGCAAGTGCCTTAACCACTAAGCCATCTATCTAGCCTTGAATAATTTTTTTTTGATGTTGTTACTGAATAGAACTCCACTGTGTGAACATACCACCGCTTGTTTACCTATTCCTCTGTTGAAGGATATTTGAGTTGCCCCCATTTAGAGTTGATTATGAATGGAGCTTTTACAAACACTTATTTGTAGGTTTTTATGAATACAATTTTTTAAATATTTAGGATAAGTTTCTATGTCATATGGTAGATATAAGCTTAGTTGTATAAGAGCCAAACTCTGAAATGTTTTCCAGAGCAGCCACATATATTCATTTTTTCACTTACCTCATTGGAATCCTTGCCAATTGGCAACACGCAGTGCAATCATTTTTGTTTTTTGTTTTTTCCTGCTTGCAGTTTAGCTGTTCTGAGAGCTGTGCAGTTTTATTACATTGTAGTTCTAATTAATTCTTTGGTGTCTACTGATGCTGAATATCTTATGTCATTATTGATCATTCTTGTGTCTTATTTAGTGTAATGACTCAGTCTTTCCCTTTACATTTTTGTTTATGGTTTTCAGATTTCTTCTTTTCTTTCCAAGGATTTTTTTTTTTTTTGAGATCTCTAATATTCTGAATACAAATGCTTTCTTAGATACTAAGTTTACAAATATGTTCTCCAAATCTTCAGTGTGGCTTTCATTCTCTTAATAGTGTTTTACACAGAGCAATAATTTTTTTTTTAAATTTTTATTAACATTTTCCATGATTATAAAATATATCCCATGGTAATTCCCTCCCTCCCCACCCCCACACTTTCCCGTTTGAAATTCCATTCTCAATCATATTACCTCCCCATTACAATCATTGTAATTACATATATACAATATCAACCTATTAAGTATCCTCCTCCCTTCCTTTCTCCACCCTTTATGTCTCCTTTTCAACTTACTGGCCTCTGCTACTAAGTATTTTCATTCTCACACAGAAGCCCAGTCATCTGTAGCTAGGATCCCCATATGAGGGAGAACATGTGGCGCTTGGCTTTCTGGGCCTGGGTTACCTGACTTAGTATAATACTTTCCAGGTCCATCCATTTTTCTGCAAATTTCATAACTTCATTTTTCTTTACCGCTGAGTAGAACTCCATTGTATAAATGTACCACATCTTCATTATCCACTCATCTGTTGAGGGACATCTAGGCTGGTTCCATTTCCCAGCTATTATAAATTGAGCAGCAATAAACATGGTTGAGCATGTACTTCTAAGGAAATGGGATGAGTCCTTTGGATATATGCCTAGGAGTGCTATAGCTGGGTCATATGGTAGATCAATCTCTAGCTGCTTTAGGAACCTCCACACTGTTTTCCACAATGGCTGGACCAGATTGCATTCCCACCAGCAGTGCAGAAGGGTTCCTTTTTTTCCACATCCCCGCCAACATTTATGATCATTTGTTTTCATGATGGTGGCCAATCTGACAGGAGTGAGGTGGAATCTCAATGTAGTTTTAATCTGCATTTCCCTGATGACTAGTGACGTAGAACATTTTTTTAGGTGCTTATATGCCATTCATATTTCTTCCTTTGAGAACTCTCTATTTAGCTCCTTAGCCCATTTTTTGATTGGCTTGTTTGATTCCTTATTAGTTAACTTTTTGAGTTCTTTGTATATCCTAGATATTAATCCTCTATCAGATATATAGCTGGCGAAGATTTTTTCCCATTCTGTAGGTTGCCTCTTTGCTTTTTTCACTGTGTCCTTTGCGGTGCAAAATCTTTGTAATTTCATTAGGTCCCAGTGGTTAATCTGTGGTTTTATTGCCTGAGCAATTGGGGTTGTATTCAGAAAGTCTTTGCCAAGACCAATATGTTGAAGGGTTTCCCCTACTTTTTCCTCTAGCAGTTTCAAAGTTTCCGGTCTGATGTTAAGGTCTTTAATCCATTTGGACTTAATTCTTGTGCATGGCGAGAGAGAAGAATCTATTTTCATCCTTCTGCAGATATTTATCCAGTTTTCAAAACACCATTTGCTGAAGAGGCTGTCTCTTCTCCAGTGAGTATTTTTGGCATTTTTATCGAATATCAGGTGGCTATAGCTACTTGGGCTTACATCTGGGTCCTCTATTCTGTTCCACTGATCTACATGTCTGTTTTTGTGCCAGTACCATGCTGTTTTTGTTACTATGGCTCTGTAGTATAGGTTAAAATCAGGTATGGTGATACCACCAGCCTCTTTTTTGTTGCTCAGTATTATTTTAGATATTTGAGGTTTTTTATGATTCCAAATGAATTTTTGGATTGTTTTTTCTATTTCCATGAAGAAAGCCTTTGGAATTTTGATAGGGATTGCATTAAATGTGTAGATTGCTTTAGGTAAGATTGCCATTTTCATGATATTGATTCTTCCAAGCCAGGAACAAGGGATGTTTCTCCACTTTCTAGTGTCTTCTGCAATTTCTCGCTTGAGTGTTTTAAAGTTCTCATTGTATAGATTCTTAACTTCCTTGGTTAGGTTTATTCCAAGGTATTTTATTTTTTTTGATGCAATTGTGAATGGGAGTGATTCTCTGATTTCATCCTCTGTATGTTTGTTGTTAGCATATACGAAGGCTACTGATTTCTGTGTATTTATTTTGTATCCTGCTAAATTGCTGTAGGTTTTGATCAGCTCTAACAGCTTGCTAGTAGAGTCTTTAGGGTCCTTTATATATAGAATCATGTCATCTGCAAATAATGATAACTTGATTTCTTCCTTTCCAATTTGTATCCCTTTTATGTGTGTCTCTTGCCTTATTGCTATGGCTAAGACTTCCAAAACTATATTAAATAGAAGTGGAGACAGTGGACACCCTTGTCTTGTTCCTGATTTTAGTGGAAAAGCTTCCAGTTTTTCCCCATTTAGTAATATGTTGGCTGTAGGCTTGTCATAAATAGCCTTTATTATATGGAGATATGTTCCTTCTATTCCCAGTCTCTGTAGGACTTTTATCATGAAGGGATGTTGGATTTTGTCAAATGCTTTCTCTGCATCTAATGAGATGATCATGTGATTTTTGTCCTTCAACCCATTTATGTAATGTATTACATTTATAGATTTGCGTATGTTGAACCATCCCTGCATCACACAGAGCAATAATTTTTAATCCATTTTGGATTTTTTTTTCATAAAGTATGTTTTTTAACATACAGTCCAATATTTGTTTCAAATAAGTATCCTTTTGTAATTGAATTACATTGCACCTTTGTCAGACTAGCCAAAATTGTGGAGTTTATGCTGGGCATGGTGATGCATGCCTTTAGTTCCAGCACTTGGGAGGCAGACATAGAGAGATTGCTGTGAGTTCAAGGCCAGCCTAAGACTACATAGTGAATTCCAGGTCAGCCTGGGACCCTACCTAGGAAAACAAAAACAACCAACCAAACAAACAAACAATCAAGCAAATAAACAACAACCCCCATCAAATCTCACCAAAGCCAAACAAAATTGTGGCATCTATTTCTGACCTAGCTATCATATAATATTGACTTATGTGTCTATACCTTTACGTGCATGCTACATTTCCTTGAGCAATGTAGTTATGTGGTAAGCCTTGTGATGAGCAGGTGTGAGCCATTGTAAGCTCTCTCACTTTCTTCTTCTTTGTCTAAATTGTTTTGGCTCATTTAGTACCTTTGCTGTTTCGTATAAATTTAAGAATCATCTAATCTGTTTCTTCTAGAAAAAGTCCTGCTGGGATTTTGATTGAAATTGTGTTAACCTACAAGTCAATTTGGGGAGAATTGACATTATAACTATATTGAAAGTTTCAATTCCAGATATAAATAGAGTCTTGTTTCTTGGCTTAGTTATATTTCCTCTGACTTTACTCCGTATCTCATGGCTTTTAGGATGTGCATCTTTATCCACCCTATTAGGTTTATACTTAAGTACTTATTTTTTTGATCAATAGTAAATACCATTAAATTTCAGTCTTGCTTTGTAATGGTCCATTTCTATTTTAGAAATGACACTATTTTAGAAATGACACTATGTTCACATTTTTACTTGATACTTTCAACTTTGTTCTAGTAGCATATTTGTAGATCACCTAGTATGTATAAATAGAAACAATTTTATTTCTACTTTTCCAATCTGAGCATCTCCTATTTATCTTTTTGGGGGGGCTCTATTTTACTAGCAAAGACTACTAGTACATGCTGTTTGGAAGTGATGAGAGTAGATTATTATCGATTTCATTCTGAATTCATGAGTTGGCAAAGTGTTGGTGGTGGGTATTTTGCAGATATTCATTGCCCATGTATGGAAATGAGAGGACCATTTGGGGGCATCTGTGCTCCATCTTCCTTGAGGCAGGGTCTCTTGCTGCTGTAAATGAACTCTCACACTGCAAATGCCTGACTAGCTGGCCCGCTAGCTTCAGATTCTCCTGGCTCCACCTCCCATTGTCGCTGTGCATCCAGATTTACGTGGGTGCTGGGGATTGAACTCAGATCACCAGGCTTTGTAAGCAAGTGCCTTTAATGGCTAAGCCATCTTCCCAGCCCTAATTTTGCAGACTTTTTTTTTTTTATCCAGTTAAGAAACTTCCCTCCTATTTCTAGTTTGCTGAGCATTTTATCCATGAAGAGTTAGTGGATGATTTGCAAGTGTTTTCTGGATTCATTTGTGTAGCTCTGCTTCTTTGCTTCTTTAGCCTTTTAGTTACATTTTGTGGAAGGCATTGTTTTATTTTCAAACAGTAAAGCAGTCTTGTGTTCCTAGGATGACCTCTGGTCATTATGTGCACTTTTCTTATATGTTTCTGGATTTGATTTGCTGGTGTGTCATTGAATATTTTCATCTGTGCTCAGATGAGGGATGTTGGTCTCTTTCTTCTTTTGTACCATGTCTTCCTGGTTTTGATAGTTGTGTACAGAGTGAGATAGAAAATATCAATCATACCTTCTTAGGTGATAATGTTTATTCTTCTGGATTCTTACTGATTTTCTGTCTACTCGTTTTCTTGATTGCTATTACAGGACTGTTAAAGACTCCAAATGTAGGTGAAAACTTGTCTATTTCTCATTTCACTTGTATTAGTTTTTGTATATGGAAGCATTATTAATAAGTGTACACAATTTATTGTTATGACTTGTGGGTATTCTTGTGTGTGTTGCTGGGATTTTAATCCAGGGCTTCCCACATGATAGGCAAACAATCAATGACTGAGCTACATCCTCAGCCCAGGTATGTACAATTTAAAATTACTGGCTTCCTTAACCTATAAAAAGTCCCTATTTATGGGCTGTAGAGATGGCTTAGTGGTTAAGCGCTTGCCTGTGAAGCCTAAAGACCCCGGTTCGAGGCTCGGTTCCCCAGGTCCCACGTTAGCCAGATGCACAAGGGGCGCACGCGTCTGGAGTTCGTTTGCAGAGGCTGGAAGCCCTGGCACGCCCATTCTATCTCTCTCCCTCTATCTGTCTTTCTCCCTGTGTCTGTTGCTCTCAAATAAATAAATAAAACATGAACAAAAAAAATATTTTAAAAAGTCCCTATTTATTTGTGGTCGTTTTCCTTGTTCTGAAGTCTAGTATATGTGACATTAATATAGTATTTTTTTAATTAGTGTTTGCATGATCTTTGTAAATTCTTTTACTTTCAATCCTTCTATAAATAACACAGGGTGGATTAATTTCAGAAAACATATAGCTGAATGTTTTAGCTTTAATTTCTATAAAAAAGATTATTTACATGTAACTATAATCATCATGTTAATAATGTAGTTATTAATACGGTTCTACTAATAAAATTAGATTAAGGTCTGCTATTTCTTTTACAAACTTTTGTTTTACTTTATTTTATTTGAGAGAGACATAGGCAGAAAGAGAGAGAGAGAGAAAGAGAGAGAGAATGGGCACAACAGGGCCTCCAGCCACTGCAAAGAAACTCTAGATGTATACATGTGCCACCAAGTGCACCTGGTTTATTTGGGTCCTGGGGAATTAAACCTGGGTCCTTTGACTTAACAAGCAAGCACCTTAACCATTAAGCTACCTATCCAGTCTAACTAAGGTCTGCTATTTCTAATCTGCTTTTTTTCTGGTTTTTGTTCATTGTTTTGTTCCTCCTTTTCTTTCTCCTTTTAGGTTACTTGATTTTTTTTCCTGCAAATTATATTTGACTACATGTCTTTGTATAATTTTTTTAAATGTTTTAAAATATTCACAGTTAAAAGTTCAGAATCTACTTAGAATGAATATTTTATTATTTCCAATAGGATATAGACACCTTGTCATCACATAGACCTTTCAGCTTTCTCCTTCATGTTTTGTCATTGTATTTCATTTATAACTATTGAAACTATTATCAGGAAGGGTTTGATTTCTGAGTTTAACCAAATTATATATTTATATGTGTGTGTATGTGTGTAAGTATATGAGAATTTAAGGAGGAATAATATTCTGTTATATTACCAAGATGCTTTAGATCCTGACTATTCCTATCACTCTCACTTGATTATGAGTGCTCCATTTGTTATTAGTATGATTTTTTTCTTCTTGCTGATGAATGTTCTTCAGAATCATCCTATCAACAAATTCTTAGTTTTATTTTCAGAATGTCTTATTTCTCTTCTTTGCAGGTCTGCTACTTATGCTGTAGCCTAGGCTGGCCACAAACTTGGGGCTTTCCTTCCTCCACATCATTAATATTAGGGTTCCAGGCATGTGTTACCACACTTAGCCTTCATCTTTATTCTTGGATGCTATTTCCATAGGATATAAAGTATTGGGTTGAAAGAGCATTTCTTTTAAAACTTTAAAATATTGTTCCTTAAGTGAAAGTAAAAAGACAACTTACTGTATACAGTGAAAACTATGTTTTGAAGAAAATTAGTAGCTAATAAATGCCCATATCAGGGGATGGGATGTAACTCAGTTGGGAGAGTCCTTATCTAACATAAGCTAAGCCCTGGATTTGATCCCCACTACCACAGAAAACCAAGTGTGGTGGAAAATATCTGCAAATTCTAGCAGGCAAGATCAGAGGTTCAAGGTCATCCTTGACTACATAGGGAGTTTTGTTTTCTGTTTGTTTTTTTTTTCTTTTTCGAGGTAGGGTTTACTCTAGCTCAGGCTGACCTGGAATTCACTATGGAGTCTCAGGGAGACCTCAAACGCATGACAATCCTCCTACCTCTGTTTCCTGAGTACTGGGATTAAAGGCATGTGCCACTATGCCCAACTACATAGGGAATTTAAGGATAGCCTGGTATGTATGTGAGACCCTTCATCCAAAATGTATACATTAGGTAAATGATAAGTCTAGTCAATAACATAATAACCTACATTTCTACCTTAAGAAACAGAAGACGAGAAATAAAAATGGAGATTAGACTATCAATTAAAGTGTAACAGAAAAACCAGAGAAAGCAACTAGCTAACGTAGAGGTTTCTTTTAAAAATCCAATACAACCTGACAATGTAACCAAGTTTTAACTATAATAAAAATGACACAAAGCATTAAAATCAGCCTAGAAAGGATTATAGGTGAATATTATGCAATATTTTACTCTAACAAAATAGATAACCTAGGTAGAAAGGACAAATTCCTATAGAGACCACAAAGAGAAAATATAGGAAAAGATCAAGTTAATAATTGGGAATTTCTCTGAAACAAAAGCCCCAAACCAATAATTTCAATAATGTTTTTTTTTCTCTATCCCTCTCTTTTCTTTCTTGGTTTTGAAGCAATGTTTTACTCTAGCCCAGGCTGGCCTTGTCCTCACAGAGATCTTCCTACCTCAGCTTTCTGAGTGCTGAGATTATAGGAACGAACCACCTTTCTCTCCTTCCCTCTTACCCTCCCTTCCTCTCTCCCTCCCTCCCTCGCTATATACAGCAGGCTGGCCTAAAACTCAAAATCCTTTCTCCTGTTCTCCCCCAGTGCTAGAATTACTGATGTGTACTACCACACCCATGTTTACTGAAGATTTCTGCTGAATATTTAAAGAAAGATTAGCATTAATTCTTTACAAAATCTAAAATGTAAAAGAGAGCTGTTAGTTCTTAACTCCTTCCATGAGACGACTATTGATGTCATGCCAAAATTAGATAAGGACATGCCAAATAAAGAAAATTGAGGACGAATCCTCTTATGAATACAGATGCAAACATCCTCCAAAAAAAAAAAAAAAAATCCCAACAACTAGAAACCTGAATTTAGTGACATATAAAAGATCATATATGCTGATTCACAGAATTCTTTTCACAAATTCAAGGTTTTGGTTTGGTATGAGAATATCAATCCAAGTGCAATGCCATAGTAATAAAGACAAAAAAAATGTTCTTTACCTCAATAGATATTTAAAATACATCCTAATAAAAACACTCATCCATACCAGTCATAATAATAAAAAAAAAGTCATCAATACCTGTAGTTTAAGTACTTGAGAGCCTGAGGCAGAAGAATCACATGTTTCAGGTTAGCCAGGGTTATATAGTAAAATACTGCCTCAAAAAGAAAAGAAAAATTATCACACGACAGAACAGCAGCAGCAACGAGATCTTCAGTGCATCAGGAGTAAAGGCATGCGTCCTCAAACTGCTAAGGAGCTTTCACAAATCATGTAGCTGTCAGAGCACTTAATATTGCTCAACTGCAATAGCCCTGACACTACTCGAGATTTTAATTTAAGACTATGCTGGGAGGGTTAGCTATAACAATTTTGGTTTAAAAAAAAAAAAGAAATGAAATGTAAAAGTAGAAAAAGTGGTAAAATGATCTCTGTAGATAATATGATGGGGAATACTTTTTTTTTTTTTGAATTTTGGTTTTTCAAGGCAGGGTCTCGCTCTAGCCCAGGCTGACCTGGAATTCACTCTGAAGTCTCAGGGTGGCCTCAAACTCATGGCGATTCTCCTACCTCTGCCTCCCGAGTGCTGGGATGAAAGGAGAGAGCCACCACTCCCGGTTTTGGAATACAATTTTTTTTTATTGAAAACTTCATTGTATAAACATATTATTTACTGGTCATATTTCCATTGAATTATACACTTTTGTTTCCCCTCCCTTATCTCATTCCACTGAAAACCCTCCTCAGTGGGATTACTGGTATCCTTTGTGGGGCCATGAATGTACTAGTCAGTCTGGCGTGGGGGTCATGGACAATACCTCAGAGTGCACAATCTTCTAAATGGCTATGTTTATCCACTTTGATTCATGCTGCTCTCACTCTTAGCTAGAGAATCTACCTATGACAGATGCCAGTGAGTGCCGGGAATACAGAAATTTTTTTAAGGAATCACAAACAATATCTCTTAGTGCTAATCAATATGTTTAGCAAGGTAGTAGAATATGAAATCATAGCATAAAGTCCATTGTAGTTCTACAGGCTCGCAATAAGCACTCCAAAATGAAAAGAAGAAAACAATTCCATTCACCATAGGCTGAAAAGGAAGAGAACATCGAGGAATAAAATTTAATGAAGATATTAGAATTATACCCTGACAAGGAACATAATATGTTGAAAGAAATAAAGAACTAAATGGAAAAAAAGATCATTGTTTTTGAGGAGCAATATTATCAAGATGGCAATATTCAAATTGATCTATAGTTTTAATATAATTTAATGCCGTTGACAAGCTGATGCTGAAACTTACACAGAAGTGCAAGAGAAACCTGCTACACAAAATACTGTTGGAAAAGAAGGACAATTTCTAAACTCTCATGGAGCTACTTGAGTGAAGATCACAGGGAGCTGATAGATAGGTATGTTGATCAGTGAAATTGAGCAGAATGCCATTGCAGGCCCATGTAAAGAAGCTGAGACACTTCGAGTAGACAATTATTCTTATTAATGATGCCAAGTGTACAAACAACAAAAGGAAAACAAAATGGGATCCATAAAAATATGAGGATTAATGCTTTAAAGGTCACTTAAGAAAATTAAAAAAAAAGCTCACAAAGTGAGAGAAAATACTTGAAAATCGTATTTGATCATTTGAAATTACATATGAAGAACTCAATAACAAAGACAACATAGTTTTAAAATAGGCAAAGGATTTGAAAATATATTTCGCTAATGAACATATTAAATGGCCTATAGGAACATGGAAAGATGCCCAGTGCCATTGGCCCTGAGGGAGGATGGGGGAATTTCAGTACTTAATCCTCAATGAGAAACCTATTCACATTCGTTAGGGTTTCCGTAATGAAATAGGCAGACAAAAACAAGTGTTGATGATTATGAGGATATGTTATATTGCTCTTACAATGCTAGCAGGGGGCAGACAATAATATAGTTAGGCTGAAAAAGAAAGAGTATGACACATCCTTGTGTAATTAAACATTGCATTCCCATGTAATCAATCAATTCTACACTTACGTACACACAAAAGTAAGATCATGGTGTACCGAGGCATCATTCATGACAGTCAAAATAGAAACAACCCAGGTGTATATTAATGAATGAATGGATAAACAAAATAAGCAATAGCCTTATAGTGGAATAGGATGTATTTGGTCATTAAAAAAGATGGCGTAGGGCCGGGCGTGGTGGCGTACGCCTTTAATCCCAGCACTCGGGAGGCAGAGGTAGGAGGATTGCCATGAGTTCGAGGCTACCCTGAGACTCCATAGTGAATTCCAGGTCAGCCTGAGCTAGAGTGAGACCCTACCTCAAAAATCCAAAAATCAAAAAAAACAAAACAAAACCACAACAACAACAACAAAAAGATGGCGTACTAATCAATGATATACACATATAAATCTTGAATGAATACCAGATGAAAGAAACTAGACATAAGAGGCCATATATTATATGATTATGTTTAAACAAAATCCCCAGAATTAGCTAAAGAGGAGTTGGTTGTACAAGTCCAAGATCAGCTCAGAAACTTTACCTTTACATAAGGGCTGGCATGAAATGAAGTCATTTTTGCTTCCTTAAGAGACCTTCTTAGGGCTGGAGATATGGCTCAGCAGTTAAGGCGCTTGCCTACAAATCCTAATGAACCAAGTTTGATTCCCCAGCACCCATGTAAATCCAGATGCATAAAGTGGCACATGCATCTGGAGTTTGTTTGCATTGGCTAGAAGCCCTGGGGTGCCCATTGTCTCTCCCTGTCTCTCTGAAAGCAAATAAATAAAATATTTTAAAAAGAGCTTCCTTAGGCTAACAGTTTTTTTTTTCTAATTTTCCTCTCAGTCTCCACAACATTGTCACACCATAAATAACATTGTATATTTATTTATATAATGTATATCTGACATTAATACTAAAAAGGTGTGAGAGAAATTTCCTCTGCCAACTCTTAAACCGATTTTGATCTTGGAGGCAAGGTTAAATTTTGCTTGAGAGGAAACGGGAGCCCTGGGAGATATTCGGCAGAGGATCAGTCCAGAAATGCTGGTGCTGATTCTTGTAATAATCTGCCAGATCCTCTCTTGTTTGGAAATTAAAGAATTATAAATCACCCCGGGTTCCCATCAAAAAGTAGCATTGGGGCTGGAGAGATGGCTTAGCGGTTAAGCACTTGCCTGTCAAGCCTAAGGACCCCGATTCAAGGCTTGATTCCCAGGACCCACATTAGCCAGATGCAAAAGGGAGTGCATGCATCTGAAGTTTGTTTGCAGTGGCTGGAGTCCCTGGCGTGCCCATTCTGTCTCTCTCTCTCCCTCCCTCTTTCTTTCTCTGTCTGTCACTCTCAAATAAATAAATAATAAACAAAAAAAATTAAAAATAAAAAAAGTAGCATTGGCTAATCTCATACGACAGAATCACAAGACAAGATTTTAAAAACGAAGGTATTACCTTAAGGAGGATGGCCTTAAGGAGCCCTCTTTTCTAAGGCAGAGAGCTCAGAATCTCTGCTCTGCAGACCCCCTGTGAATAGAAGCGGGTCTCAGCTGATATCCCAGGGAAAAGGGCACATTCCCAGATGGTGTCTCCACATCTCTTTCTCTATGCACTGTCTCTGTGGCTGGCTCATCACCAAGTGAGGCCCTGTCCTGTCTCGTTGAATAAGGGCGAGGGGGTGAGTGACCAAAATATCTAAGCAGTTGCCTCTGACACTTGATCTCTCTCTTTCTCTCTCTGTCTTCTTTTTAGTACTCCCCTACATAAGATCAACTTCCCTCTCCCAAGGTTCCAGACCAGACATAGGAAGCCTGCACCCACTTGGCGTGTCTATGGTGGCATCTGGAATAAAGACGACAGATTGGCTTGACGCAAAGTGAGTGAGGAATAAGAGCTATCGTGCTTCCTTTCAGCCCGAGTCTCCTCTGGTTGTCTCTGGAGATGCCATGGGTTGCTTGTGACTGCTTGGGCTGTGGCCTTCTGTATCCCCTAACAAGACATTGAAAGAACTCACCACGATCCTTGCAACTTCACTTTGTAAAAGCTTGGGGTGGGGGTGGGGGGCGAGAGATGATAGGTCCAGTAATTATGCCAGACAAGAGCCTAGGGAAGATCATTTTCTAGCAAACCTTTAAGCCGGGGAAGATTAGAGCAGATTTAATCTTTGTAAAAATGCCCTGTGGCCCTAATGACCCCTCCAACAAAAGGAGTGGGCCGCGAAGGTGGCAGGTTTGCTTTTGTCCAGTGTCCTGGCGGGCTGATCAGAATAATAGGCACCCGTGACTTTGTGGCAGGCCATGGTCATCTTCTTCCAGCTCTGGAAGAGCGTCACAGCGCGCAGGGGCGGAGAGGCCAGAGGACACTTTGCTGCTAGGGAAGGTGGGAAGAAGCTACTCTTTCTGAGCAGTCAGAGTGCAAATCTATTCACCATGGGGAGCTTATTTTATGAGTCATTCTGTGTCCATCCTCTCTTATATCCATCAAGGCTTTTTTTCTTTTACATGAGAAAAGAGAAAAGTTGAAAACGGAAAAAAAAATGTTTCTGTTCAGTCTTCCCTCTGCACCCCAGACCAGCTGTGCTTTCCACAAGAACAGGTTGATTTATAAAGTTAATGGGTGGGGGGGGGAAGCAAGCGCATGAAGACTGCGTTCCAAAGGATGTGGCCTGGCCTGGGAAAGAGATTGGGAGACATCAAAAAATAAAAAAAAAGTTACAAGGACCAAAGTCTCTGCCCTTGAGCCTTGAACTCAGTGCCATCCTCCAGACAGCATGTTAGAGACAGAAAGAGCCAGGTGACCCCCACCAGCTATAGTTTGGAGGACCCCTTACTCTGCTTGACTGGGAGATAGCCCCCTACTGGGTATGGGATAGTAGGTGGCAGAGAGGAGACTTGGGCACATAGGGAGTTTGAGAAGGGCTTGGCAGTAGTGATGAAAGAATTAAACGTAAGCAAACCTAGCTAACACAAGAAAGTATTTTTTTGTCTTTTTTTTTTTTTTTTTATTCATTTGAGAGCGACAAAGAGAAAAAGGCGGGGAGGCAGGGGGAGGAAGAGCATGGGCGCGCCAAGGCCTCCACCACTGCAAATGAAATGCATGCGACCCCTTGTGCATCTGGCTAACGTGGGTCCTGGGGAATCGAGCCTCGAACCAGGGTCCGTAGGCTTCAGAGGCCAGTGCTTAACCACTAAGCCATCTCTCCAGCCCAGAAATAAGTATTTTGAGTGAAGAGATCCATAGGAATAAAACCTTCAGAGGAAGGAGCTCAAGCCATCAACTGTGCCCAAATGAAGGCAGGGAGGCTATTCAGGTCTGATGATGCTCCGTATTTTCAGCAAAATGTGACCTGAAGCTATCAAACTAGGAACTGCCTTGAAGAGCAAAATGGTGGTCTGTATTAAAGGTGGAGCAGGTCCTGTCCTCTTTTCCTTTGGAAGCTGCCTGTATTTATGTTTCAATGGTGACACAGTAGCCAACTGCCCTTCCTAGCTTTCCCTATCGCCTGCTACAGTTAGTATTAAGACTGGATTTTCAACTTCCAAAGTTGCAAAAAAAAAAAAGGCAAAGCTTCCAGCAAGTTCACTTTATGTCACTTCATGCCATAGAAGCCAGACAACTCTTTTGTGCAAAAGAAAAAAAAAAAAAATGCAATTAAACTTCAAGAGCCAGGAAGCAAAGATTAAGAATGTAGATTTAAATCTGGGTGTGGGGAGCAGAGGTCTCTGAGCGGTCAGAATGTAGCCTTTGCAGGCTGTTGGCTGCCCATCCAAGGACATGGTGGATCTCAACATGGATACATTTGGTTTACCAGGACCAAGTATGTCTGTCCTTGCGAATTGCGGCTGTCTGGGAGCTGCAGTCTCAAGGCCACAGGACAGATAGACAAGGCTCTGCAAGGAGGTCGCTGACATGTGTTGACTTTGCTTCATCATGGGGCGGGGGGCGCTGGCTGGATCTTGTGCATGGAATTTGGATTTGAAACAATGAATTCACAGAAGACTCTCGTATGGCAAGCTGAGGCCTCCCGCTTTTCTCCCACAATCAGCAAGCCAGATCCAAGCCCTAAACTGAACTCTGTGACTTCATGTAAGTCTGGGTCTCAGGCTGCCACTCCGTGAATGAGTATAGGCTATTCCATTCTGCCTTCTGATCTAGTTATTGGCAGAACCAAAGGAGGTGGCGAGCTCTGTGAGGCACTTTGTAATGTGATGCCTCAGGTGGAGTCAAGGCTTCGTTTGGACACCTCTCCTGAGCGCTCAAGCCTGTAAAGGCTTTCATAGGTGGCAAGCTTTCAGATGTCATGTCGTCAAACACAGACAACCTTTAGTGATGTGCAGTGGCGGCTACGCCTATACTAATAGGCTTACTTATATCAGAGTCTGAGAGAGAGAATGAGAGAGAGAGCCTCCAGACGATGGATGTGTGGGGAAGGATAGGGAAAGAGGGAAAGACAGGTCTCCCAGAATCAACAGAGCTACCTTCAATTTGAGGACTGATTTCTCATTTAGAGTTCTCTTGAGAAGTGCAGGTTGAAATTCATTAAGGGCAAATCACCACATTCTGTATCATCCCGCTTCGTAGTTTTATGTTCTCATAAAGACATATTCTAATATTTTATTTGTTTACTCATTAAAGTGAGAGAAAGAGAATGGGTATGCCAGGCCTCCGGTTACTGCAAATGGACTCCAGAAGCATGCATCAGCTTGTGCATCTGGCTTACGTGGGTACTGGGGAATTGAACCCAGGTCCTTAGGCTTCTCAGGCAAGCACCTTAGCCACTAAGCCATCTCTCCAGTCCAAGAGATACCTTATTAAAGTCAACTGAACACCATGCTCATGGAACAATACTCTTGACCCTATGCCACTAGCTGCTAATCCATGTGTCCTGTGATTTGTTCAATTTGATCCCCACACTAAATGCTTTAGCTGGTGTGAATTCTCCCAAACATCTCTGACCTGGTGATTTTTTAAAATTTGTTTATTTTTATTTGCTTAAGAGGGACACAGAGAGAGAGAGAGAATGGGCATGCCAGGGCTTCCAGCCACTGCAAACGAACTCCAGACGCGTGCGCCCCCTTGTGCATCTGGCTAACGTGGGTCCTGGGGAATCGAGCCTCGAACCGGGGTCCTTAGGCTTCACAGGCAAGTGCTTAACCGCTAAGCCATCTCTCCAGCCCCCTGACCTGGTGATTTTGCCTCCTTGTTACCCAGAGCTTCCTCGTCCACGTGCTGCCTCGCATTGTTGCTGTGGTAACAAGGCTGCATGTGTGTGAAACTGTGATCTCCTTCAGGCATCTGCAGCTCCATGGGGCCTGGACAACATCTCGCCTTATGCATAGCTGAAACAAGAAAGCCTCTCTCTCTTACTCTAGTGCGGGCTTGTGTACACTATGATGCGAGCAGAGTGGGAAAGCTGCAGTCTCGTTCTTTTTCCGTCATTGTGAAATGTAAACCCTACCTAGTCGGTCTCCCAACGACCTCACCTGTGCAATAAAATTCCAGTTCTTTTGGATGGCAGTTGCAAACAAATCATTGTATAATGAGGGCTTGGAGATTACACCTCAGTTTCCTCTGTTCTTCTGAAGCTGTTTGCAGTGTTTTTCATTTTCATCATTATTATTTTTATTTATTATTTGTTTGAGAGTGACAGACAGAGAAAGAAAGAAGCAGATAGAGAATGGGAGAGAGAATGGGCACGCCAGGGCCTCCAGCCACAGCAAACGAACTCCAGATGCGTGCGACCCCCTGTGCATCTGGCTAATGTGGGTCCTCGGGAGTCAAGCCTCGAACCGGGGTCCTTAGGCTTCACAGGCAAGCTCTTAACCACTAAGCCATCTCTCCAGCCCTCATTATTATTATTATTATTATTATTATTATTATTATTTTGTGGCATACTGTGTATGTACAGGTGAGTGTGCATGCAGAGATCATAGAACAACCTCGGGTGTTGTTGCTTAGGCGTTGCACAAGACTGGGTGTCTCTTTAGCCCAGAACTTGCCACGTAGGCCACACTGGCTGGCCAGGGATCCCCACGGATCTGTCTGCTCAGTACTGGGATTATAAGTGCTTGCTATGTCTTGAAAGGACCATTCTATTCTCATCTCTGCTTTTTTTGCCCATGCTATCCGCCCCCCACTTGTTGTGATCTTTGTTCCTAGTTATCGTGGGGTTTCTTCTGTTCTGAAGTTCATCTTCAGTCTTAGCTCCTTTGGGAAAAGGGCCCCTTGGCCTCCTAGGGCTCTACTAAGCCTTTTTTCTGAAACAAGCTTGCTTTCTGTCTTGCACACACCCATCTTGTAAAGCTCGTCTTGCTGCTGTGATTAATGCCGACCTGGCTGGTTTACTGCATTCTAATTAGCCCCAAGAGGACAGACAGGCTGTGAGGTTCACTCATATTGTATTGTGAAAATTATAGGTGTTTTAGAAGCACTTACTGAAAAAAGAAATAATTGATCCATCTATGAGGGTGAAAAAAGAAGTTATCTGATTATAAAAATGAAAACAGATTGACAGTGGTTAATCACAAAATTACTAATAATCGCTAGCTTTAATAGGAACTAGCTGTGTGTCAAGAACCCGTCGGATGTTTTACAGACTTAACTTTTTAGGCGCTTGAAAATAGCCTTGCAAAGGAAGAACAGCTAGCTGAAAACTTGTAGACAAAGACGGTAAGGTTGAGCAGGAACATATGACCTTCCTGAGTTCCTGTAATTTCTTAGCAGCAGAGATGTTTCTGTCAAGTTATTTCTGACTCCAAAGCTGCAACATTTTCTTCTCCTCCACCGTGGTACTTAAATGCACACTGAGTCACATTTTGGAGTACGGTTTAGTGTGCCAGTTTGATTGCACCAAGGCACATTTATTTAGAAGTGTGCCTCAAGAAGGGGGCTCTCAAATGAGATCAGCCAGTGCATCAGTAGAATTAGTAACGTGGAATGCCCTTCTAATGTGGTGGTGCCATCTAACCTGCTGGAGCCTGGGCAGAGCTAAACGTCAGGGTAAGGAGAATTCATGCTTGCTTTGTTTTCCCTTGCTTGCCTACTTGAGCTAGATTCTTGGTCTTGGCTGTGCCTGGAATTCAGACCATCGGCATTCCTGGTTTGGTCTGGAATTACCCTAGTGGTTTTCCTGATCCTCAGCTGATAGATTGCAGTGTGTAGGACTCAGTCTCTGGGAATATGTGACTCCTTCTTCACAATAATTTCCTTTTCTGTATATTTCTATTTCATATCTGTATCATATATCTATTAATCTGTCATCCACCTATCCATCCATTTTCTATCTATCTATCTATCTATCTATCTATCTATCTATCTATCTATCTATCTATCTCCTATTTACTATCTATCTATCCATCTATCATCTATTTACCATCTATCTATCATCTATCATCTATCTATCTTTCATCTAGCTATCAACCATCCACACATCCATTATATTGGTTCTTGTTCTCTGAAAAATTCTGGCTTTACAGAAACAAACCAACAAAAATTCTGTGCTCTCTGAATCTTATACACCTTTTTGCTCCCTCACCCTTATCCGTGCCCTATTCTGCCCACCCAAGGTTAGATTAGAGTGTAGACACATTCAGGCTGAGTGCTCACATTTTTTTTTTTTTTTTTTGCTATGTTTCTTTGTCTAATTCTGCTGCCAAGGACCTCTTATGGAAACATCTGAGCAGGGCAGTTTTCAGACATGGAAGCAAACCAGAGCAAGGGAGACTAGAGACTTGTAGTCCTGGGGAGAGCACCTTTGAGACTGTGTTAAATGGGCAGCTGAGTCGTAGCCAGAAGATAAAAGAAAACATAATAGTGGGAATGGGGACCGGAGGATAGACTTCAGAGACAGTTTAAAAAGTCTAAAGCTTGAAATACATAACTAGATATGGGGTCTTGCATAATCCTTAGTACATTATTTTATTAGCATCAATTGCTTAATGAACATCAGGAAGGGAACAGGTACACTTAGGATGGAATTCCTGCCTTTGGGGCACTTGTGGCTCAGCACATGGTGTTCAGCACTTCCATGGGCTTGACATATCAGAGGAGAGGCCTGGATGTGGGTTGGTGAAAGCGTGTGCAGAGAGTGTTCCAGAAAGCCCTACAGACCCAAACAATCATGTATTTGTTTATATATAAGAGAATGAACAGATAATTTCTATCCACAGAGATGAATAGAATGGTCTAATCCAGCCTTTAGAGGGCTTGGCGTTTGGGGAGCTGAGCATATATGGATGAGGTTCAGAGTAGAGAGAGATGTGAGAGGAAGCTTTCCTACCCATGCTGTTGGCTTTAGCTTGTGAGACAAGAGGGTTAGGGATAGGGTTTTATTGACTGACAGTGGGTACCTTGGCCAGGCTTACATGTTTTCACAATGGTAATTCTGATCACGGTGAAGGAACATGCTGGAATGGGCAGGAGCTGCTTGATTAGTGAACGTAACTTCAGGAAGTCACATATATCGAAGACTAGTGGTCTTCCCTGGGCCTCTGTGGATGGCTTGTATTGGAGCCAGGTGCCTCCAGTTTTAACTACCTGGACCAGACTCGACGGAGAGCTAGCCAAATAGAGATAAGTGTCTGCCCTAGAGAGTTTCCTATATCTTCACAGCCCCACACAGCTCAGCCCTTCTCCCAAGACCCTCCACCCCACAATCCCTGGGATGTTATTGTTAATTTTTCCTTCACATGATGAGAACTAAAGCAATTCTGTAACATGACATAAATTAAAATGAAATATAACTTTGGAAAAGAAGATACCTTTCACTAAAAAAAAAAAAAAAAAAAATCAGTTCTTTCCACTTCTAAGAATTTATGATAAATTCATTTAAGTGGAACCAGCTATTTAGGATGACAGTGCAGGCCATGCCTTTGGCAGAGCCCATGAAAGCATCTCATAGGTAGGGGCCAGGCAATTGCAAGGGGAGGCCAAGGACAGCGCATCTGAAGCAAGATCTGCACGTTTCTATTTTGTGAACTCATTTGTCCAAGAGTCCACATGTCGTTTAAGCTCTTTATATTTCTGACATCGTTTCTGAGTCATGAAAGCCCATGATACCACCACGCTTACTTCATGCCCAGCGTGGTTCTAAATACTTCACATTTATTAAATTATCTACCTTTCTCAATTGCTAGGGTGTTAAAAGAGCATTGTCCTTCCTTGTTTCACATAAGACAACAGGCGCCGTGCAGAGCAATTCTGGGAAGAGGCAGCCTGAAGATTTGCACAGTCAGTGTGGCCCTAATACCAACGTAACATTGATTTTGTGAAATAAATTTCGCTCAATCAAAGTTACTTTGCAGACTGTGTGTATTACAAGCCTTTTTTTTTTTTTTTTTTTTTTGTAGGTGGAGTTATAACAGTCATCAGTTGTCCCCAGAAGGAGTGCAGTAGAATGGGCAGAGGTTCAATATCCAGTCTGGTGCCATTCTCACTAGGTTTTCAGCCCTGTGTCTGCCAGGGGTCCTCTTTGTCTGTCTAATAACCACTAGTAGAGGCCAGTATGGTGGTTTGATTCAGCAGTTCCCCCATAAACTCAGGCATTCTCAATGCTAGGTTCCCAGCTGATGGAGCTTAGGGAATTAACACCTCCCGGAGGCAGTGTATTGTTGGGGACAGGCGTATGGGTATTATAGCCAGTGTCTCCTTGCCAGTGTTTGGCACAATCTCCTATTGCTATTGTCCAACTTATGTTGGCCACGGGGTGATGTCCACACTCTGCTCATGCTACCATTTCCCCTGCCATCATGGAGCTTCCCCTCGAGTCGGTAATCCAAAATAAACTTTTTTCCCCCCAAAGCTGCTCTTAATCAGGTGATTTCTGCCAGCAATGAGAACCTGACTGCAACAGTAAAATTGGTACTGAGGAGGAGGGGTTGCTGCTAGACACCTGACTGTGTGGCTTTGGCCTTTTGGAGCTGATTTGCAAGAGGAATGTGGAAGGATTTGAAACCTTGTCCTAAGAGATCTCTTGCAGTGCTGGAAGTACAGCTTGATGGACTATTCTGGTAAGACTTGAAAGATGTGAATGCAGTAAGAACTATGGACTGTGAGGTTTGGCTTATGAGGGTGAGAAAGAGCTTTGCCTGGACTGGGCTAAAAGCAGTTTGTGTGAGAGGCTTTCTGTTAAGCCCCTGCCTTGAGAACTTGTGCAGGGTTGCTTTGTGTAGAGATGGACTGGTGTAAGTAGAGGGATACGGCACAGAAATGAAATCTTTGGGTTGAAACTTCTGCTAATTTAGCTGCAATTATGAGATTACAACCTTTTAGATTGTGTCAGCTGACCTGTAGTGGGGCAACACGAAAAATGTAGACTCCTTTGAAAGGGATTGAATGCGCAAGAGAGTGTTCTGTTCTTCAAAGTCTGCTTTATTCCCCCTGGATTGGCACCCCACCTTGTATTATGGAGTATACGCAATGTAGAAAAGTGAGGGTCACTGAATTTGTAATATGGTTTTATGTTTTGGTAATGGCCATGGGCAGTGTGAAGCAGGTTTGCTGGATGGAGACCCAATGGAGCTGTGAGGATGAACAGTGGATTGCAGTGGAGACCCAGTGGAAATGCTGGGACCACAAGATTGCTGCTAAGAGGAGCTACTGGCCCCGATGAAGTTTTCCAGGAGTTTTCAGTGAGTAGTCTAGCTGGAGGGGCAGAATTGGAACTCCAGAGACTTTTTGCTGGTTAGAATTATTGGACTTGGAGACTTCTTACTGACTAGAGTTGTTGGACTTGGAGCTACAGAGTTTCATGTTTGCCCTGTTTAAATCATGTATTGCTTGGGCATTTCTTTGCTATGCCCAGTGACATCTTTTGCAATGTGAATGTTTACTGTGTGCCATTATGGTTTTTTTGTGGATTTTTTGGTATTATGTCTCAGTTAAAAGACCTTGGATTATGGAAATGTTTGAACATCATTAGGATTGGTTAAAAAAATATGGGGACTTTTAAAGTTGTACTGAATGCATTGCCTATTACATCATAGATGGTTGTGAGTTTATAGGGGGCCAGGGGTGGAATGTGGTGGTTTGAATCAGGTGTCCCCTATAAACTTAGGCATCTAAACGCTAGGTTCCCAGCTGATGGAGATTAGGGAATTAACACCTCCTGGAGGCAGTGTATTGTTGGGGGCGGGCTTATGGGTGTTATAGCCAGTTTTCCCTTGCTAGTGTTTGGCACAGTCTCCTGTTACTATGGTCCACCTTATGTTGGTCAGGGGGTGATGTCCACCCTCTGCTCATGTCGTCGTTTTCCCTGGCATCATGGAGCTTCCCCCTTGAGCCTGTAAGCCAAAATAAATTATTTTTTCCCCCAAAGCTGCTCTTGGTTGGGTGATTTCTGCCAGCAATGTGAACCTGACTGCAACAGCCAGTGCTCATAAGTGTCTGGTAGTCTATTTATCACAGTACTCTCCTCTCCTATTTAACAGTTCTAACCACGGTCTCTGAAGACACTCAGAGTTTGTCAAGTTTGCAAATCGTTCCCTGTGTCCCCCTCCCTGGGTGTGGCGCTCCTGCTGACCTGGGCTGTCCAGCCTTGACAGAGTTTCCAAATACTCTCCACTCTGGGGTGTGTGTATGTGTGTGTGGGCGGGGGGTGTGCTCAGAATTCTGGCAACAGGATTGAATGAAGAAATGTTTCTGAAAGGAAGGGTAAAGTTTTGTTGTGTGAAATCGCTGTGACCAGAGGTTGCTTCTTAGGCTACCCTTATTAGTATATAGTGATGCCTACTCATAAATAAATGATGATGACAATGGGAATGCTGTTGAATATTTCCCTGTGGCAATGTAGTGACTAGAGGCCAAGACCTCCTCTCACGGCTTGTCCTTGTTAAGCTGTCAGGATACGGGGAACCCATGTGCTGAATGTTGGAGTGAGCGGCAGAGCCCAGCATGTGTCTCTGACAAAGATTGCCATGTAATGAACCCTTAGTTCATTCCATCCCAGATCTCATTCTGTCTACTTTCTTTCTTCTTTTTCCTGGCTGGCCCTATGAGGGAAGACTTTTGTTTAAATCCACTGTCCATTCTTCTCCCTAGGTAGTTTTGCCTTTAAAATGTGTTTGGTCTTTGAATTCAGACCGATCACAGTTTTTATTTTTTTTATTTTATTTTTTTTTTTTTTGCCGGAAGAATAATCATCTATGAGCAGCTCAGCTAGCCACTTCATCTCCCTAGCCGGCTGAGGAAAGTATTATTAGACGATTTTTCTTGCCTCTAAGGGCGAAAGAGCAGTGGCATGCTCCACTGTTCAGGTCTCCAAAGAAGGTGAAAAATATCCCTTTTTTTTTTTTCCTCCTGCTGGCTTTTGTGACTGCACAGCACAGGAGGAAGAGACCAGTGTTGCCTGGGTTGGTGGGTCTGCTGATTGAGATCCTATCTGAGCAGGCCTGTCCCGACACGGCTGTGCAGCTGAGGCCCTCCGGGGCTCCTGGGCACGCATCCATCATGCGCTCTCGCAGAGGGCTCCAGGAACCCAGCAGAGGCGCTGGCAGGGAAAGGCTCCACATTTTGTATGCACCCCTGCTGAGTGCTGCCTCTACATTGTCTATTTTCCTCCCTCAGTCATTATTTTCCCACACTTGAATGGTAGGTACACTGTCTTTACAGTGATTCCTCATGGATCAGCCAGTGGGAGCCTTACAAAAAATCTTAGTGAAGTCCATAGGGCAGACATTATTACCCCTAACCTAAAGAAGAAAAAACTGAGGAAAGATAATTTACTCAGCTTCCAATGGAGGGTGGCAGCGAGGATCACTTTTATATCCTTTTCACATCACCATGTCATTGCTTATACAAAAAAAATAAGAAGAGATGAGAGGTTTGGTTATGTGTGTGAGCTTCCTTTAATTGGAGTCCCCAAAAGAAAGAGAAAATTCTCATCCTGGTCATTACGTTCGTTTGTTTGCAGTGAGGTTTGCCTGAGGGGCTGCAGAATATTGTAAATGCTATCAATAGGAAGGTGGCATTGGGCTGCAGGAATGGGTTAGCAGTTAAGGCACTTGCCTGTGAAACCTAAGGATTCAGGTTTGACTCCCCCAGAACCCACATAAGTCAGAAGCATATGGTGGAGCATGCATCTGATGTGTCTGGAGTTTGTTTGCAGCGGCAAGAAGCCCTGACATGCTCATTCTCTCTCTCTCTCTCTCTCTCTTAAATAAATAAATAAATAAATAAATAACTATTTTAAAAAGATGGAGGTGAAGTTAGATTAGGAACATGCCATCTTGTCCTAATAACATATTTATGAATGCACTTTTAAGAAATATTCTTATTTTTTATTTTTATAAATTTCCTTGAGACAGAGGGAGAGAGGGAGAAAGAAAGACATAGAGACAGAGACAGAGAGAGAGAGAAAGAGAGAGAGAGAAGGAGAGAGAATGGCCATGCCAGGGACTTCAGCCAAAGCAAACAAACTCCAGATGCATGCGCCACCTGGAGCATCTGGCTTATGTGGGTCCTGGGGAATAGAACCTGGTTCCTCTGGCTTTGCAGGCAAATGCAATAACCACTAAGCAATCTGTCTTGTTTTAAAACAATACAATATAGCAGATAAGTGGTAGACATAAGTAAAATAATGAAACTTTTCCAAAACAAAATGGCCCGTGTCATACAGGTGTGGAGAAGCTCCTGTCTTCGGATCTTTAGACAGAGATCACTGACAAAGGTGAACAGGTTAATCAGAATCGACAAGTCCAGCCCTGCGAGTTTCAGCACCGCATGCTCCCTGCCTTTTCACCTTTACTCTGGGGAGAGAATCCTCCTATGGTTAATGAAACGAAAAGGCAGGAAGTCCTTCTTTGTCCCATGGGCGCTGGGAACCTAGTTTCCTGACAGAGGTCTCTAAAACCTTGTTGACTGAGGAAACAAAGTCCCCAGGAATGTGAAGAGAGGCCAGATAGTAAATCATTTTTGTTTTGTTTTGTTGTTTTGTTTCTTCAAGGTAAGGTTTCCCTCTAGCCCAGGCTGACCTGGAATTCACTCTGTCATCTCAGGGTGGCCTCGAACTCATGGCGATCCTCTTACCTCTGCCTCCCGAGCGCTGGGTTGAAAGGCGTGCGCCACGGCACCCAGCTGTTAGGGCTCTGGGTGTTAGGAATGAGGACCGAAGTGAAGACACTGTGGGTTGGGTTCCCTTTACCACTGGTGTTAAGTACCTTGAGCAGTTGACACCACCTCCAAACACTTGAGGTTCAATGCTGTCAGACAGGACTAAGCCACTTTAGTATGCCGCTCACCACACTGGCAAAACATAGATTCGAAATCGGTGGCGATGTTCTCATGAGCTTTGAGGCAAGTCTGCCAAGCAGTGGAGGATAACAGATGCAGCCCCCCCCCCGCAAAAAAAAGCTACCATTCCAAGCTCCTATGAATTATTCTTTTCTTCTCAGCTCTTGAATTTGAAAGGATAAGTATTTGATGAATATAGATACCCAGCAACATCCCCCACCTTATGTTCTGAGAAAAGAAGTTTACACAGACAAGCAGAGCAGGGATATAACTAACTCAGCAAATGAAAAGGACTTAAATCAAAAACCATCCCAGCCTTTTATTGTTTGACTTTTTTTTTCCTTTTAACTTAAACCTATGGGAATGATATTTGTTCATTTGTTTTCCATCAAAGCAAGTAGTTTAATTAAATTTTCCCAATAGAGACAGTTTCTGGTTTCTACTCTGGCAATGACATTTTGCAGGAGGTGGTTTCTGACCCAAGCCCATAGAGTAAAGGGCCTCTGGGGCTGGAGAGTTGGCTTAGCAGTTAAGTGCTTGCCTGGGAAGCCTAAAGACCCAGGTTCGAGGCTCAATTCCCCAGGACCCATGTAAGCCAGATGCACAAGGTGGTGACATGCATCTGGTGTTTGTTTGCAGTGGCTGGAGGCCCTGGTGCACCCATTCTGTATCTATCTTCCTCTTTCTCTGTCTGTCTGTCTGTCTGTCGCTCTCACATAAATAAATAAAAATAAACAAAAAAATTTAAAAAAAGAAAGCAAAGGGCCTCTGCACACTCTGGGGGCCAGTGGAAGCCTTGGCCCCCAAGTTTGTGGACCCCCCAAGGTGCCAGACATGTTGACAGCAAGCTGTGCCTTAAGTAGATACACATCCATTACGTTCTTCCATCCTTAGGTGACCAGAGATTGTCTCACGTGAGCCTTATATCACCCTGGCTTAAATTAGTTAAAGCTTAGGGAGGTGACAGCCAGCCAAGAACTGCTTTCTCAGCTCCCAGGCCACACCGGAAGCATGGCTAGTGTCCCAGTCTGCAGGTGGACTGGCCCCTGGTGCCTCCTGGCTGCCTCACTCCATGCTGGTTCCTCCAGCAAGCTGGCCTCCTTTGTTTCCTCCTCTGCCGTGGGGCGGGGAGAAGATAGTTCAGCGATGAATGACTCTGGAACTCCAGCAATATTGCCTTGCCAGGGCAGCCACCTGCGCTTAGAGAAGCTTCTCTGAAGTTTCATACTGCGGGGTGGGTGTCACTGTGAAGTGCCAAATACGGTGATTGGTGAACAATCTACTCTACATTTTGGGTCCTCTGTGGACTCACATATCATTTGAAACCAACAAAATAGTCTTTTAAGGCCTTTGCTTTAACAAAAGAGTCAGAGCCAGCCTGTTAGGTGTTTCTTTGTTCATAAGCCACCATTTTGCTTTTGGTGAAGCACTTTAGAGATAGAAAAAAGAAAGGAAAAGAAAGAAAAGAAGGTGAAAGATTGCACATTAAACTGGAGTTCCACATTCAAATTCTGGCTCTGATGCCTAACAGCTGTAAGGCCTTGAGTAAGTTAATCTTTATGAGTCTCAGTGTTTCAAATACAGGAAAGAAAAAGTAAAAAAGGAAGGAAAGAGCTTCATAGGCTTGCTGAGATACTCAGAATGGACAATACATATGAAATCTATTAAAATATTTAATAGCCCACAATTGCTACAAGAATAGTATTTCTATTTTTTAAGAAGTCAGAAGTGAGTGATGGTTTTTCCATGCTCTGACTTTGGGAGACTGAGACACCCTGAGTGAAAAGAAAAGTAGAAATTTATTTTGGTAAGAGGGACTGAAAAAAAAAAACAAAACTACTAGGCCTAGAGCGAAATACTGATCACATAAGTTTTTGATTGTGGTAAAATGAATGTGATATGAGGAAATAAGTACCCTTTGACTGGCAAGGTGCTATACAAAAAAGCATCATTACCTACAGCTAAAAATCAGGAGGGCTGGAGAGATGGCTTCAGCAGTTAAGGCCAAAGGACCCACGCAAAGCCACATGCACAAGGTGGCACCTGCATTGTTTGCCGTTGCTAGAGGCCCTGTGCGCCAATTCCCTCTCTCTTTTCTTTTCTTTTTTTGTTTACTTTTATTTATTTATTTGAGAGCAACAGACAGAGAGAAAGAGGCAGATAGAGAGAGAGAGAGAATGGGCACGCCAGGGCCTCCAGCCATTGCAAATGAACTCCAGACGCATGTGCCCCCTTGTGCATCTGGCTAACGTGGGTCCTGGGGAATCGAGCCTCGAACCAGTGTCCTTAGGCTTCACAGGCACGAGCTTACCCACTAAGCCATTTCTCCAGGCCTCCTCTCTCTTTCTATCTGCATCTTTCACTCTCACACTCTCTCTCACGAATAAGTAAATAAATTAATTTTTTAAAAAAAAAACAGAGGCCTAGCGTTTTACATTTGACTGAAAAATTTGGACCCATTCTTGTCTGCAGAGAATGTTGCCGTGTAAGCCCAGTCCTGGAGTCTAAGATGTGTGTGAAAGCAGCTCCCTTAGTCCCTGGCCCAGAGAAAACCAAGCAGAAAAACAGAAACCACTGCATGGTCCTTCACATGCAGTAAAGATGGTTGAGCGGCAAGACCAGGAGACCTTGAGGAAAGATCAGAGAGAAATGGCTACAGCTGGACACAGCCTGTTAACACCTCTGAAAACGCTTTGAACAGTGACATAAAACAAGCCTTTTACACATGTGAAACCCAAGTTCGGGTGATCCTGATTAGGTCACAGCAAGATCAAAATCACTGGATACCCTCTTTCTTAAAATAAAGATTTATTTGTTTATGAGAGAGAGAGACATAGACACACACACACACACACACACACACACACACACACAGAGAGAGAGAGAGAGAGAGAGAGAGAGAGAGAGAGAGAGAGAGAGAGAGAGAGAGAATTGGCACTCCAGGGCCTCCAGCCACTGCTAACAAACTCCAGACATGTGCGGCCCCTTGTGCATCTGGCTTATGTGGGACCTGGGGAATCGAACCTGGGCCCTTAGGCTTCGCAGGCAAGTGCCTTAACCGCTAAGCCATCCCTCCAGTGTCCACCTTGCGCTCCTTCTATTTGCCATGCACTGTAATATGTGTGGAAAAAGGAGATAGGCCAGCATGGTGCTGATTTTCATGGTCTCTGCCATATGTTAGGATAATAGTTGTAATTGTGGGCAAAGGCGAAAGCAAACATGGAGATGCTGCTCCCGTAAGACAACCGGGAGGAAGAGGTTTGCTTTAGGGAACTGTTAATGGTGACGCTTAGATTCGAACCTGGGGCACATGCTGCTAAAGGCACAGCCCCCTCAAACGATGCTGCGGTGCTGCATATCCTTTGTCACGAGGAGCGCTAAGTGTCATCCTGCCTCCAGACTGGCTGCATCGTCACTTGCATGGGCTGGAAGAGCCAAGGTGTCTCCACTGGCTCAGCTGACTGGTGGAGGCGCTCATTTATATCAAGAATGATGTCAAGTGCTGCGGGCAAAAACAGTGAATCGGGCACAACTGCTGCTCTCAGCCTAGGCGGAAGAGAGAAAACTGCAATGTAACGTTTGATTCTGTGCAAGGTAACATGTGAAGGATCAGCCACAGGAATCTAGAGAAGGAAGGGGGCAGCTAACAGCCTTGCGGATCTTGAAGCCTGCTGAGCAGTTGAATCGGGCACAGATCATGAGGGGCACAGCAGTAGAGGGGTGCAGTGACCAGGGCAGGCAAGGGAGGGAAAAGACCCTGGGGTAACGGGGGCATCTCCTACTCACACCTACAAATAAGAGGAGCCATTTCATTTTCAAGTAGTTGTAGCAAAATCATCCAGGGAGGGGGGCTGGAGAGATGGCTTAGCGGTTAAGCACTTGCCTGTGAAGCCTAAGGACCCCAGTTTGAGGCTCGATTCCCCAGGACCCACATTAGCCAGATGCACAAGGGGGCACAGGCATCTGGAGTTCGTTTGCAGTGGCTGGAGGCCCTGGTGCACCCATTCTCTCTCTCTCTCTCTCTATCTGCCTCTTTTTCTCTCTGTCAGTTGCTCTCAAACAAATAAATAAAAATAAACAAAAAAAAATTATAAAAAATCATCAGCTGGGCAAGCCAGGCTGTGAGTGGGTAAGAGGCTGTGAGAATGGAGTCCAGTCGGGAAAGACCAGGGTTATAGTGTCTGATTTTGCTGTGTAGTTACTTATAGGCTCTGTGACCTCTGAACCTGTTTTCCTCTCTGTAAAATGAGGAGACGATTGTACTTCCCAGTAAAGTTGGTGTGAGGTTTTAAATGGGATGTTGCAAGAGTGGGTAAAGTTCTCAGTAGAGTGCCCAGCGCAGAGGTGACATGTAAACCTGAGGGCCCGAGTTTGGTAAGGCTCAGTGAGTTGTGTTTGCCATGCGAGCCTAAGGACCTGAATTTGGCCCCTCTCACCACATAGAAGCTGGGCGTGGCAGCGTGCACTTGTAATCTGCTCACTGGCCAGCTGCTACAGCTCAATCAGTGGGCTCTAAGTTCAGTGAAAGGCCCTGTGAAGATGCCTGACCTCAACCTCTGGGTGTCTTAATAGCATGTGCACACATGCACACGTTATCACATACATGTATGTATATGTGCAAAAAATAAAAAAAAAAAAGATGAGGGAAAGTCAGCAAAGTGTTCATAACCTCCAGTCATGTCCGTGGCACTTTTTAAATTTTTTTAAAATTTTTATTTATTTTCAAGTAGAGAGAGATAGAGAGAAGAGAGACAGACAGAGAGAATGGACATGCCAGGGCCTGTAGCCACTGCAAACGAACTCCAAAATGCATGCGCCCCCTTGGCATCTGGTTTATGTGGGTCCTGGGGAATCAAACATGGGTCCTTTGGCTTCGCAGGCAAATGCCTTCACCACTAACCCATCTCTCCAGCCCACCTTTTTAATTTTTTAAAAAATATATTTTATTTAGTTATTTATTATTTGAGAGAGAGAGAGAGAGAGAGAGAGAGAGAGAGAGAGAGAGAGAGAGAGAGAGAATGGGCACTCCAGGGCCTCCAGCCACCGCAAACAAACTCCAGACACCTGTGGCCCCTTGTCCATCTGGCTTACATGGGTTCTGGGGAATTGAACTGGGGTCTTTTACCTTTGCAGGCAAACAACTTAACCACTAAGCCATGTCTCCAGCCCCAGTGACCCCTTTTTATACACCCACATCATGCTGTCGTCCTTACAATACTGGTTTTCGTCGAGATCCTGGCCCAATGTCTGTTGGTGGTAGAAAGAAAGCAAGGGGCCGTCACCCGCTGTGCTCTTAGTTCGGTTTAAGATTGTGCTAAGGTGGGAATGTTTTCAGCCCAGCTTGCTCTGAGAGGGGGGAGAACATGACACAGGGATCTGGGGAAGGAGTCTCTGCTCCCCAGGGCCACTGTGGAGCACAGGGCCTGGCTGTGTGAGCAGGCTGGCAAAGCCAGCTATGATCGCTGGTGCAATCTCAGGGTTCAGAGGCTGCCTGCTCACCCACGGAGAAAAAGATTTGCAGGATCGGCCTCTGTTAGAGAGTTTCCAAAGTGATGTCAGGAGACAACAATAGAATTTCCAGCTCCGGTGTTTAATACTCACACTTCCAAGTCTCCAGCATACCCTTTCTGTTGCAGTCAGGTTCGCATTGCTGGTAGAAATCACCCAACCAAGAGCAGCTTGTGGGGAAAAAAAGAGGTTTATTTTGGCTTACGGGCTCAAGAGGGAAGCTCCACGATGGCAGGGGAAACGATGGCATGAACAGAGGGTGGACATCACTCTATGGCCAGTATCAGGTGGACAATAGCAACAGGAGAGTGTGACATACAATGGCAAGGGGACACTGGCTAGCCCGCCCCCAACAATACACTCCCTCCAGGAGGAGTTAATTCCCAAATATTCAGCAGCTGGGTACCTAGCATTCAGAACACCTAAGTTTATGGAGGACACCTGAATCAAACCACCACACTTTGCAAACTGAGGCAGCGCTGTCCTGCTCACTAAACATGGGCACCTCTTGGGTGTCATTAGTTTCACAAAGGGAACTTAGGTGAGTGGAGTTTAGGAGCTAATGCATTTGATATGCGTCTCTGTGCCTTCACCGAGTGTCTATAGAAAAATAGCTTATCACCAAGATGAAGTAAAGGCAGTTAAGTTTTTAAGTGAAGAGTGATTTTACTCTTTCTCAGTCTCACTCATAAAATCCAGCAGCTGCTCATATTTGTGCCTAGGACCAGCCAGAGTCCTAAGAGAAGAGCTTCGTTTAAGATAGATGGAGGTGTCCTTATTGGACATCTTGGGTGATGAAATTGAGTGAGAAGAAAACAACATTCAATGATACCGTGCTGATGCGGTAGGGTGACCGGGGCGCCAAGGCAAAGAATCTCAACCTTCTCACTCCTGTCTTTCTTTCCATCTTTCAAATTTCTTTCCAGGGCTGGAGAGATGGCTTAGCGGTTAAGCGCTTGCCTGTGAAGCCTAAGGACCCCGGTTCGAGGCTCGGTTCCCCAGGTCCCACGTTAGCCAGATGCACAAGGGGGCGCACGCATCTGGAGTTCGTTTGCAGAGGCTGGAAACCCTGGCGCGCCCATTCTCTCTCTCCCTCTATCTGTCTTTCTCTCTATGTCTGTCACTCTCAAATAACTAAAAAAAAAAAAAAAAAAAAAAAAAAAACGAACAAATTTCTTTCCATTTGTTTCCCTGCCTGTACCTTCGTAGTTTCTTTTATGTGACTCTTCTTGAAGGTGACTTATTTCATCGCAACTTTTTCAGCTCACCTGGTGCTATCACTCAGACCTGTTTCATAGATTCCGTTTTGCCCCACAGTAACACCCACAGCTCATAGGAGAGATGGAAAACTCAATGCAGAGGACGTATGGGTTTGTTTTAGGGAAGTAAAGACTGGCTTCGCAACCTAATAACTTGGCTGCTCCTTGAATTAGGAACTGCGTGAGTATGGGATCTACCCTTGACCTTATCCAAAAGGCTGAGAAGCATTTAGGAGTATGGGATCAGGAAGATTTGCTTAACATTTAGACTTAGAACTACCTGGGAACTTATAGCATAGCCAGGCCTCAGAACATCTCTTTGAAAATGTGGGTGTGATGGGTGGTTGGGTGGGAAGAGATGCCCCTGGCACCATGATTTGTATGTCTGGGATGCCTGGAGGCATGATTCAACAAAATCAAGAGCTGGAAATGTTTCTCACCACTCCTAGGTAGGCTTATATCTGATTTCCCTGCAGAGGAGTGCCTCCCCCACCCCCATAGAAAGCAAGGAAGAAGGTTCCATGTAGCAAGGGGCAAGAAAGGTGGGGTTCACCAGGGGACGTGGAGCAGGAGGTGACAGAGGAAGGAGAGGGGATGTTTGTGTGTCATAGCCAAGGCAAGATTCCAGGCAATGGCTGGCAGAGTGGGACCAAATGAGAGAGGAAAAATGTTTTCTGTCATTCCTCAGCTTGAATTCTCAAACTGGGGAAGTGCCATGCAAAATGGTTTGATGGGTATTGAATATCGGGGAGAAGACAGAACTGCCTCTGCACATATGTGTGACCCACCAAGGATTTCCAAGAGACCTGGCAAGGGTGAAGTGAAGTGGGCATTACTGGGGACTGGTTAGTGAGGGAAAAGGGCATGAAGATATACAGATTTTTTGACTTACTGTTACTTCAAAATGATTTGTTGATGCTATGCTGGTGGAATATGAGGAACTTTGTGTTATGTCCATAAATACGCACTAGTATTTCATTAGCAAACAGTACAGTTTAGCCAAGAAAAGAAGCATTTCAAGACTTTTTTTTAAAAAATATTGTTTGTTTTAGTTTATTCAGTCCAATCATTTTCCTTTCTCTAGAATCTTCCATACTAGAAGCCTACAATATTTCCTTAATTTCCTTTTCAAATCCATCAATGTAATTTACTTCACACCTGCACAATTTTCCTCCCGTTTATTTCCTTTCAATGGCACATTTCAAATAACTGGTTGGCTTTGTTGTGCTTGACCAAATCTTTTAGCACTGAATTATCATAAATAAGATTCTTGTGCAAATATTTTATAAACATTTATAATGGATTGCAGTGAAGTATAAAGTAACAGTTATCAACCCAGAACCCATGCAGTTATGACTGTAAAAGGGACCATTCATTCAACATAAACCAAATGGACACAAGTTAAAAATGAATTGAGAGCCATGGGAACAGCCATTCTTAGAGCTCACACTTGCATGGGGCACAGCCTGAAACTCAGTGTCCCTATCTGCATTCTGGGGTCAATAAACAGCCTTCACATGGTAATGCCTCCATCAGGAATAAATGACAGACTATGATTACAGGGCGCAGAGGTGGGGGACACACAGGGAGGCCTCTGGCTCTTGAATGAAAGAGGAAACAGTTGCAGCCCAGTGATCAGAATTTCATCTCCTAAATCAGAGTGGCGATAAAATTCATCATAAATCAAAATGTGGGGAAAATGTGATCCCTTGCAAATGGAATTAATTCTAATTTCTATCCTCATACATGGAATGATCTTTTATAGTGGAGGCTTTAAAACAAGTCAGGAAAGAATAATAATATGTCCTTGAAAGTGCTAAAATGTATTTGATTCCTGTGCTATGGTTGAAAGAGGATGGGCTTGGGCCACACACACTTCTAGCATCAAATCCTTCCTTGGTGACATACCAGTTATCTGTTGGATACCTTATAAAACCTCTCTGAGCCTCACTCTCTGCCAAACAAAGAGGCTCCAATGGCAAATGCCTTACAGGGTTTTTTGAAAGAGCTTCTGACAGTTTCTGACCTAAAGTAGGTACTGAGGACACCCTGGTTTCCTTCCCCCTTGACTTTCCTATTTTAAATTCTAAATCAATGTTATATCGGTGTAAATTAATCAAGTGTCAAAACACGAGAGGAAGATGCCCTGTGACATGCTAAATAGGACACTGTTAAACTTGGATATTTTTTTAATTCATGGCCAAAGAACAGTTTCAGGAACCAGAAGGCCCTTGGAGACTTCCTGACAGAGTGTGACAATGTGCCAAGTCATTCTGTTACACAATTATGCTTTCAAGGAAGAACTTGTAGAGTACTTGATAACTTGTTCTAGATAATCTGTGGCCAGCGGGGCTCTTGCCTATTGGGAGTGAGGTTCTGCCGTAGCCAGTAGCTCTGATGTGCTGTTCAGGCCAGTCACTGCTGAGTGATTTCCACTAACTAGTTTGGGGTTTCTACAACAGCCTTGGGGGTTCAGCCTATTTCATCATCTGTGAAAGATATCCATTTGTTTGGGCTAACCATTTAACCTTTCTGATCATCATGGTTCTCTTTGGGACAGACTAATCGCCTCTACCCTGGGCACTGTAAACACCAAGTGAGATAATGAATGTTAAAACAAACCATGAAGTTGATAGCTTATTGTTATGAGTTGAAAGTCTCAGGAAGAGAAATGTGGCCTGTATTTTTCTGTCTAAAGCCCTTGGCCCTGCACATGTCTGTGCTGAGAGGGGCGCAGTAAGCTGTAATAAGTTCTTTGTATTACAGACACCCTCAAGGGGCTTTCCTTCTCTAGCTGGGGTGTTGGGTGTCAGTGACTGAGTTCTGTCTGTATAACATGAGAAACTTCTGCGTTTTGAATTTGTTGCCTTCGATGCCACAGTCCTCATGAAAAAAACAAAAAGCTCACAGGCATACAGGCGTAGAAAACCTTAGCTCCTCTATCGGAGTCTGTCATAGCAAGAGCTGCAGCCATCAAAGCTCCAACATCTTTCATTTTTAATAGCAAAGATTTTGGTTTTCTTTTCTGAAGAAAATGTCCCACAAGGTAGCATCTTTCCCCTGCCCCTTTATGATGAGGACCAAAATAAACACCTTTCTCCCGAATAGGATGATTTCCCGGTTATTTATTTATTTGAGAAAATTGCCCTCCAAAGCACTTCAGTCAAATCCCCTGTCGCGTTTCCCTTCCCGATGTCTGCTCAGGCAGGTGACATGCAGGCCGCTGCAAATTGCTCATAACTAAAGACACAAACGGAGGCCCTTGCTGTAGCTTATTTTCTTTCATCCACTTTTTTTTTTTTTTTTGGTGCTTTCAGAATCCTGTCATTGATGGGGTGAGAGATGAACCTCTTGCCTTTCTCGGCTTTGGACTGAGATGAGATATGCTTCGCCTATAGCTCTCCGCATTTTTCTTTGTACCTTCAAGACGGAAAGGAAGAGCTGGAGGCAGATGACAGCCCCACCCAGGCATGCGCCTGGTGTACCAGGGAGTGAGCTGGCATCTCAGTGTGTTTGCTGACAGGAGTGCCATCCTCCTGGAATAGTGGGGTGGGGGGGGGTCTAGCTTCCCCTAGGAACCGAGCCACAGGGCTACAGCATGCCAGGGAAGCAGTCGAGCTGGGGTCTGTTGTGACCTCGGCTGGGGTCTCCTTTCATTCATCTCTTGTTCTCAGACTTCGTTATCCAAAAAGCTGACAGTTTCTTCCTCGGAAATGCTTCTTGTATCCATCCAACTTCTCTACTTCTAGTTTCGTTCTGGTCAGTCAAGACTCTGAAGAAGGGGCTGGTGAGATGGCTCAGTGTATAAAACAATAAAAATATGCATACAACACACACACACACACACACACACACACACACACACACACGCAGTGTTTTGAGAGAGCTTCTGACCCTTTCTGAACTAAAGCAGGTACTGAGGACACCTTGGTTTCCTTCCCACTTTCCTTTCATATTTTAAATTCTAAAGCAATGTCATATCAGTGTACATTAATCAAGTGTTAGAACACAAGCGGAAGATGCCCTGTGGTGTGCTTCCTAAAACACACCCTCCCTCAGCAGTCTGGACGGCTACAGTGGCTGCTTCTTTGAGTCTATTTCACTCTTCTCTTCCTTTTCTAATCTGTTCTGCACACCTGTCCTTATGAGACACGTCTGAAAATGACTGACTACTCCTGCCTCGGGAGTCTGTGATGACTTTCCAGGGTCAATTATAATGAATTGACAATATGCTGCCTAGCTTTTAAAGGTCCTGCTGGAGAGGAAGGCTCAGTTTTGCTTAAAAAAAAAAAAAATTAAGGTCCTGTCTTGGCTTCCATTCTTGGCCTTGCCAGAATCTTGGTTCTGTCTCAGGAAGTGTCAGCTGCTCTCTCTGCCTCTCAGCCTCCACATTTATGAAACAAAGAGTACGGTCAATATATTGGACGAGATCTGTCTGGTTCTCAATGAGCCCCACTCTTCTAAGAATTGTAATTTTCCTGCTTGCCTTCCTTTCCTTTATTCATTCTCTCAACATTTCAATTGGAAATTTAAAGAAATCAAGGACATATGACATTAATTACCTATTTGAGTCATACAAAGCTCACCTCCTCATGTTATTTCTGTGAAGACTGATTGAAAAATAGTCATGCCTCCCTCCCCCCTGCAAGCAAACATCAGATGACAGAAAACCTCCCAGAGTTACTTACTAGAGAGGAGTTTGGGGAGTGAGACAAAGGAACCAGCTAAGGTACTCCAACCAAGCTAAGGAGGAACAAACAAAGCTGGAGGGTAAGGGATGCCTACCATCCAAGGAGTACACCCAATCATTTTCCGAAAAGGAAGGGTCCCATTACATCAGGACAAATGGGCTGGGGGACATGGCTTCTGTTTGTACTGTGATGACAGTTGTTTAGTTATGAGGGAACAAATTTTTTTTTTTTTTTGAGGTAGGGTTTCATTCTAGCCCAGGCTGTCCTGGAATTCACTATGAAGTCTCAGGGTGGCCTCAAACTCATGGCAATCCTCCTACCTCTGCCTCCCAAGTGCTGGGATTAAAGGCTTGCGCCACCACATCTGGCGAAGAGGGAACACTTTAAAAGCCAACTGTTTGAGACATAATAGAATTATTAGAATTTCTTTCTTTCTCTGCTTCTTTCTTTCTTTCTTTCTTTCTTTCTTTCTTTCTTTCTTTCTTTCTTTCTTTCTTCCTTTCTTTCTTCTTTTCTTTCTTTTTGAAGCAAGCTCAATAGACTGTCCTCTTTTATGAGCAGGAGTAAGTGAACAAGCAAGAGAGAGTGAGAGACAGAATTGTCACACCAGGGCCTCCAGCCACTATAATCAAATTCCAGACATGTGTGCCACCTTATGCATCTGGATTACTCGGGATCTGGGGAGTCAAACATGGGTCATTAAGCTTTGCAGGCAAATGCCTTAACTATGAAGGCATCTCCCTGTTCTTTGAGTTTTTTTTCTTTTCTTAAGTATAAGTTGTTAGTATAACTTTCTATGTACAAGAGATAATCAGAACTCTAGTCTGGGAGACACCACATTAAAAAAAAAGGTGTTTAAATGTCCAAACTACAACTTTGGCCTATAAGATTATTTCCCAGAGCCATAAAGCTCTGTCTTCTCTGGGCTTAAGCTTTCTCAGGACCTTGATCATCTCAGTCCTGTTTCTTCTGTATTTTTTCTAATCCTGGGAAATGAAATCTCAATGTTCCTACTTGTGCAGGTTTGCAATCCTGTACCCATCTCTGACATTATTTTCCCCTCATACTCCACACTCAATTTATCAGCAGTCTTGTCCAAACTATGCCCATGGCCGAACCTTTTCTTAATCTCCTTCTGTGACTGCCTTCGTATGATCCATCACCTTCTCCCTATGGATTCATTAATCCCAAATGATCTTCTTGGTTTAAGCCTGACCTCTTTTTATCTATTTTAAAATTTATTGCTGTTGTTCTTTTATTTTTATTTATTTGATAGAGAGAAAAAGAGGGAGAGAGAGAGAGAGAGAGAGAGAGAAAATGGGCATGCCAGGGCCTCCAGCCACTACAAATGGACTCCAGACACATTTGCCACCTTGTGTATCTGGTTTACGTGGGTCCTGGGGAATCAAACTTGGGTCCTTTGGCTTTGCAGGCAAATGCCTTAATTGCTAAATTATCTCTCCATCTCTGTTGTTGTTTTTGGGAGACGGCCTTACTCTACAAATCAAGCTAGCCCAGAACTCACTGTATAGCCCAGACTGGCCTCAAATTTATGACAATCTTCTTGCTCCACTTCCCACGTGGGATTGCAGGTGTGACCCATCATGTTTGTTTCTCCTTCATTTTTTTTATTTTTTAACAATAATGCTACTAAAGCCTAGTGATGAAATTGCATTCTTTGTTTGGCTTCCCATCTTACCCTCAAGAAAAGCTGGGGTCCATGCAAGGGTCTGTAAGCCCTTAAGTACATGCAGCCTTGTGGCTTTCCAACATCACCTTACACTGTGCCATCTTCATGCTTCTGGTTTTCTCTGGTGTTCTTTGAACATGCACGTGTGTTCCTGCTTCAGAGCTGTTGACCTTCCTCCTCCTTCTGGCACACACTTCTCCAACATGTTTGTATTTATTTTTAAATTTTATTTATCTATTTGAGAGCGACAGACAGATGGAGAAAGAGGCAGAGAGAGAGAGAGAGAGAGAGAGAATGGGTGTGCCAGGGCCTCCAGCCACTGCAAACGAACTTCAGACACATGTGCCCCTTTGTGCATCTGGCTAACGCAGGTCCTGGGGAATTGAGCCTCGAACCGGGGCCCTTAGGCTTCACAGGCAAGCGCTTAACCGCTAAACCATCTCTCCAGCCCATGTTTGTATTTATTACGCCATTCCTCCATTGTCTTCATGTCCATACTGACTTGGCTCCTACTTTAAGAGTTGCTTCTCTTTGCAGTGTATTAACCAAGTCTGAGCATCCCTATTTCCCATGAATTCTCCTTTCATTCTTTATTTGGGGTGTCTGAGTACTTGCATGCTTGTGTGGGGGAGGGGTGCACGAGAATATGCCCATACATGTGGAAGCCAGAGGTTAACCTTGGGTGTCTTCATCATTCTTTGCTTTCATTTTTAAGGTAAAGTGTCTTAACCTGGAGCTCACCAATTTGCCTAGAGTAGCTGGGCAGCAACGTCCCTGCACCCCCAGTGCAGAGATTATACATGTGCGTCACCATGACTAGATTTTTTTTTAATTTTAATGAATTTTTATTTATTTATTTGAGAGAGAGAGAGAGAGCAAGCAAGAGAGTGAGAATGGGCACGCCAGGGCCTCCAGCCACTGCAAACTCCAGACGCATGTGCCCCCTGGTTCACCTGGCTTACGTGTGTCCTGGGGAATCGAACCATGGTCCTTAGGCTTCACAGGCAAATACCTTAACCGCTAAGCCATTTCCCCAGCCTGCCATGAATGGATTTTATGTGAGTACTATGAATTTGAACCCAGTTCTGCATGTTTGTGCAGCAAGAACTTTACCAACTGAGCCATCTCTCCATCCCCTGTTCATTACATCTGGTAGAATAGATCACCAGCTAGACTATCACCTATCTTCACTATTTAACACACTCATAAGCAGTCCAATGCTATGGAATATAATCTCCATGAGAGTTTAGCACCTCTTCCTGTAGTCTTTTGGTCTTAGCTATATCTCCAGAATGCAGAACTATATCACATATAATTGATGAATGAATGAAGCGGTGCTAATCGTTGCTTTCTGTTTTCCTTTAGAAAATAGCATTGAATTACCTAAGGAATGAAAAAAAAAAACAAACAAAAAACTATTGCCTCTGTAAATGTGTAAGACTTTCGTTCTCAAAGACTGAGTTTCGATGAGGAACTGCACGCCCACATGTGAGGTGGCTGCAGTGGTGCAGGTAAAATGTCAGTTGTTAATAGACCCAGGGACTAGAAATCTGTAGACAGTTAATGAGCTCAGTTAACCTCTGCGCTTCTTCTTCCTAGAACGGTATTTCAAGGGTGAACTGTCAATAAAAGACCCTGGGTCCTCTGGATCATTACTCCCACCACTTAGTCATAATGAGCCGGAAAAAGCAAGGCTGCCAAGTGGGGGCAGGGTTTTCACCCCCCCCCCCCACGTGGGATTTCTAGAATCACAAATAACAGCGTGTCTAAGGTCTCTGGAAGCAGTAAACTGGGAAAGACAGTGAACTGGACAACGGACTACTGTTAAATGGTTGAATGCCGTCAGCCACAGTTCATTCTCAAGGCCCAACTTTTCCTTTTGCTTTACACAGGTGGAAGGATCTTAGGGGATCGGTGAATTCATTTCGATCCCTGCATAAGGGCACACACACTGAGGTCCAAAGATGTAGGTGATTGTCCTAGGCTGTATAGTGATTCGCATTTTGTGCTGAAATTGTGTTCATATTTTCTTTTTTTAAAAAAAATTATTTTATTTTATTTTTTATCTTTTCACAGTTTTTATTAACATTTTCCATGATTATAAAAAAAATCCCATGGTAATACCCCCCTTCCCTCCCCTGTACTTTTCCCCTTTGAAATTCCATTCTCCATCATATTACCTCCCCATTTCAATCATTGTACTTACATATATACAATACCAACCTATTAAGTACCTTCTTCCCTTCCTTTCTCTTGCCTTTATATCTCCTTTTTAACTTACTGGCCTCTGCTACTAAGTATTTTCCTTCTCACGCAGAAGCCCAATCATCTGTAGCTAGGATCCACATAAGAGGGAGAACATGTGGCTCTTGGCTTTCTGGGCCTGGGTTACCTCACTTAGTATAATCCTTTCCAGATCCATCCATTTTTCTGCAAATTTCATAACTTCATTTTTCTTTACCTCTGAGTAGAACTCCATCGTATAAATGTGCCACATCTTCATTATCCACTCATCAGTTGAGGGACATCTAGGCTGGTTCCATCTCACTCCTGACAGATTGGCTACCATCATGAAAACAAATGATCATAAATGTTGGCGGGGATGTGGAAAAAGAGGAACCCTTCTGCACTGCTGGTGGGAATGCAATCTGGTCCAGCCATTGTGGAAAACAGTGTGGAGGTTCCTAAAACAGCTAAAGATTGATCTACATATGACCCAGCTATAGCACTCCTAGGCATATCTCCGAAGGACTCATCTCATTTCCTTAGAAGTACGTGCTCAACCATGTTTATTGCTGGTCAATTTATAATAGCTGGGAAATGGAACCAGCCGTGTTCATATTATCTTACACCCCTTCATGAGCTCATTGCAGCAGCTGCTTGGCCTCCTTGCCCAGGGTCCTACCTCTCAGGAGATGGAGCAAGGTGCAGGATGCAGAAATGGGCTTCAGGCTGTATTTGACACAAGAAGGCACTTGTCCAATAGTGTGCTTATTGAATTCAACAGGATAAAGATGGTTCACCTCTGTCAAGCTGGCAGAGAAACCCAAGATGCATTTAGGCAAGCTTGGTGGAAGCTCTTGCAGTGGTTAAAGGAGATATCTTAAAGTCTTCCTGCCTGAATTCAAATCCTGGATTACCACGTGGATAATTAACACATTGGGCAGTTAACCGCTTCATGTTTCAACTGCTTTCACTTAAAATGGGATGGTAGAGAGGTCCTGTGGGGTCATTGCGAGGACTTAGGAGATGATACAGTGTGGCAGTTTGAATATATGGCCCCCAGTGTATTCACTGTCTTCTTTATTTAAAAACAAATTTTTTTTTGTTTGCTTATTTTTATTTATTTGAGAGCGACAGAGAGGAGGAAGGGAGAGAGAGAGAAAGAATGGGCATGCCAGGGCTTCCAGCCACTGCAAATGAACTACAGACACATGTGCCCCCTTGTGCATCTGGCTAACATGGGTCCTGGGGAGTCGAGCTTTGAACCAGGATCCTTAGGCTTCACAGGTAAGTGCTTAACCACTAAGCCATCTCTCCAGGCCTTTTTTTTTTAATCCCTCCCCACCCCCTTGGTGGTTTGAATAGAATAGATGGCCCCCAATATATTCAGTTCTTTATTTGTCTGTATTTTGTATTTGCAGCCACCTGGCTGGAGGCAGTATCACTGGGTGGATCTTAAGGTGTGGTGGTGGGTTTGAGATTTCAATCTAAAGATATGCAAAGTGTGCCTAGCTGGAGTTCCTGAAGTGTGCTGTGCTGTGTGGCTTTTGGCTTGTGCTTCTCCCTGTCTGCTTGGTCCTGTGAAGGCAGGCTAGCTTCTTCTGCCATTATGGAACTTCCCCCTGGATCTGTAAGCTTCAATAAACCCTTTCCTCCATAACTGTGCCTGGTCTGGAAGCTCATCTCAGTGAAACTGAAGCTGTCTACTACACACAGTGCTGCCCTTGGAGCTGTGTTTGACACATGGTGAGCACTAAATGTAGGTGAGCCCAGTGGTTTGCCTGTACCTCCAGGTCCACAGCCTCAGCCCTGGTTCCATGCTCGTACCTGTCCTTGGCCAAGGCACCTGACGTCAGTTTCCTTACAACCCAAGAAGCCTGGATCCAGCTGAACAACATCCTGGCATCCCTTGTGTTCTCATGAAGGACCACCTGTCAATTCACTGTCAGAGCCCAATTTATTTCGGTTCCATCCAATTCAACTCATCTGTCTATGCACACTGTTCATTGTGCTTATTAAAAATAATCTCCCATGCTTTCAGGCTTGCGTGGCATTTGGCATCCCTAAGACAAATAGATGTGAGGCATGATGAGCCTCACTTGTGAGGGTCTTACAAATCGGAATGTTTTCTGTTGCCCCACATCCTTCTTGGTGAAGAGAAAAAAAGAAAAAATTCTCTATCCCTTTAGGGGGTATAAGGGTTTTATTCTTTAAACAACCTTGAAGAAAAACATTTAGCCAGTCGCCAGCAAATGCACTTCTAAAAACTCAGTGATCCTAATTATTCACTCCTTGGGGGGGGGGGGGGGGAGGAGGGTGAGTTCCTAATGCTGGCAAGCTTTCCCTGGAGGCAGCAGCAGACAAGCTACTCAACTTTGGTAAAAACAAGAGGGGGGCCTGTTGCAAGGTTCAAACAACAGCAGAATAAACAAAGCACCAATTACGATTCCAGGGAGGTAGACAGGTTTTTGTATTTCGTCAAAAGGAATTGATTTCCCCTGGAGTGTCACTTCCACTATAATGATTATTGGGAGGGAGACAACTTAACTGAGTGGTAAAAAAAGTCAGAGGAGGTGAGCTTCGGATCAGGAGCTGATGGTGGTTGCTGGCCTTGAAGGCAGATTTGGAGAAATACAATAAGTGGGTAGGCAGAGTATTAGAGCATTTTCTTGATATTCACTTCTTTATTTTATTTTATTTATTTATTTATTTATTTATTTATTTATTTTGGTTTATCAAGGTAGGGTCTCACTCTAGTCCAGGCTGACCTGGAATTCACTGTGTAGTCTCAGGGTGGCCTCAAACTCACGGAGATCCTCCTACCTCTGCCTCCCGAGTGCTGGGATTAAAGGCGTGCGCCGTCATGCCTGGCTTGGTATTCACTTTTAATATGCGTTACTGTTTTCTTCTTTGTTTTAATGAAAAGGTTCGTTGAAGATGAGGAAACTCATTTGAAAAATCAAGTTAGTTTGTGAGGAAGTTATCTATGTGTAATTGGGGCACCTATTTACATTTTTTTTAAACTTTATTTATTTATGAGAGAGAGAGAGAGAGAAAGAGGCAGAGAGAGAGAGAGAGAGAGAGAGAGAGAGAGAGCAAGCTTGGACATACCAGGGCTTCCAACTGTTGCAAATGAACTCCAGACAAGTGCACCTCCTTGTGCTTCTGGCTAATGTGGGTCCTGGGGAACTGAGCCTCGAACCTGGGTCCTTAGGCTTCACAGGCAAGTGCTTACCCACCAAGCCATCTCTATAGCCCCCTATTTACATTTTTTAAGAGGCTATAATAACCTAAATGTTTAAGAGTCTTTGAAGGAAAATTTATTTCCAGAAACCTGTAGTCTCAGGTCCTAAGATTCTCTTAATATCTTAATATTATAATCATATGATAATGAATGAAAATCTCAATTCTATGTTAAAAGACATATAGAAATTCAAGTCACTTGTATTTCTTAATTGCAAACTTTCAGGGTCTAATTTATTATATTTCTAGTTATACAGATGTTTAAAGCCACTTATTATTATGGTTTGCTAAAATTTTCTGAAGCTTCCTTTTTTAATCTAAACTCTATAAACTATCTCAAAAGAGCTACATTCTTTCCTGCTGAAAAATTTTTTTAAACTATGAAATTCTTTGACTTCTTCACCTCTACCTGAGTCCTGTAGAAGCTTCTAGAAAAGAAGTAGATAATTTGGCAGTTACACTGTTTCGCTGAGAAATAAAAACTGCTTCTTTGACTTTGCTGCTCTTTTACTAGCTCTCCAGGTGGTCTTTCTGCCTTGTATGCAATCTCTTCACCAATGTATGTTTAAATCCCTTATTTAAAACATATTTCATTTTCCAAAAAATAAATAAAATAAAAAAGAACTTTAAAATATTAAAAAATAAAATATTTTATTCTTATTTCTTTATGCGAGAGAGAGGAGGAGACAGAGGGAGAGAGAGATTTGCCATGCCAGGGCCTCTAGCCACAGCAAACAAACTCCAGACATGCACCAACTTGTGCATCTGGCTTACATGGGTTCTGAGGAATCAAACCTGGGTTCTTAGGCTTCGTGGGCAAGTGCCTTAACTGTTATGCCATCTCCCCAGCCTTAAATCCCTTTTATACCCAGCACATATTTCCCCTTACCATGGAAGTACCTTTTACTATATTTATCCTAGTGTGTGTGCAACTTGGCTCAATGACCCGCTCCAAGATTTGAGTATTTTCTTTCTAATTCCATCTTTATATTATCACATATGAACTTGTACAGCCTTGTCTTTTTATATGTCTATCTGTCCTCCCTTCCTCTCTCTCTCTCTCTTTAGGTGCATTAGAAGAGCTTATGACTCAACACTTTCCTTGCTGATAATTATATTCCAGCAAATGGCTGTGCATATACAAAATGTTCAATACAGAAGTTCTGCCTATGTATTTTTGGGTGTGTGTCTTTGTTTAGAATTCCAAAGACTTGACGTGAAGATACTTTACTAAGGATTTCAATTTAACTTTTGTTTCCATTTGTCACAGTTATATGCTTCTTTGTTGCTGAACTTACTTCAGTCAAAGGTTCAGGATTGCAAATACATGTCAAGAAGGTTATTTTATCTCTACTCTGCTCAGGAGAAAAGCAGATCTGTTCTTTTACTTTGTCGTACTGAAGCATCCCTGGTTCAAATTCAATTTCCACATGTTTCCATAGTGATTAAGAAACTATTATGCTGCCAACAAAAGCAGTTAGTGGCCTTATTTTGTAGGTGATAAAGAGTCATTACCATTCTCCAGACCAATATTTAGTGCAATGGTACTGAATTATTTAAAACTAACAATGCATATGGATGATAGTAACATAAAACATGGGGTGAATATCTTCAGTGTGATAACATTTATTTCTTCTTGCCTTAACCCAACTCTTCTTTTTACTTCAAGGGCACATTAAGAATTTCACATTTCATAATCTGGGTACCTGACTGCTATGCTATTTTCTGTCAAAATCCTCTCTCTCTCTCTCTCTCTCCTTACTTGGTTAAAACAATGTGGCAATTGATTTCTAGTATGACACGCATAAAGATTATAACATTATCAATACTCATAAAAATTTTAAGACAACTGTCATGCTATCAAAGTTTTCTGGAAGTGGTCCTATTGTATTGAAATTTTTTCTGATTTAAATGAAATAAAATATAACTTCTTGAAGAGTGGAAGGAGACTCTGGCAATTAATAAAGTAAAGTTTGGGGAGAGCTGAAATTAAAAATGTCACATGAGTACTCCCCAAGGTTCTAGACATGATAAACAATTATTGAAGAGTAGACTCTTTTTAAAAAACATTTTTTTGGGGCTGGAGAGATGGCTCAGTGGTTAAGCTCTTGCCTGTGAAGCCTAAGGACCCCGGTTCGAGGCTCGGTTCCCCAGGTCCCACGTTAGCCAGATGCACAAGGGGGCACACGCGTCTGGAGTTCGTTTGCAGAGGCTGGAAGCCCAGGCATGCCCATTCTCTCTCTCCCTCTATCTGTCTTTCTCTCTGTGTCTGTCGCTCTCAAATAAATAAATAAATAAATTAATTAAAAAAAATTAAAAAAAACCAAAAAACATTTTTTTTGGTTTATTCTTATTTATTTATTTGAGAGTGACAGACAGAGAGAGAAATAGGCAGAGAGAGAGATAGAATGGGCGTGCCAGGGCCTCCAGCCACTGCAAATGAACTCCAGATGCATGCGCCCCCTTGTGCATCTGGCTAACGTGGGTTCTGGGGAATTGAGCCTCGAACCAGGGTTCTTAGGCTTCACAGGCAAGTGCTTAACTGCTAAGCCATCTCTCCAGTCCTGAAGAGCAGACTTTGACCAGTGTTGAGTAGCAGTTAAAACATTCATTCATGTGGAAAAGGAGACTCAGGAAGTCCAAATGTCTGGGGGGGGGGGTGGCTGGGTAAATGGTTGCAAAATCCTCCCCTAAATATAAAATAAATATGAAGGTAAATAAAATATAATATAAATATAAAGGGAAAACAACTGCTTGGGAAGAGGCTTTCGGGCCAGACAAGCTGCCTGCAGGTGGTGCCCTATGATCAAGAGATGCAGTTTCCATGTGTGAGGTGTCATCCATGCTAAGGTGGGCTTTTTGGTGATGCAGTTGCCTTTGAGTCATTTATTTCTCCTGCAAGTAACCCCTTACCCTGTTCTGTAAGTAACCTCAATAAAGTCATTGGTTCCCCAAAACTAGCTTTGCTGTAATCCTTTGGTCTCTCATCTGAGCCCTAGCTGAGGTGAATAGATGTGTGTGCACGTATCTCCTCTGAGGGGAGGGGGAAGGAAACGTTTCCCACGACAGGTCCCAAGGGCAATAAGTGAAGATGGAAGTGCCTCTTTGAGAAAAAAAAAATGTATGATTATCCAATAATTTCATACACACACACACACACACACACACACGCTCAAACCGAGACCACTGCCTGCCTCTCCCTTGCTACCTCAGAGAGGTCCGTCTAAACTGTGTCCTATTGCCTAGAATGTAGGTTTCCTTTTATCTCAGCTCTCAAATGAAGGACCAGGACTTTTATCATATCTTTCTATTTTGTAGCTTCCTGTTACCGAGGCTGCTTTGGGCAAGTGTGATTGAAAGGTGAGGGACCCTTCTTTTAGCCAATTCTATTTTGGCACTGAGCTGAGTAATGGGGCCCTTACAGTTTTTGTCTCAGTTCATTAGGCAGGCGTCCAATGCCGGGGTGCCAGGCCAAGTTGTTTTCAGGACGTCGCTTCTCTCCAATGAGCCCCATGGAGAAGCTTCCATTGAAGCAACATTCAGCCCCAGGGCCCTGGTGGATTTTCTGTGCTACTTTCTTCCTAAAGGGGTTGATTTTGTTTGCAATCGAATGTGAAAGAGGTAAGAAAGCAAGGAGCACTCGCAGGAACACACAAGACTTTTTTTTTTTTTTTTTTTTTTTAATTTTTGTTTATTTATTTGAGAGCAACAGACAGAGAAAGAGAGAATGGGCGCGCCAGGGCCTCCAGCCACTGCAAACGAACTCCAGATGCGTGCACCCCCTTGTGCATCTGGCTAACGTGGGTCCTGGAGAATCAAGCCTCAAACCAGGGTCCTTAGGCTTCACAGGCAAGCGCTTAACCGCTAAGCCATCTCTCCAGCCCATGGGAACACACAAGACTTTTTAAAAACAACTTATTTTTTTGAGAAAGAAAGAATAAAAGAGGGAGAGAGAGAGAGAGAGAGAGAGAGAGAGACAGAGACAGAGACAGAGAGAGAGACAGACAGAATGGGCATTGCTGGGGCTGTAGCCACTGCAAATGAACTCCAGACACATGGACCACCTTGTACATCTGGTTTACATGGGTACTGGAGAATCAAACCTGAATCCTTAGGCTTCACAGGCCTTAATGGCCCAGCCATCTCTCCAATGCCGGAACATGCAAGTTACGACAAAAGGGGATTTAGGGCTGGAGAGATTGATTAGTGGTTAAGCACTTGCCTGTGAAGCCTAAAGACCCCAGTTTGAGGTTGGATTCCCAGGACCCATGTTGGCCAGATGCACAAGGGGGCGCACATATCTGGAGTTCGTTTGCAGTGGCTGGAGGCCCTGGCGCGCCCATTCTCTCTCTCTCTCTTTCTCTCTCTCTCTCTCTGCCTCTTTCTCCCTCTGTCTGTCGCTCTCAATTAAATAAATAAAATTAAACAAATTTCTTTTTTTTTAAAAATGGGGGGGATTTGGAGTTTCATGGACTGCATGAAGCTGTATTGGAGGTAACTCATTTGCCAGAGGTCTGGGCAAACAGACAGCTGGAAGGAGCCATCCTGCAGTCTGAACTCTGCCTGGAATTCTAGGAAGGAGCCATAACTTGAAAGGATTTGTTTGCAGAAGAAATTATGCCCCAGGGGATTGTTGGAAACACGCACAGTCTGTCTACCACTAGTGATGTTTATCAGCTTAAATGAACCTTGAAAATACTGTTAAGTGAAAGAGGCTAGTAAAGAAGATTCCACACATACGAAAGTCCAGAAGAGAGAAATCTGTAGAGATAGCAGGTGAGTGCTTGCCCAGGACTGGGTGCATGTTGTAAAAGTACAACTTTTTGAGGTGATTAAAAAATGATTCAGCGTCTAGGAAAGTAGTTTCGTAGTAAAACACTTGTGGGCAGGTGAATCTTTGCTTTCAACTTGATTGGATCTAGACCCACCCACGAGGGATTTTTTTTTTTTTCCCCCAGAGGGATTTGCAGGTTCATTGAGGTGGGAAGGGTAACTTTTCATGGGCTGAGGTGAACACACAAAGGAAGGAACGAGCTAAGCCCGAGCTATTATCTCGCGCCGCTCCTAATTATGTCCTGATCCTGCCATCATTACTTCTCAGCCATGATGGAGGGCAGCCCCTCAAATGCGGAACTGAAATAAACCCTCCTCTCCTTAAGATTCTTCTTGTCAAGTATTTTCTTTTCTTTTCTATTTATTAAAATTTTTTTTGTTCATTTTTTTAATTTATTTACTTGAGAGTGACAGAGAGAGAAAGAGGAAGAGAGAGAGAGAGAAAGAGGCAGAGAGAGAGAGAGAGAGAGAGAGGCAGAGAAAGAGAGAAAGAGACAGACAGAGAGAGAGAGAGAGAGAGAGAGAGAGAGAGAGAGAGAATGGGCGTGCCAGGGCTTCCAGCCACTGCAAACAAACTCCAGACACGTGCACCCCCTTGTGCATTTGGCTAACGTGGGTCCTGGGGAATCGAGCCTTGAACCGGGGTCCTTAGACTTCATAGGCAAGCGCTTAACCACTAAGCCATCTCTCCAGCCCTCTTTTCTATTTTTTTTTTTTTTTTTTTTTGAGAGAGAGAGAGTGAGCTGGTATGCCAGGGCCTTTAGCCAGTGCAATTGAATGAACTTCAGATGCATGCATCACCTTGTGCACATATGTGACCTTGTGCCCCTGGCTTATGTGGGCTCTGGGGAGTCAAACCTGGGTCTTTATGCATTGCAGGTAAGCCCTTTAACTGCTAAGCCATCTCTTCAGGCCTTGTCAAGTATTTTGTAATAGCAACGATCATAGAAACTAACACGACTTACCTAGTGTGGCCGAGCGCCCTGGGCTTGATCATCAGTATGACAAAACAAAACAAATTTAAAATGGACTGTGGTGACATTTACACATATTGTGAATATACTAAACATATATTGAAACATACACTTTACAGGGGGTAAATTACATGCTCTATGAGTTATATATTAATAGAATTTTATTTTAAAATTTGACAAATGTAAAATAAGACAGCAGTGAATTCCAATGGTCATATCTAGGTGTTTCCTTCAGAGTAAGTAGTAAGAGCTATTTTTTAAAAAATATTTTATTTGGGCTGGAGAGATGGCTTAGAGGTAAAGTTCTTGCCTGTGAAGCCTAAGGACCCTGGTTCAAGGCTCGATTCCCCAGGACCCGCATTAGCCAGATGCACAAGGGGGTGCACGCTTCTGGTCGTTTGCAGTGGCTGGAGGCCCTGGTGTGCCCTCTCTCTCTCTCTCTCTCTCTCTCTATGCCTCTTTCTCTCTCTGTTGCTCTAAATAAATAAATAAAAAGAAAAAATTAAAAACTATTTTATTTATTTATTTATTTTGGGGGGAGAGAGAAAGAGGGAGATAGGTAGGTAGGTAGGTAGATAGATAGATAGATAGATAGATAGATAGATAGACAGACAGATAGATAAAATGAGTATACCAGGGCCTCTAGCCACTGCAAATGAACACCAGACGCATGTACTACCTTGTGCATCTGGCTTATGTGGGTACTGGGGAGTTGAACATGGATCTTTAAGCTTTGCAGACAAGTTCCTTAATTATTAAGCCGTCCCTCCAGCCCAAGAGCTTTTTTTTTTTTTCATTCACCAAATCTTCCATGGAAGTTTGGACATAACAGGTTAAAATTTGGGGCGTTAGGATTAGGGGATAGTCATTGCATGAGTACAGAGAAGTCACCTCAGTTCTCTGGGCTTCATTGTCTTTATTCTTGTAGTAAGGGGACAGCGGTGGTATACACCAGCTTAAGTTCATCTAGTGAAAATTTCTTTGACTCATAGAACAAAGTGTGTTTGCAAAGGCAAAATAAAACTCTTGTTCCATACACAGTTAAAAGACAGTGGGGGTAGGGATGCAGCTTAATGGATAACAGCCTTTCTGCACAAGCCAGGGTAACCGAGTCCGTGCTCCCAGGCTCTACTGAAAAGCTGGAAGCTGTGGTGGGTTTCTTTAGTACTTCCAGCACGCCAACAGGGAGGAGGGAAGCGGAGACAGAATTTCTCTGAAGCTTGTGGATGGGCAGTGAGCAAGAGAACTGAGAGACCCTGTCTCAGATGAGACTGACTCCACAAAGTTGTTCTTTGACCTCCAAATGCATGCTGTGGCATGTGTGCTTACTTGTACTCACACCCACGGACACACACACACACACACACGCACACTCACACCAATAAAGAATTAATTGAAATTTAAAATTAGAGAGAGGGCATAGCAGAGGCAGGCAGGAAGATGGCCACAAATTTGAGGTCGTCCTGGACCATGTGTCTATACCACCTTCTTTCTTTTGTATGCACTACCTTTCCTCTCCCTCTTTAAGATCTTTCCCCCATCTCATGGTCTTTTTTCAGGTTTCATAACCCACATATTATGTGCACACACATAAGCACATGTTTTTATTAATAAATATTTCTTGTTCATACTAACAGCTTTCAGTGTAATATTTACACATACACACATACATATGTATTTAATATATATATAGTAATATATATAGTGGTATGCATGGATATAATTTGATATTTGTGTGTATACATATGTGCAAATTTAATTTAAAATTTAAATTTTAGTGTGTGCATGTGAGAGAAAACATCTGGTAGTTGATTTTCTGAGTCTGGCTTATTTTGCTTAACATAATGATTTGCACTTCCCTTCATTTCCTGCAAATGTCATGATTACATTTATATGGCCAAATAACATTTCACTGTGTATATATGCAAAATTAGAAATATATTTCATTTTTACTTATTTATTTGAGATAGAGAGAGAAAGAGGCCTCCAGCCACTGCAAACAAACTCCAGATGCATGCAACACCTTGTGCATCTAGCTTATGTCGTGGGGCCTGGAGAATCACACCTGGGTCCTTTGGCTTTGCAGGCAAGTGCCTTAACCACTGAGCTATCTCTCCAGTCCTGTAACACGTTTTCTTTTGTCCAAGCTAAGATCTCACTCTAGCCTAGGTTGACCTGGAATTCACTCTGTAGCCTCAGGCTGGGTGATCCTCCTACTTCTGCTGCCTGAGTGCTGGGATTAAAGACGTGCAACACCATACCACTCTCCATAGTCCATTTTTTATTCGTTTATCTATTGATGAATATTTGGTTGGTTCCATTTTTTGACTAATGAGAATGTTGCCGCAGTAAGTGAGGTTACACAAAAATCTGTGGTGTGGGCTTAGAGTTCTTTGGGCATATACCCAGGAGCGCTGTAGCTGGGTAATACAGTTGTTCCAGTTTGAGTGTTTTGAGAAACCTACACAGTAATTTCCATAGTGACTGCACCAGTTTACAACTTCAGTTCCGCTTTGTATATCATGTTTTTTAGTTCACTACCTCAGTATATCAGCTTCCTGAAGTGTGTTCTACAGAATATTTAGGGTTTCTCTGAAAGTCTTTAGCATGTTATGTGAACGTGAATATCTAGAATTGGGAGTATAACACTCATCATTTTCCAACCCAATTTGATTATGTAAACACTTTAAAATTGTATTTTATAGAATGCCTTATGAAGCCAGGGTTTTGAGAAGCACACTTTATAAACTGGTGAAAAGAGAGACTTCATCCAAGTAGAGGTGGCTCATGCCTAGAATCTAGCCCTTGGGAGGTTGAGGCAGGAGGGTTGCCTCATGTCTGAGGCCAGCCTGGGCTATGTGGCAAGTGCCAGGTTAGTCAAACAACAAACAAACAAAACAAAGGTTAAAAAAGAAGAAGGAAAGAAAAAGAAAAAAGAAAGAGATAATCTTTAAAAGTTTAGGGCATTTATTCTCTAAGAGGACCTTAAACACCTACATTTCAATGACAAAGGAGTTGGAACTTGGGAAAGCTTTAAGGCTTCAACAGTTGATCTATTAATGATGGGTTGATGACAATGGAGTTATTTTTGGATCACCGAGCTTCATGTGTCTCAAATTCTATCATATAGTTTGCTATCAGCTTGTGATAGCAGCTTTGGCCTGAACTTTAAAATCACAGGCAAAATGAGAAAACAGAGGTGCAATTCCCCAAATCTAGAAATAAATCTTTGAAAAGAGACTGAGAGGTCATGTTAGACCAATGTGAATTTCTTTCCCTGATCTCTGGAGATTATGAAACACTATCAAGCTGCTGATTTTATTTTTGCAATTTATTGCTGGGGATGTCATTCTCCTTCTTCATGACCCTATTGAATCATTCTTCATTTGTCTTTTGCTCTTCTTATATTGAGTAGTAACTGAGCGCCCAGCTCTGGTAGGCATAGCAGAAAAAAACAGTGTTATGTCTTAGAGAAGTCATTCCACAGAAGGGTCAAGAGAGTACGTAAGTTTTGAATTACAAGATGATCTTGGCATTGATGTATGTAAGTCCTTCAAGAAAGTGCTTTATATATCCAAAGGACTCATCTCATTTCCTTAGAAGTACATGCTCAACCATGTTTATTGCTGCTCAATTTATAATAGCTGGGAAATGGAACCAGCCTAGATGTCCCTCAACAGATGAGTGGATAATGAAGATGTGGCACATTTATACAATGGAGTTCTACTCAGTGGTAAAGAAAAATGAAGTTATGAAATTTGCAGAAAAATGGATGGACCTGGAAAGGATTATACTAAGTGAGGTAACCCAGGCCCAGAAAGCCAAGCGCCACATGTTCTCTCTCATATGTGGATCCTAGCTACACATGACTGGGCTTCTGCGTGAGAAGGAAAATTCTTAGTAGCAGAGGCCAGTAAGTTGAAAAGGAGACATAAAGGGTGGAGAAAGGAAGGGAGGAGGATACTTAATAGGTTGATATTGTATATATGTAATTACAATGATTGTAATGGGGAGGTAATATGATGGAGAATGGAATTTCAAATGGGAAAGTGTGGGGGTGGGGAGGGAGGGAATTACCATGGGATATATTTTATAATCATGGAAAATGTTAATAAAAATTAAAAAAAGAAAAGAAAGTGCTTAGACTTTTGTTTTCTGAATTTAGAGGAGGTCCATTTTCCCTTTCAGTTCTTTGCTTGAGGGACCTTTCATTTTTCTTTCATTCAGCTCATAAACATATTAAGCATCTTTACATAGTGAGGATGATCCCACATGGTGGAATTTCTTCCATTACATAGCTTCAGTGCTAGTTTACCAAGGCAGAAGTGGTGGAGGAGGAAAGTGGACGTGTGAAAGCTTCCAAACCCCAGTGAGTTTGATGGAAGGGATAAGAGAGACACACGGTAGAGCAATGGATGAGGCGGTCATAGTTGGGTGTTCAAGACAGAGCCCTTTGAGAGGGTGACATTTGGGTAGAGACTGGGAAGGTGAGAAGCTATGTGACAATAAGAGAGCAAAGCATCCTGAACAGAAAGATATGAAAAGGAATAAAGATTGGAGGTGGAAAGAGTGGTCCAAGGTGACCCGGGTAGCAAGAACAAGGAGGTGATGGGAAAACAGTAAGAGGAGAGGCAGGCAGAGGTGAGGGGTGTGTGTGTGTGTGTGTGTGTGTGTGTGTGTGTGTGTGTGTGTGTGTACAGGGCAGGGGAAGGTGGGCAGAGGTGTGGTGTCTAAAGCCAGGGACAAGAGAAAAGTACCAGCAGACGCGTGTAACGTGGAACAAGAGGGACCGCCGCATCTGCCATTTGAATGGAGGGTTTTCCTCTGATGTTCAATTCTCTCTTATTTTTTTAATCTGAAAATAAATTTAACCTCACCGCAACAAAAATGACTGAATATAAAGAGAAGTTTTACCAGCACTGTGACAAGAAGGGATTTCAGTAGAACCACACAGACAAAACCAGATTGAGCTGGCTGAATAATGAATGGGGATTCCTAGGAGGAGATAGCCCGTTAAACAAACAACTGTTTGTTTCCTCCTGAAACTCCACTGAGAAGACGGGAAGGGAGATTTTTTTTTAAAGCAACAAGCACAAGTAAGCACAAGGTTGGGAGAACCAAAGTAAGGAAAGGTTAGCTTGTGAAGAAGACAGTGGGCGAGGTGCTGGAGTCCGTATGCGATCTCAGGGCCCACCAGGTTTACCCAGCCCGAGGCCAAGCTCACGCCGCCTCTCTGCTTTGTGTGAGAGGCACAGAACTGCCAGCTTGGCAGGCCCTAGGTAGTGGAACCCTAAGCTAATGTGATTTGCAACGTACAGTCTCTAAACCCATAGGGACTGGAGGCAATGGGTATCTCTGAGAACAGAGTGGGCAAGAGATGGAAATAGAATGAAGTGTATAAAATTAAAAAAAAAAGGATTGGCAAAATTTCTTTAAGAGGCAGCCACTTGGAGCTGTTAGGAAAGAACCCTTATTCACTTGAACAAAATACTGAAATATTTTTATGAACTAGTTGATGCCAAAGATGCACTCTTTTTTTTTTTTAATATTTATTTATTTGAGAGAGCAAGAGAGAAAAAGGCAGAGAGAGAGAGAGAGAGAAAGAGAGAGAGAGAAAGCATGGGCATGGTAGGGCCTCCTGGCCACTGCAAATGAACTCCAGACGCATGCGCCACCTTGTGCATCTGGCTTACATGGGTCCTGGGGAATCAAACCTGGGTCCTTTGACTTTGCAGGCCAATGCCTTAACACCTAAGCCATCTCTCCAAAGATGTAATCTTTATAGAGTATACACTAGGGTGTGAGGACTTGAGGATGCCAGGTACCAACTCTGAGTGTGTGATGCTCAGGATACCTCCCCCCCCCCACAGCCCTTTCCCCAGATAGAGAGCTGGCAGTGAGAGCCCGTGCAGGAATCTGGGAGAATCCTTTACAGGGCACCTTACCAGCCCAAGAGTCAAGACTCAAATTATACTATGGCAATTCCCTCAACGTAAAGACCCAACCGGTTCTTTGTGCGAAGTTAAACTATTGTTTCTGTCGCTGCTCTTCTTCCTCCAGAATCTTCCCTAAGAACTCTTCTCCCAAGAGCTGCCCTGTAGCTTTCCTATCTGGCTGCCAGGACTGTTTGTTCTCTTTTCACTGTCTGTAGTGTCTGTCTGGGGAGCGAGATGCCGTTCGGAGACTGTGTGTTCTTCAGCGGATGTCCATGCTCAGGGGCACGATAAGCCACTGGCTTCCGGATGTGAGATTCCGGATGACCTCTTGGCCGCTCATCACAGCTCTCCTCGTTTTTTTCTTGTTGCCTTTTCAGTTTTCTAACTTAAAACCATTTCGGTGGGTGTTGTGGTTGTTATACATTTTGCTTCTTTCTCTCCAGTATGTAGACTCAGAGAAATGTTAAAGTGTGCCTGCAAAGCTTCCTCTCTTTCCACCCTGGTCAGAAGTAAATTCTAAGGGGCATATGGAAGCGGAACAAGCTTGGCTTTTATACCTGCTTAGGCTGAGATGCAGTGATAGAGAATAGTCATGCTTTTACATTTACTTTTCTAAAGCTCAGCCGTACAAAATAACTGGACATTTAGAAGAAAGAGAAGCTACATATGCGTACATATAAGTTTTAAAACCTTGAGTAATTATTTTTTAGTGGTTCCCTTATGTAGGAGCAGAACATTTTAAGGTATGTCATTTTCTCTCTCTCTCTCTCTCTCTCTTTCTCTCTTTTGAGGCAAAGCCGACAGACTGGTCTTATTTTTAATGTGAGAGAATGAGAGTAAGATAGATAGATAGATTAGATAGATAGATTAGATAGATAGATCAGATATATAGATTGATAGGTATATAGATAGATAGATAGATTGGTAGATAGATAGATCAGATATATAGATAGATTGATTGATAGATTAGATAGATAGATCAGATATATAGATAGATTGATAGATATGTAGATAGATAGATAGATTAGATATATAGATAGATTGATAGATATGTAGATAGATAGATAGGTAGGTAGGTAGATAGATAGATCAGATATCTATATATATAGATTGATAGATAGGCAGATAGATAGACAGACAGATGATAGAACTGGTAAACCAGTACTTGAACTCCAGAGGTCTGCGCCACCTTGTGTGCATGTGCACCTTTGTGTACTTGCATTACCTTGTGAGGTGGGACCTAGAGAATTGAACATGAATGCGCTTTGCAGGCAAGCGCATTAACCGCTAAGCCATCTCTCCAGCCCAAGGTGAGTCAGTTTTGAGGCCCTATGGCTTTGTTAGACAAGCTGGATCAAATCATCCCAGACGCTCTGGGGTTGAGGGCCGGGAGGGGTTGCGGTATACATCACCCACGAATAGGCAAAGTTTTATCCCACAGACCCATGACAGCATTCATGAATGTAAGTAATTTTTAGAGAACTTATGAAGTTGGAAAAGAAAACAGAATATCCTAAACACTCCTGCTTTTGTGTTCTTCCCAAATTCTGCCTCAATCTCATACATTCAAACTCAGAGGAGCCAGTCTCTTGGATTCTTTTCAGTTTGAAAACTTATAAGTCAAACTGAAATATTTGTACACATGCCAATTAAGAGCTATCATTAATTTTCTGGTGTTCATTTGTTATTCTGTTTTACTTTGAGCCTGTGTTTCCCTCATACATCAAAGCATGGCATTACTAGCCTTTTGAGCAATGATGGTACTTGGGAAGTGACTGAAATCCCCAGGGTGGTCAGAAGGGAAGCTCTAGACAGGACCAGCTTTTCTTCGGTTCTCTTGCTGCATCCTGCATCCTGCATCCTGCATCCTGCATCAGTCCTCTTCTCATTGGGTTTCCCTGGACATCCACTTCCAGCTTTCACAATCTATGATATTACAGTGCACACAGCAACATGCAATTAAGTGTCAAATTGGCAGTTTCACAATAACCAGCCTGGTTTTCAAAGGGAATTTTGATTGTTGTGGGTAATGGTGAGGAAAACCATTATTGTCATTATTTATTTGATATTCCTGCTTTTTTTTTTTTTTTTTTTTTTTTTTTTTTTAGCAACCACATGCATACAGGAACTTTGCCTCTCCTTTTGGCTGTCTTGTCCCCAAGTGTCAAGTGCCTTATACATATAGAACTGGTAAATATTTGTTGTTGGAGTAAAAATTGTTATAGAAAATTAGCCTTTTTTCCTGTAGCTTCAAAACTGAATAACATTGGAATAGAATATATTCAGGGTAGAGAAAGTAATAGCATGTGGCGAGAAAAATACAAGATGTGTCTGGGAGCTGGAAGAGAAAATATTCCATACACTATAGGCTTGGGAGAAGAGAAGGTGTTGTTTATGGCTGCACCACCCTGAACACGCCCAGTCTCCTCTGATGTCAGAAGCTAAGCAGGGTCAGGCCCAGTTAGTACTTGTTGTGGGGGAGGGAGAAGAAAAAGAGAGAGAGGAGACAGGAGTGCTAACTTGGTGCCAAAATATAGAGGATCTCTGTGACAAACCTATGACTGGCTTTTTGTTCTTTATCCGACCTTGAAGTATAGAGGTTAGGTAAGTCCTGGCAAGAGCTCAGTGTAGGGATTGGAAAAGGAAGGGGCTGGTAGATCAGCTCATAGTCAGTGACCTCCAAGCAAGGGAGAAACCCAAACAGAGGTAATACCATCGTCTGGGGATGCGATCCTCTCATAGGATTTCCTAGAGGGGACAGAGAATTCAAAACTGATGCCATCGCTGAAAGTCTAGTGCTCAAGGCTCTGGCTCTTCCATACCAAAGGTCTCTTTTTTCCACGGCCTTCTCATTTCCAGAGGAATTTGGAGGAAGGTCATATTCACTGATTTCTCTGCATTTGTGTATTTGTGTATGAAGTCATTATTAGAACCATGGTCCCTTTTTATTTTTTAAAGCCCTCATCAAAATAACAAGACAAAGGCTGAGGGATGGCTTAGTGGTTAAGGCATTTGCCTGCAAAATCAAAGGACTCAGGTTCGATTCCCAAGGACCCATGTTAGACAGATGCACAAGGGGGAACATGTATCTGGAGTTCATTTGCAGTGGCTGGAGGCCTTGGCATGCCCATTCTGTCTCTGTCTGTCTCTCTATCTCTCTCTCTCCTTCTTTCTCTGTCAAATAAATAAATAAATATATCAAAAAATAGCAAGTGTTTGTGTGGGGATTCTTCTCTTGCTTTATAAAGTAATGCAACTGTCTGTTAAGGTCAAGGGAAACATCTTCACATAGAAGCTGGGATAAGAACAGTTAGATCCCACCCAGCTGCTGAGATCCTAGGGCTAATAAGCCCCTTCCCTTTTTTGGGGGGGAGTTTAGTGCCTGGAAGAAATGTGTAAAATTAAGCATTTTTACAATCGAAGGAAATGCAATATCATTTTTACTTTAGCCTTTGAAAATCTGCTTATGAATTTTCTCTGTATTATCCTCAATTACTTGATCTTTACATGTCATTGAAAATTAGTTGAAACTTTTGGAGTGTCTGTATTGGGGAGGTTTTTGTCAGGCTTGGCATTACCGAGGTGCTGAGGTGTCTCTATGTTAGGTTTGGACAAGAGAAGATCTGATCAAACAAGTGAAAGAGAATGGGCTCAAGCCACTCCTAATGCTAAAAATATAATTGAGGTCGATTCAGAACAAAAAAAAAAATTTCCATATTCCTTGAAGAATTTCAGATCAGTGATATATTCTTTATGAAAGAACAGGGTAATGGCATGTCCAGATCAGAGGCACAGAACATTCTCTAAGACACTTCACAGAGAGGTCAGATTAGGAACAAACATCCACATCTCATTATAATCAGATGCTAGGCAATTAAAAATAATTACTCTTTTTCCTAGTTGACCTTGTAGGGATATGTAAGTTAGAATCTAGTCTCAAAGAAGCTAAATTGGTGAGTCTAAATCTAACAGCTAAAAACCACATGTAGTCCAGTCAACCATAGCGACTAGATAACCCAATTAGAAGCTTGGAGAATGATAATCAAAAGTGAAATGAGTAGCTAATTGTTTGCCATGATGTCCTAAAAGTTAGGGTGTTGGAGTGGAGGACTTGGGTGAGGTGGGCATCAGGGGCCTCCTCCAGCAAGCGTGGGTTGGCACAATTCCACTCCTGCTCCTCAGTCGTTAATAATGACTCCCTAGGGTACTTAGTCAATTCTCAGGGTAGAGTCCATCTTCTACTTTAAAAGATCTTTACCTTGCAGTATACGTCCCACCTTTTTTTTTTTTTAAATTAATGGTTCTATATTTTATAGATATTTCTTTAGTCATTTTTTTTCCTGATTCCTCTTTTAAGCCTCTCTTTCCAAAAGCCCCTGTTAAATTCCAAACACTGGCCGTTTCTCACTAAAGCAGGTAGAGGATTTTGAGTTAACAGGAAGGATTATGCACGCTTTAGCATGAGCACACTGCCGTTTGTTTCTTTCAGAGAAGTATTTAAGCAAGGTGAGGCAGGAAGAACATCTGCATGGGGACTCTCAGGACAGTCTTTACACTGGAGTGTCTGGTTTTGGTAGCCAGATAGAACTACAATTAAAGGACATCTAGGGGACATAGGAAACCTAACATTCAAGGATTGTTATCTGATCCTATTTGGAAAAAAATAAAACAAAACAAAACATTTCTTTGAACATGTCTGCCTGGTTTAAAAATGAGTTTTGTTGGGCTAGAAAGATGGATTAGCAGTTAAGGGATTTGCCTGTGAAGCCAAAGGACCCATGTAAGCCAAAGGTTCAATTCCCCAGGACCCATGTAAGCCAGATGCCTGAGGGGCACATGCGTCTGGAGTTCATTTGGAGTGGCTGGAAGACCAGTCATGCCTGTTCTGTCTCTATCTTTCTCTCTATCTCTCCCTCTCTCTCTGTTTACATAAATAAGTGAATTAATTAATTAAAAAATGAGTTTTGTTTATGCAATTTCATTCATTTTTTCTATAGTTTTCTTGGGTATAGAGGCAGGTGCTGTTATGTAAGTCAAAAGAACTGAATGGTATGCCTAGAGTGTAGACTATTTAACCCAAGGGATGTGTTTCTCTATTTCTGAAGAAATTAGTGGATTCTGTAATGACACACATGCATTTTCTTAAAAGAAACATAAAAAAGCAAGGGAAAAACAAGAAAATCATCAAATCCTATAGTCGTTCACTGCAGGAGAGAGCAATAACCATCGTTTATAGAAATCTTTTCTTCAATACTGAGGAGCAAATAAATGGAGGCAATTCCCCCTTATTTATGAAATGCTTTGTTCTACCCGTGATTGGGGACCCAGAACATGCATCACATTGAACTTGGCGCAGGAAGCAGGTCGAAGGAAATTTCCACTGCAGTTGAGGAAATAAGACACCCATGAAAAATTAAACACAAATCAAGAATAAGTGGTGAGATGAGCATCAGAAACCCCACGGAGACAAGGTTAAATAAAGACAGAGTCGAGAGGGATGACCTCATGAAAGAGACAACGTCTGAGTATCAGCCAGGATGCACGGCAAAAAGGGAAAAGACACTGGGGACAGGCGAATCAGGAGGTACAGCATCAAGACAGAGAAAGGCAGAAATGCACCCACGCTGCCCGAGAGAAAATCGCTATCGGGGCGCAAAGAGATTTCTACAGAGGGGGGAGAGCCACAAGCCGAAGAGGTAAGCCATTGAGCTATAGAATGATTTTGAACTAACAATGTGGTGACAGGGACATTTGATGGAGAAAATGGAGTGACATGCTCATTTAGAGAGAGAGAAAAAAGGATTTATTAAAAAAAAAATAAAGAAAAGAAATCAAACAAACAAAAAATCCCAAAGATACCTCAGGAAGCACTTAGAACATTCAGACATTAGAGATGGTCAAGGCTTAAACAAAGATGATGGCAGTCAAAAGAGAAATCTTGCTAGCGATACTATGAAAAGAGTTGGTAAATGGATGAGATGCATCTGACATCTACGGAATGGTAAGAGACAGCAGCCAGCCCCCGCACGGTTACCGTGTACACGTTAAATCGCCTTCTTCATGAGAACACAGAGCATTATCAAATAGCCGCTTCTCTGGTACAAAGCAATGAAAACACAGCCAGATGCTCATCTCTAGCTATACTTTCGCACTACATTGGGAGTTGGGAGGTCTGGCTGTAGCTCAGAGTTTAGAAGGGCTTCTTTCTGGATTTGGGGTAAACCGAGCAGCCTTTCCCCAAGTGTCCTCCATGGAGTATTGCTCCCCCAAACGTGCTCTTAGGAAAAAGGTTCCACCTTTAAGCATCCTTGGAAACATCAAACACTATTTTATAGCACAGAGACATGGATCAAAGGCTAAAGGAGCTTGCTTGCAGAGCCTGATGGCCCCAGATTTGATTCCCTAGTACGCACATAAAGCTAGATGCATAAAGTGGTCCATATGTCTGGAGTCTGTAGTGCCAAGAGACCCTGGAGCACCCATTTTGTTTGTCTCCTCCTTTGTTTACAAATAAATTATAAATAGAATATTTACAAACAACTATTTTACTTGGAGCTCACAATTTACTGGTATAGCAAAAAGCCTCTCTTTTTGCGTAGAACACTGTCCTGTCCCTCAGAATTCAGGGCTTACTAAGCAAAAAGTAAACTAAACACCCTTTTTATGCTCAAAACTGAATAATAATCTGTTGTTACACGATATGGAGAATGATCCAAAGCTAGCAAAAACTAGAAAAAAATAAAGGGGATAAAAAGACAATTAGAAGTAAGCACTAGGGCTGTAGGAATGGTTTAACGGTTAAGGCACTTGCCTGCAAAGCCAAAGGACCCAGGTTCGATTCCCCAGCACCCACATAAAGCCAGATGCACAAGGTGGTGCATGTGTCTGGAGTTCGTTTGCAGTTTCTATCTGTATGGATGGATGTCCTGGCACACCCATTCTTTCTCTCTCTCAAATAAATAAAACAAAAAATAAAATCTTTAAATAAGAAGAAGTAAATACTAGTCAAATGAGATTGCAGCGAATTATGGGAACCTGCTATGAGGAGAGGGCACAACACAGGCAGCCCACAATATAAACCTCCTTCAAGCTCTCTATGCCAACCATGACCACAGATGGGCTCTTCTTTTCCTTAGTCCTGTGCTCATCTGACTTTGCTGAAGAAAAAGATGGCTGTATCCATAGTGTTCTCTTCGACTTAAATTTCAGACATGGCACTTGCATTCTTTTTAGGAATTCTAACTCCAGGAAGAACGAAGCAAGATCAAAAGAACCCCTCTAGCTTTACTGACTGCCTGCAGCAGAAATGGTTTCTGGGATGTCAGAAATCAAAATTACTTTCACAATGGTCAGAATGAACCTGCTTCCTTGAGTTCTTGGCAAATGCCAACAGCCTAAGAAATATGCATTTTTTTATTTTTTATTTTACTCAGTGCATGATGGTTAAGTGCTACAGCCAACAAACTGAGAAAAGTCACTCGTGACAAGAGCGAGATTATACACTATTTCAGTTATAAAAATCCTTATATCAAATTCTTAAAGCATTCTCATGGAGAGCTCCATGTAGTAAATATTGCCTCATATTTTGTGCATGATAATGCCACCACCACCATCATGTTCAACAAAATGAGGAGCATTGCGCTAAGTGTTTGACCAACAATGTCTCATTTAGTCCCCATAGTGATTTTGTGAATCAAGCACACATTGTCAATCCCAGATGACAAAGCAAAAAATGTATGGCAGAGCCCCACGTGTAAACCTGTCTCTTTCAGATTCTAGACGCTGTAAGCTGTTACCTCTGATTTGTCAGAACAGCTAAAGGATGCCTACAAACTACCCCTGAACTGTCCCAACTCTTAACACTACCATCTAGCTTAGCTCCCTCCACAGAGCCCTATTGTTTCAGGCTTCCTGAGCTCTACTCAAGTCACTAGCATTTTAAACATATTTTATTTATTAGAGAAAGAGAGAGAGAAAGAGAGAGAGAGAGAGAGAGAGAGAGAGAGAGAGAGAGAGAGAGAGGGAAAGAATGGGCGCACCAGGGCCTCTAGCATCCGCAAATGAACTCTGGATACATTCACTATCTTTTGATTATGGCATATGTGGCTACTGGGGAATCGAACCTGGGTCCTTAGGCTTTGCAGGCAAGTGTGTTAACTGCTAAGCCATTCTCCAGCCTGAGTCAATAATTAGCCCATGCCATCAGCCATCAGCAAAATCAGAAGTAGGAAACATAGATGGATCAGCCAAATTTGGCTTTTCTTTTGGTTTTTCAAAGCCCATGAGCAATATATATATATAATTTTATATTATATATTAAAAAGATATATATATATATCTTTTTAAAAAGTTTTTATTAAAATGCATTAATTATATATAATACCACAGTGCTTCACCATAGTGTTTTCATACATGTATACAGGTACTTTGATCTCCCCTGTCCCCCCAGTTACCCCATTGTCCTGTCAGGGACAGTCTTAAGGGAAACGGCCCCTCATGCTTTGTACCTGTATGACTGTGAGGAAAGCAATGGTTTGTAGCATGGTTTTGTGTGTGTTCAGTTCTTGGTAAGATGATAGCACTTTCAGCCACCATTGTTTCTATACTGCCAGTGTAAATATCCACAGGGTGTTGAAGGCAATCTGTCTCCATCAAAAGAGAACCACCTAAAAGGTTTTTGGGACCCCCCCCATCAAAGTCTATTGCCACCCTTTAGGAACTCTTGATCTAGACCATGATTTTTCTCATTAAAAAAAATAGACTTAAAATTTTAAACCAGCAATCTTGAGGACTGGAGAGATGGCTTAGTGGTTAAGGCGCTTGCCTGCAAAGCCTAAGGACCCAGGTTCGACTCCCTAAGACCCATGTAAGCCAGCTGCATAAGGTGGCGCATGCATCTGGAGTTCATTTGCAGTGGCTGGAGGCCCTGGTGCATTCTCTCATCTGCCTCCCTCTCCTCTCTCAAATAAATAAATAAAAAATATTTTTAAAGGAAATGCTTTAGTGCAGCATATTTGATCCTTTAAGCAAGCAGCAAGAGCCGTTTTGGAAAATGGAGTCTACCTGACCATCAGTGATGCTTCCTTTGTATATGGGCAATCGCAGGTCACCGGGCATTAGCAACCTCGGGTGATAGCTATGCAAAGTGAAATAAAACTGCCGCAAGGCGAACAGGATGACAGGATAGAAATGTTTCCAGTGAAACGTAGAAGTTGTTTTCTTTCAGCTGAGCAGTGAAGCTTTTCCATGCTGACGGGTCAAACGATCTCAGTCAGTGACGCCCAGCTCCTTCCTCCACCCACCCCTGAGGTGACCTTCACCGGAGCCAATCGTCACACTTTCAATATCACAAAGTGAATTAGAGCTATCTCATTGAGCTAGCTGTTTCCCCTCGCTTCTACCGTGTTCCAGAGACCCCTCCCCCCCCCCCCCCCCCCCCCGCTGTGATCCTTTTAAGGAAGAAAAAGTTACTGTTCTTTTCAGAAAACAGAATGTTTGTTCTTGGCATTTGATATGTTCTTCAGTGATTACAACACTAAAAAAGAAACCTAATAATTTCTTTATTTTATCTCACAGCCAAAGCAACGCTTCTCTTCTTTTTCTCAACATACTTTGCCAGAAAGAGTTTAGGGTCGGCTGGCTGTACCACGAGTGTGCAGAGGAGAGATGTTTATTTATTTACTTCAGAGCAAGAGACAGAGAGAGAAAGAGGTAGATAGAGAGAGAGAGAATGGGCACGCCAGGGCTTCCAGCCTCTGCAAACGAACTCCAGACGCGTGCGCACCCTTGTGCATCTGGCTAACGTGGGACCTGGGGAACCGAGCCTCGAACCGGGGTCCTTAGGCTTCACAGGCAAGCGCTTAACCGCTAAGCCATCTCTCCAGCCCAGGGAGAAGATTTTTCTAGGAGAGGTTTCTGGGAGAACTTTAGGCTCTAGAGCTCCCAAATAACCACGTTCATCCCTCCGGTGGGGAAATGCCAATAGCAGTGCCATCCTCCCCTTCCCCATTCTAGTTTCATGCCACTGTGCCCGCCGCTGTGCACAACCCACTAAAGATGGTCTAGAACGGGCCTTTGCCAACGGGTGGCATTTTGTTTCTGATGCCCTGACGCTCTCTCTCCTAGAACTTCAATACCTCATGCTCTTTTTCCTCGATTGCAAAATACTCTGGGATAGAGATTTATTTTAATCACTTCTACCTTATTACGACAAGGAACATCATATTCCTGCTTTTTCCAAGCTCACACACATACCCTCCATCTTTCCACCCCTCTGTCTATCCTCACTCCCTTCCTATGTTCCTGTCCTCTTTTCCGCCCTCTCTCTTTTTTCTTATCCAGTGTTTGCTATGCAGAGTGGAGAGAGTCTTCTGACAAAGAGATTACTTGATGCCAAGCTGCCAAGTACGGAAGGCAGTTTTGGGAGGGAAAGTGGTACCACCCTACCATTAGATCTTATCGGAGGTGCTGACAGCTGAGTGGTACTGCTTAGCCCACAGGAAAACATTGGAAGAAACAGAGTTGAACCAGGAAAGACAAGAGGGGAATGGGGGATGGGTGGAGAGGAAGGGATCTGTACTTATCCAAAAATCCAACCGAGCGGGGTGTGTTAAAGCCCACTTTAGCTGTGCGGAAGTTGTGTCTTGGAAGGGAGTGAGGGTTTGCTTAAAGTCCATAGGAGGAGGTGGCTTCTTATGGGAGATCAGGTGAGCTAGCCTGGCCCCGTGTTCCCACTGGCCTCATGACCCAGAGTGCCCTGTGCCCAGGCACGTTCTTCAGTCTAATCAGGAGGAGCTGTCTCCTCCGAGAGCAGCGGAGCCAAAACACAAAGCCGGCTGCTTAGTCTCCCGACCTCTGCAGCTGCCTGGGCAAAAGTCAGCAGAGACTGAGGTGTCAAGGGAAAGGTGGCCAGCCATCAGGCTGCAAACGTGTGACCCTAAAGTGAACGTCTGAGATGCAGCACCACCGTGTCTCAGCGTTGGGATGATGAATGCCGAGTTGAAAAGATGGCCATGTTCTCAGTACGGGTTGGACAGATGGCTTAGTGGCTAAGGCGCTTGCCTGCAAAGCCTGAGGACCCAGGTTCCATGCTCCAGTACCCACATCAGCCAGAAGCACAATGTGGCGCATGTGTCTGGAGTTCGTTTGCAGTGGCTAGAGGCCATGGCATGCCCATTCTCTCTCTTTCTCTCTCTCTGTCTCTGAACTAACTAACTAAATAATTAAAAACAATAAGTTCTCGGTAGCATTAGGGGGCAAAAGTCGCAACATCCACAGCTGTGGCTTCTGTTTCAAATCCTTGCAGTAAAACAATAACATCAACAACAAAAAACCTGAGGGTGTCTATCAGTGTTAATCTGCTCTTACAGTTTTCCAGAAAGCAACAGGAGGACAATCAGCCAGCCTGTCTTGCTGGGCTCTCAGGCAGTCCCAGGGGCTCAGGGGAAGAGCTGGCTCAGTCAGAGGGCCTGACACCCACTCTTAGCTCACTGTGGGCTAATTCTTTACTGTGTGGACACAAGATTCCAAATTTGCAAAATAAAGGGACAGAGTTGAGATGATGTTCCAACTCATACCCAGTTCCAGGAGAAGGTCGACTTCCTTGATAAGATGGTTCAGTAAAAATCTAAGATGGGCACTATCTTTTCCTAGCTGCATGACGGATTACCTTGCCCTCTCCCTCTCTGCTTCCTTCCCTTATTCTTTCCTTCTTCACAACACCTTCTGCCCCACCGCTCTTCTCTGCAAGAAGCAGATGGCCAGTTCAAGAACGACTTGCTGCTGTCCTCAAAGACGCGGACACTCCTGTGCTCTGGAGATTATACATTGTGTGCTCGGCTGACAACAGCAGTCTTCCTGCCTTTAATTCTCCGTCTCCTAAACTTCCCTTTGCTTTCATTTCATTTTTCTTGTATCATCGGACTATGGAACCTTACAGCAAACATGTCCAAAAGACTAAACAAACTACACTTCTTCCCTTTGGATTCAGATTTCCACAGTGGCCTTCCCTGGCAAATGTTGATACAAATTCTCACCCGAGATCTTTGGAAAGTTGGCAGAAGTGTTGGCCTGGGGGGAGTTTGTTTTACTCAAGCCTTTGGTCAAGGCAGAGATACTGCAGCCCAGCAGATACCAGCGCACCGTGAAGATCAGAATAGTACGTAATAATGCACAAGTGGCCGCCACCGAGCTGATCGGCAGAGGTGATACTCACAGTTCAACTGCGTTCCGGGGCAGGTCGGGTGGAATCTCTGTCACCTTGCCGTCTTGGCAGAGGAGAACCCTGTTAGAGCAGTGACAGAGCCGGTGATGGCACCCAGATGCTGAGCTCAGGAATGCCAGCAAGGAGACAAGAACCAAGGCCATGCCTACGCAGCCATCCACCTGCGTCCCTCCCGCGCGGGCAGTGGGAAACCTGCCCAGGTCTCAGCGACTCCTCCACACGGTTCCCGGCAGAAGGCCGAGCTGCTTTGAGAACTGGGCAGGTCATGTGACATCCAAGAGATGCCCTTCCTTCCTTCCTTCCTTCCTTCCTTCCTTCCTTCCTTCCTTCCTTTCTTCCTTCCTTCTTTCCTTCCTTCATCTCTTCTTCTTCTTTTAGATATTTTTATTTTAATTTATTTATTTGAGAGAACACAGAAAGAGAGAGAGAGAGAGAGAATGGGTGCACCAGGGCCTCCAGCCACTGCAAAGCAAACTCCAGATGCATGCACCACCTTGTACATATGGCTTATGTAGGTCCTGGGGAATCAAACCAAGGTCCTTTGGCTTTGCAGGCAAATGCCTTAACTGCTGAGCTATCTCTCCAGCCCATCTCTCTTCTTTTTTTTTTAAAAAATAATTTTATTTAGTTGAGAAAGATAAAGATAAAGAATAAGAGGGAGATAGGAGAGATAGTGTGTGTGTGTGTGTGTATGTAAGAGAGAGAGAGAGAGAGAGAGAGAGAGAGAGAGAGAGAGAGAGAGGGAGCGCAAGCAATCATGCCAGGGCCTCCAGCCACTGCATACAAACTCCAGACGTGTGTACCACCTTGTGCATCTGGCTTACATGGTGGGTCCTTGGGAATCAAACCAAGGTCCTTTCTTTGGCTTTGCAGACAAACACCTTAACTGCTAAGCCTTCTCTCCAGCTCATCTCTCTTCTGTTTTTTTTTTTCCTAATATTTATTTATTTATTTGAGAAAGATAAAGAGAAAGAGGGAGGGAGGAAGAGAGAGAGAGAGAGAGAGCATGCTAGGGCCTCCAGCCACTGCAAACAAATACCAGACCTGTGTGCCCCTTTGTGCATCTGGTTTACGTGGGTCCTGGGGAATCAAACCGAGGGTCCTTTGGGTTTTCAGGCAAATGCCTTTACCTCTAAGCCATTTTCTTCAGCTCCCCCCTTCCTTATTTTTTTTTTCTTTGTCAATTCCATGTGAATAAAATTCACATAGGCCCAGGAGGGACTTCTGAGGCATGTTTCTCCCTTATCCTTCAAGACCTTTCATTTAAATTAAAAAAAAAAAAAAAAAAAAAAAGCAAACAAAACAAACCAAGAACTAGAGCAAATAGGACCTTGGTGCATGGCTGGAGTTGTTCGTACTACTTCCTTGCATAAGTTCTCTGGTGCTCACTATTTTCTTGTCCACAGAGTGACATAATTGACATTTTCTCAAAAACCCTCCCCCCCACACAACCCTGATGAGAGGAGGCGTGTGTCTATTTTTAGGTCATCAGCATGGCCTTCTCCCTCTGAGCCTCCCCTCCTTCTGCGTTCTGTCACTGCCGCTCTTTCTCACTGTGCTTAATAACTAAAACTGGCATTCCTCAGACATCGGCGGTGGGCTAGCAGCCACAGGCAGGTCTCCGCAGGGTGCTGGCCCCTGTGTGGCTTGGCAGGGGTGGGAGGGGGGGAAACTGAGTGAGCTATGGCATGGGCTGCTCTGGTGCAGGTTTGGGAGACACTATCGGGTCGACCTTTCCTGCACCCTCTGTCTGGCTTCTCTCATTTCCAGCCTCTGAAAATAGTTTTTGCCTCCTCCTCCTCCTCCTCCTTCTTCCTCCTCCTCCTCTTCTTCTTCTTTGGGTAATTCACACAAACGAATTTATTAAATCTATCCCATCTATTCCTTTAATTTTAGGTGATTCCTGGAGGTGACAATACTGCCTAGTGGCATTTCCAATTTCTGTGATACTACAGGATCTGAGGAATGTATGGCAGAAGCAAAAGGGCTTTTTTATTTTTATTTATTTATTTGTGAGAAAGAGAGAATGTGCCAGGGCCTCCAGCCACTGCAAACAAACTCCAGACGCACACACCACCTTATGCATCTGGCTTACGTGGATCCTGGGTCTTTGGTTTTGCAGACAAGTACCTTAACTACTAAGCCATTTCACCAACCTCCAGCTTTCTGCTCTTAAGTCTAGATTCAGTGAAGATTAAAAGCCATAACAGTTGCTAAAATGATGTTTCAATTCCTGCTGGAAATAGCTTTTTAAAAAAATATTTTTATTTACCTATTTGCAAGTAGAGAGAGGCAACCAGAGAGAGTGGGCTTCCACATCAGGGCTTCCAGCCACTGCCAACGAACTCTAGATCCATGTGGCACTTTGTGCATCTGGGTTTGCATGGTTACCCGGGGACCAAACCTGAGTCATTAAGCTTTGAAGGCAATCGCCTTAAGCATTAAGCCATTTCTTCAGGTCCCTAGTTTTAATGCCATCTTGGGTAATAAGTCTAATGAAAATTCTTATGAAAACAATAAAATATATCTATCTATCTCACCCTTCCTCTCTCCCCTACCTTTCCAAGGAAAATAACATGTAAGGAATGGATAAATGGATTATATCATTGGGAAGCAAACAGAAGCAAGTGATTTGGCGGGGAGTGGGGTGAAATGGCTCCCTTAGATTTTCCAAGAACAAATCTTTTATTCTAATTTTGCGAGGGAAAATAGAGGCAGCCTAAGCACGACCTCTACTGTTAGTAATTCTAGCTAACATAAGCACTGAAATCACTCAGCCGTTGACCTGAGTTGTTCAGAGGTAGAGGACAATCCAGTCAACCACTGCTTAGCTTTACTTTTAACTCTTTGCTGGAAGAGCACCAGTTAACCAGCTGTTCTGTGCAGCCGATGGAGCCTCTCCCTTATGTCTTATGCATCACGCTGCCCAGAAGTAACCCTTAATTTGAAATCTTTGTTTGTTCATCCTTTTACTTATAAACAATAAGGGTATGTGTCTCCCAAATTATTTTGTCTAATTTTTGCTTGCTTGGGGCCATTATACAAATTACATCACTCTTTAAGGTAGGTAGTCTTAAACATATTTGATTTACTTGTTTGTTTGAGAAAGAGAGAGAGAGAGAGAGACAGAGAGACAGAGAGAGTATGGGCATGCCAGGGCCTCCTGCCACTGTAAATGAATTCCAGATACATGCACCCCTTAGTGCATCTGAGTTTATGTGCATACTGGAGAATCAAGCCTGGGGCACCAGGCTTGGAAAGCAAGTGCCTGTAACCACTGAGTCATCTCTCCAGCCCCTAAGGTAGTCTTTTTGGAGCTTTCTTCTTACACTAAGTGCCCATTTCAGTTAAGTTAATGTGCTTGCCTGCAAAGCCCAAGGACCCATGTTTGACTCTCCAGGTCCCACATAAGCCAGATGCATGAGGTGACACAAGTGTGCAAAGCCACCCATGCATACAAGGTGGCACACGCGTCTGGAGTTCAATTCCAGTGGCTTGAGGCCCTGGCATGCCAATACTAAGTTTTTTTCTCTCTCTCTCTCATGAAAAGTAAGACTCTGTGCAGTAAGTACTGCCCACTGCAAAATGTGAAACTTCTCTGACCAAGACTGAGGGCAGCATTAATATATATTTATAACCATGTGTATTTAGAAGACAGTTGGACAGCTTGTCTTTTTAGCAAAATTACAGCAGTAGGTTCCTCCCTAGGGTCTATGAACTCCAGGTTTACAGTGTGAGTCATGAATTCCCTCCTGTGGAAATGGGCATAAAATCCAATCAAGAAAGCAGCTGGTCATTCCCATTACAGTCATGCCATTTGTATCAGCTAGCTTCTAGTTGCTGAGACAAAACACCTGGTGAAAATTTAGTTCAAGCGAGTAAGGGCTAACTTTGGCTTACAATTGCAGGCTGTCGTTCCTCATGGCAGAGGCGGGATCTTTTAGGCAGCTGATCACATTCAGTCAAACAGTGAAGAAGCAGAGAGTGATGGCTGCCGGCGCTCAGCCCGTTCTCTCCTTTTTTACATAGCTCACGACCCCATCCCTGGGAAAGGTGGTGTCTACCATTATTAAGGTGTGTCTTCCCACATTAATCTAAGGGAGGTAATCTCTCACAGGGCTAACCTAATTTACATAATCTCTCACAGGCAATTCTAGGTCCTGTAAGGTTGCCGATCAGTATAAATCATTACATCACTATTGTGCCAGTGGGCACATGTTGCTTGTCAGGTTGGTATTGCAGCACACTGAGCCCACAGTTGGCAGCTTCCTGCCTCACCCCCTTCCCACGACAGCAGTCTTCATAGCCTCTTGGAATGAGCCAGGAGGGAGGAAGCTTCCTTCCAGCTGAGTTCCAGAGAGGTTTCCCTGTGCCTAACAACCAAAGTGTGTGGTTTCTTCAGCAATATGGTCTTGACATGTAGCTCCTATGGAGCACCAAGAGCAGTGACCTCCACATGTTTTATTTTGGGAGCCTCTGGGAGTACCCTGACCAGTACCTCACAGGGAGGTATCTCACACTTGGCATTGTCAGCTCTTCTGTTTGCTTCATTTTCCATTCCTTTGGTGCATAGTTCATTGAAATGTGTACTTTTGAAAAGTATGCACCCTAGAAAGACTTAAATTTATCATTGTTTTATTGACCTCTAACTTTATCATGAATGATTCTGAAAAAAAATGTAGTATATATTGATTTGGTTTTTTTCTCTCAAATATGTTGATACTTTTCATGGCTTAGCACAGCTGATCTTTGCAAATAGTCACTGTGAAATAGGGAAGAACGAATATTCCTTACTGACTTGTTGACTGCATTTATATTTGTCTAATAAATCTAGCTTATTATTTTCCTAAATTCTAAATTTTTATTAAAACCTTAAATTGCACTTAATTCAAGGCTTTTTGTTGAAACTGCACATGAGTAGCATGATGCACTTATCTTTGTGGTTCTGTTAGTTTTCCTTAATATATTTACAGGCTGTCGTATTGAGTGACACATCTGGTAAATCATGCCTTCTATCTGTTGTTGCATATTTATCTGTAAAATTGCTTTTCATCTTAAATTTTATTTTTGTCCTGATATTAGTATAGATTGGCCAGCTTTTTCTGATAAGTATTTTAGTATGCTTTCCTCCTCATGCTTTTAATTTTTCGGTTTTATATTTAGTCATAGGATTTTATAACCAGTTTTTAGCTGGAGTTTATGTCTCTATTCTTTTTTATTTATTTATTTATGTTTGGTTTTGTGAGGTAGGGTCTCACTCTAGCACAGGCTGACCTGGAATTCACTATGTAACCCCAGAGTGGCCTTGAACTCATGGTGATCCTCCTAGCTCTGCCTCCTGAATGGTGGGATTAAAGACGTGCGCCAACACGCCTGGCTATTTTTGGTTTTTCAAGGTAGGGTCTTGTTCTAGCACAGAGTGACCTGGAATTCACTATGTAGACTCATGGTGGCCTCGGACACATGGTGATGCTCTAACCTCTCCCTCCCAAATGCTCAGCATTAAAGGCATGCACCACTATGCCTGGCTATTCATTCTTATGATCTCATTTTTTAACATATAAACTTAATCATTTATGTTTTATTATAATTGTTGATTTATGTATGTGCTTTTCATTGGGCTGTGAAAATTACTTTCTATTTGTTATAGTTACATACACTTCATTTTCTCTTTTCTTACCTTTAGAAAAATATTCTTATTTTTTGCAGTATTGGCAAGCTAGGCAAGGGCTTTACCACTGAGTTATATACCTAACCCTTATCTTTGATTTTTATTTACTTTTGTGAGTTTTCCTTATTGCTTTCTTGTTTTGTCTTATTTATTGTTCTACCTTGTTCTATCTGCTATTTTGCTCATTATATAATCTCTCTGTTAATATTCATGGTTACTCACGTTTTCACCTTTTACTTTTATCTTTTAATTACATATACATAACAATACCTTTTACTTAATAAATTTTAATTCCACCAACATTTTAAACCTCTTCTTCCTCTGAAGAAATACATGAAATTTATATATTTATGTCTACCTACTGGCTAGCTAAGCTAGCTAGCATACAATTATTGTGGTCCAGTATTTTCTGCTTCACTACCATAATGTCCCCTTATTGTTTTATGCATTTTATATTTGCCTAGATTCCCTGACATTGGAGAGCTTGTACATTTGTTTTAGTCTCATTAGTCTTTGATAATATCATATTGAAAAGCAATGCCTATAACCAAGTATAATTTCTTTGCAGCAAAAAGCCTTGGACTAATCTGAAACAGCTCATTTCAGTGATATGCTGGTAAGCATTTAACACCAGCACTCTTAAAAATGAGACCTTATTATGTAGCATTTGTTAATCACCGTGGTGTAAATCCTCTCACTATACTTTGTTTCACATTATCATTGTGTTGCCACCCAGCATGCTAAATCCCTGGACAATTTTCAGTCTGCTCTTATGAGCTGGTAGGAGCTATAGTTAGTACATTGCTGACTATTTTGTAGTGCTTGAATCATACTTTCACTTATTGGCAGAAGCCTCTCCCTAGTTCTTTAGCCATGCATTAATAGACATAGTTTTCAATGTGACTGCATTCTTTTTTTTTAATATTTTTTGTTCATTTTTATTTATTTATTTGAGAGTGACAGAGAGAGAGAGGGAGAGAGAGACACAGATAGAGAATGAGCGTGCCAGGGCCTCCAGCCACTGCAAACGAACTGCAGATGCGTGTGCCCCCTTGTGCATCTGGCTAACGTGGGTCCTGGGGAATCGAGCCTCGAACTGGGGTCGTTAGGCTTCACAGGCAAGCGCTTAACCACTAAGCCATCTCTCCAGCCCTTGACCGCATTCTTTAGAATCTTTGTTTTAGAATAGCATTCATCCTGGGCTGCTTTACCTCAGTGGCTGAAATTTAAAATGTGTGTGCTGATACATGCCTACAATCCCAGCACTCAAAAGGTTGTAGCAAGAAGATCATGAATTCAAGGCCACTAGGTTTCACAGCATGAAATTTTCTTGAGAGAAAGCGAGAGGGAGACAGAAAGAGAAAGAAATACAAAAACTGTGATTTTTTTTTAGGGGATAACCAAAGAGTAGTTCATTAGGGTATGAATATAATATGCATGACCTTTCTCACAAACAGCTCTCTGGAGTTGCATATTCCTTCGTGAGTGACAAGAAAGTCTGGTCATGCCATCACAGGAGAGGCGTTCATGCAATCGTGGCAATGCCTGGTACTAACTTTGCATGCGGAGGGGGAAAACCCTCTTTGCTCTAAAGGGGAATCAGAAATGGGAAATGAGATTAGTGGTGACAAACTTGAATTAAATCTCTCATTATTGAGACTTTAGTCCTGAAAATAATGTGCAGAATATTTCTTTTTCCTCCTCTGTAAATCACTCCCTGGACCTTATTCATCAGTCTCAGTCTGTCACTGCTTTCTCATTTGAGCTGTTTGTGAAGAGCTTTCTTCCGAGGACACTTTCTAGTCGTTTCTTTATGTCAGAGGACACCTCCTGTGCCATACTTCCTTCAGACTCTTGGGCTTCTATACTGTTTTTTTTTTTTTTTTTCCTAGAGATGAAGGCACACAGACATCAGATTCATCACCATGGTTATAAGGATTGTCATTGCCTTAGGAATCTATCCCTTAATATTTCTACTAGAAAGTCAAAGTCCATTTGGCATGCATGGCTTCACAGCAGTTTCCCACTGTCACAGATCTCCAGTCTTTGTGGTGGCTCTGTAAGCATCCTGCCAAGCTGGAAGACGAATGTACTTTCTTCTAGAAGACTTAGCCCTGGTACTTTGGTGACCTCACAAAACTTTATTCAATGTTTCACCAAGAAAGGTTTGTCATAGGTCAGAAATTTGCACAAGCTTACAAATAAACCTGAAAAATTAATTTCCAAGCCGACTTTCTTTTTCCTTCCTGGGAAGCCATATGAAGATAATGTCTCTCGGGTCATTGGGAGAACATGTGTGTGTATGTCTGAGGCTGGGGAGAAAGCCATGCTACTGGCAAAGTAACCTATAAGTAGGGCTGTGAATTGAATGGAGGAGGAAGCGTTTGTACCAATGTTTCTTCTAACCAAGGGAAAGGCGATCTCAAGAGTAATGATGAAGAAGATGATGTGTCTTTCTTTATATTTATACTAAGACAGTTAGATTTTGATATGCAACAAAAAGTATGAGGTATTGAGACAACATTATATCTAAGAATAATCGTTAACTATTTCCTTGGCTATTCCAGGTGTACACAATTTGGTCTTGGTTCAGGTGAGTGGCTTTAGACTAGGCTAGGTTTGGTCAAATATCTGTGGCCAGCTGTTGCATTACTGAGGTCTGGTTGGTCACAGATGGATTCACTTGGGATGTCAGCTGCTCCAAAAGGCTGACTTGGTTATGGTACCCCACGACACTGTAATTGGCACATCATCACTTTTGGGATGATCTATTGGTCAAGTCACAAGCCCAGACCAGACAGATGATAATAACTTGATTCCACAGAGTAAAGCTATGAGCAAAGTTAGAAATAACTGCAGGGCTGAAGAGATGGCTTAGAGGTTAAGGCATTTGCCTGCAAAACCAAAGGACCCAAGTTCAATTCTCCAGGTCCCACATTAGCCAGATGCACAAGGGGGTGCATGCATCTGGAGTTCGTTTGCAGTGGCTGGAGGCCCTGGTGCACCCATTCTCTCTCTCTCCTCTACCCTGCCTCTCTCTCTCTTTCTCTCAAATAAATAAATAAAATATATTAGAAGAAGAAATAACTGCATTTCACTCACAATTTGTCACAAGTACCTATGCATGTAGAAGACATCATTGTCAGTGCTGCTTAGTTTTTACCTTTTTTTCCTCAAAGTGAGACCAATAATTGGGACACCGACAGTGATTATATTCAATGGGCACTTCCAGCTTTCAGTAGTTCATGGTGTCGTCCCAAGAGGAATGATGATGTAGGTCAATTGTTTAAAATTACAGTATGCACTGACTTAGGACATTAGGGTTCCATTAAAAAGAAAATCTTATTTGCTGAATTCATATTTATGTTAGAGAAACAAATTCATTCCTACTCCACTACATTATCATAAAGGTAGAGTACCGATTTTTAGTGATGCTTGTCTTTCCTACATTAACTTTATTTACTGGCATTTCATTGCTCTATTATATTTTGGATGATAAGGCTTGTGTGGGAGTTGTAGAAATAAGGAGGATATTAATTTTATGCCGGGTACACTAGTTCTAGAAGCAGCCAAGCATGGCTGGTGCACCATTCCTTGTTGAGGAAGGGTTGTCACATAGGCCGCAATGTTACCAAAACTTCTTTGACTGAGCAGTGTGCAACCTATACAATTACACCTGGTGTCCTTGCACGTCCTTGTACTGAGAGCCCCGATGGGAGGGCAAAGTCGTTGATCAGGGGCCAAAGAAAGGCACTGGCAGAGGCTTCATAGTGCCATGGCCTGTGTCGCCTGCTGTTTAGGCAAGCAGAGGGAGGAGCAGTGTGCTGGGGTCCACAGACCCAGCCTTGGCTCGGAGCTCTGTTGCAGTGATGATGTCTCAGAAGGTTTGCGACCAGATGGGCATTAGTTTCTTTTCCTAGAGGGAAGTGTGAGTCCCGGGATCTTTGCAGGCGTGAAAGCAGCAAGGGACGACAATGTGAGAGCTCTGTGGCAATGCACAAGAGTCTCCTCCTCGCTGTCCTGATAAAAAGGAAGATGTGTTCAGATCAACACGAAGAGTGATTGCACGTTCATGTCACTGGCCTGCCTCGGCTGGTCACCACTGTTACACCGTGGACAGCGCACATCTTCACTGTCCTATTTCTCCTGTGCGCCCTTTTTTTCTACCCAGGATTGAGGAGGTCGGGGTTGATTTATTGTGGGGAGAGCCCCCGTCTTGTCTCTGATCACTTCGCGTAGCAGTGAGCACGGGCACATTTCTAACAGCCAGAAGTGAGTGTATGGTTCAGTGTTGTGCGGAGGGGTGGTGGTTTTAAGCTTACTGGGGAATTTAGTGCTGTTTTGAGTGAGTGATATGGATTTTGAGATTATTGCATTGCTTAATGCTTTATAGGAAGATAGGGAAGAGTTTTTTTTTTTTCTTTAAAGATAGAGTGGAGTGAATCTGAATTTCATTTTCATTATATCAAACTATCTTTGTGCCAATATTTATTACCCCCCCCCCAAATTCTAGGTTTTAGATTAAATAAAAGCAGAAGGGAGCAAATTGAGCTGTACTGTTGTGAAGGTCATGCGTATCCTATGGGAAAACACTAGCAGCCGGTCGGAAGATAGAAACAGTAGTCTCTGAAATAACTATGGAATTTCTTATTAAAAATTCTTTTCCAGTTGGGAGCTGAATGGGAGGAGATAAATGACCCAGTGCACTCCACCCCGGCCCCAGCTGAAACCACCCACCTGAACTGGGGAAATGAGCAGGAGTGCTGCTTTCTTAGAGAATCTGATATCAGCACAAGGGTGATGGAAATCAGACATTGAGGACACTCAACATCTACCAAGCCAGAGAGATCCAGAGTCTCCTAAGTGCCCGTCGCTGAAGTAGACTTAACATGCTCCCAACATGGCTCAGGGAATTTCTCAGAAGAGGAATGGAAAGATTGTAAGAGCCACAAGTTGGGACATTTTGCACAAAGACATTGCCTCCCCACCCATAATGCATGACCCACAATCCCCATGGGGTTGACCTGTATCCCCAATGAGGAAGAACTTTTTCAGAAAAGGGTAGTGGAGGAGGGAAAGGATGGTACCAACATGTGTTGTTTACATACAAATTATGTCCATATCTAATAATCAAAAAAGTTTTTAAAAAAAGCTCAAGGCAAATAAAAGTTCTCTAGAATGTTTGCAGTGAAACTCAGGTCACAAGCATGGACATCCAGTGTGTACAAGGGGGCTAGCATTGGCTAATGTGCACATGTACTCAACGTGTACAAGAGGGCTAGCACTAGATAATGTGCACGTGTACCCATTTTGTACCAGAGGGTAGCCCTAGAAGCCAATATGTACCAAAATACCAGACTCTGGTCCTTCCCTTGAGGAATTCAGAAGTTTAGCTGAAAAACATAATATGTGAAACATATCTAATTCTTTCTTTCATAGCTTTGTAATACTGGAATTAAAGTACAAAGTTCAACCTATGAAAAGGGACTGGTCTTAACTTGTTTTCTATTGTTGTGAAGCTTTCTAGCTTGCCTGATTCTTGTCAGTTCTTAGATTCCTCAACCAAACTCTTGGCTAGGATATTTTAAATATGAATGAATGCAGCTCATGCACATATTCAGCCTACAGCAGCATCTCAGCATAGGGTCATCACTTAAACATTAATATCAATTGTCACTGCTCAGGTAATGTGAGTTAAGAATCCAAGGCCTATTTTAGGTTTTTATACTTTGGTACAAATAAAAAAAATAATTCTGACATTCTATTACTTATGAACATAGTTAAGGAAGAGAGAAGCGATGGAATGAAATTCACTGCTGTCATGAAATAATTTATTGAATTTCCTCTTTCTGTCTTGATCTTAAGGCCATCTTCACCACCCTGTGAATGCCTCTGCCTTCCCTGGCACTGTGATATCTTGGCCCCGTTAGGGCAGGGGAAGCGAGCTGCATGGCCTTGACCTTTTGGGGACACTGCAGTGGGCACGGGAGCTGGAAGGCTGCTATGTGTCTTGTGATAAGAGGGGAGGGATGTCAGTTACTTTCTTTGGTGCTAGAACAAAACGTCTAACCTCAAACAACCTATGAAAGGAAGAGGGTTTATTTTTGGCTTTATAGTTACAGAGAGCACTGCGCGTCATGACGAGGAAGCATGGCAGGGCACGGGAGGGAGCAGGAAGCTGGCTCACATTGTCACATCAGCAGGGAGGAGCTGCAGAGTGATAAATACTGGTTCTCAGCTAACTTTTCCCTTTAGTCTAAATCCCCTGCCCCACAGAATTAGCACTGCCAGTGTTAGCATGTCAGTGTTTCCATGTCAATTAAGCTAATCTACAAAAAAAAAAAAAAAAAAAAAAAATCCCTCACAGACTTAACAGATATACTAAGAGGTTTGTTTCCATAGTGCTATTGAATCCCATCAAGTTGGCAACCAGAAACTAACCATCACAAGCAGCTTTTGTCCCCAAGGTATTTACCAACTATGAAAAGAGATGACAGCAAATTTTATGGACATAGAGGCTGGAGGTCCATACACAAAACTGACTAGAATTTACACTCAGGTGGTGAAGAGAACGTCTACTTGTTTGGTGTTAACTGTGCTGGATCTCAGGATACATTCTTTGCTCATATGATCCTTCTTCCAACCCTGGAAGGAAGAAAGCCATAATGACGCTCATCTTCTGCATGGAAAGACTGAGGCTTACAGAGATTTGGGAAATGTGCCCTGATCCTCACTGCTGGCACGTGACAGCATGACTCCAAACACATGTGTGATGGCGTTTAACCTGCCCAGAAAGAGCACAGCCTTGAAAGCAGAGTATCTCAGGAGGGTCGGGGGACGGTGGGCTCATTGGCTGCAGCACTGACTGTTGGCTTGTGTCTCTGCCTTTCCTGCAGAGAGGAATACCTCCTTCTGAGACCTCCATGACCCTGGTATGATGAGACGGATCCCTTATTTGTGATTGCTGGAGAATCCTGCTGAGTCATTCCAAGCTTGCTGTGGCCAACTTACCTTCATTAATAGGATACATTTAATTTAAATTTTTAATTAAGAACATACTTTGTATGGATACATCATGTGTTGGTACCCTCTTTTCCTTCCTCCCTGCCCCCATTCCGTTGGGGATGTTCCTCGGTGGGGTTTCAGGCATTCTCCCATGGATTTTTGGGTTATGCGTTGTGGGAGCAGCAGTCAGTTATGGCGGGGGTGGGGAGGCAATGCCTCTGGGCATGATGTCTCAACCTGTAGCTCTTACAATCTTTCTGTCCCCTCTTCCTCAAAATTGCCTGAGCCATGGTGGTGAGTTTTAAGTCTACTTTAGTGATGAGCTCTTAGGAGCCTCTAGATCTCTGCTTTGGTAGGTGTTGATATCCTCAGGGTCTGTCTCCTGCACCCTGGCCTTGATTGTCAGGCTCACCATGGAAGCTGCACTCTTGCTCATCTCCCTAATTTCTCTGTGTTTTTACTCAGACCTTGGCTGAAATGCAAGGAGTGGTTTAATACTATGATCTTACTTTTGTGGCCGTGACTCAGCTGGAAATAGCTCAGCCTCAATGGCAGATTTTGTTGTTGTTGTTTATTTTTATTTATTTATTTGAGAGTGACAGACAGAGAGAAAAAGGCAGAGAGAGAGACAGAGAATGGGCATGCCAGAGCCTCCAGCCACTGCAAATGAACTCCAGATGGGTACACCCCCTTGTGCATCTGGCTAACGTGGGTCCTGGGGAATCGAGCCTCGAACCATGGTCGTTAAGCTTCACAGGCAAGTGCTTAACCACTAAGCTATCTCTCCAGCCTCTCGATGGCAGTTTTTAAAGTGAGGTTTTGAAAATAAGAATTTAACTTATTTCATAAACTAGGACAACTCTGACAGTGAAGGAGAACACTGCCAATAATTCTTCTAGGGCAACCTCAGGTCCCCCCAGAACTTAATTTTAAGGGACATAGTTCACATAGACTCATATTTGTCAGAAAGAACTCTAGGATGAGGAGCAACCAAAAGGAAGTAAACTTCACCTGTTACAGTGCCAGTTTTCCCCTGTGGCATGTCATGGCATAGATTTAGGGCAACCTAGTTTCTCAACCTTCCCTCACCCTTGCCTCCGCCAAGGCAGCTTTGATTCACTGGGCCAGGGTGACATGTGGAAACATCATGCTTTCTGCTAATGCTACTGTATTTGCATAATTCTAATTCATAAGAGTTAAAGATTTTCTTACCTTTTCTTATTCTTGAAGGTCTCTTAACTCTGCTTAGAATTTAGAAATCAGACTATAACCAGAAATACCCAGAGTTTTTTTCCCAACAGGCAATTGGACAAGAATTTGTAAAGTATCACATGCTATTGATCTTGGTTCTAAAAGAGGAATGGAGGAAAGACAATGGGAGGAGGGAGAAAAACAGTTAACTGTAAACTGTAAAAAGGATCAAGAAACATCTTCTAATGTGACAGTGGCCTGTTAAGCCAGGTCTCTTAGATCCCTGACTCTCTTGTCATCTGTTCTCTTTGAGCTGATAAATGGGTGTTGATTTATGACAGAATCATCAATCAAACGACACATTGTCTTCATGACATGATCATCCATCAAATGCCACTTTGTCTTGTGTTATGTCTGGTAATAAAGAAACATAAAAGTGCTTCTTGGATGAATTGACAGTATCAATTTGGATAGGAGATTCCAGTCCTATACTGGTCCAGGACAGACAATAAATCTCCTTTGTCCAAAGCTTGAGTTTTCATTACTAATATAAGAAATCCTAATGCCTTCCATGAGAGGCGGCTCCTCGACAATTGCCACCCAACTATTTCTAACGAAGGACAGATTTTCCCAAGAGACGTCCATACAGGCTGCCATTTCCTGGTGGCCTCTCATCTGATCCTATGCATATATGCAAATTTTACATTCCACTTGATAATATAGTTACATTTTCTTTACTATCGGATATCTCAAAATATTTTTAGTAGCAGCTATGTGCAAAGAAGTAAAGAAGGCATGCTGTTTTTATTTCTGCCACTCCAAGCTTCCATCTGGCATAATGCCATGGGGATTCCATTTTAAGAATGTGCCACCCCAGGGCACCTGACAGACGCAAAGAGTGCGTTATTTCTAGACTTATAGGCAGATTTGTGGCTTTATGAAAGTCAACTCAAAAGCTGGAAGCACTGATTTTATTTCAAAACTTTTCTGAATTGTTCATTAAAGCTGCAAATAATATATATAATAGTTTCTGCAAAGAAGCCCAAGGGAGTGGCCAGGTAGAGAAGCATCACCACTAACTTTGTGTTGATCAAATGGGAATTTCATGATTGCCAGGTTGAGGTGTGTGGTGCCGCACCGGGCTCTTCCCCAAAGACTAACCAAAGCCGACGACTTCACTTTGGGGTGCGGGACTGTGAGAGCACCCTGAAGAAAAACCTATGGCACGAATCTGCTTTTGAAATGCTCCATCATCCATAAGTATTTCATTGATTTTCAGAACAGTAGTATGTAAATTAGGATTTACGGATCCAACAGAATTAAAATCAACTCACAAAATTATAGGCCTTTTTTTCCAATATATTTTTATTTTTTCTCAATTTTTATTAACATTTTCCATGATTATAAA